>NC_054376.1:81093495-81693495 GCF_017654675.1 Xenopus laevis
CTCGCTTGTTTGTGATAAATATCCAGCACTTTCTGCTTTCCTTATTAGGACAAGCTTGCCATTATACACTGTACTTTTGGTAAAGCTCCAGTGCACTGCGATTTACAGCCAAATGAAGTATTTTACAAAAAAATAAGCAAACCAAAGACAAGTATTTCACAGCCACAAACACCATATAAGCGAGAGAGAGAGAGAGAAAAATAATAATTTTCAATTCACATCAAAACCACTTCACAATGACAGTTTGTCCAAGCAGATGTTAATCAAGTCCCAGCCCTTTAGAACCAGATACCATCAATTACTAACCTTAATTGAAATCACAGTGCTCCAGTCTGTCTGCCAGCATATTCAGAGGATGATGTATTAAGATATTTACAGTAAAGTAAACAATGCATAGTTGCAATGAAATGGAAAATTTTCAGCTAATGGTGTTTGTCAATCCTTTGTCATTTTTTTTTCTGCCTGCCACAGATGTTTTCTTAGCAGCTTCACAAAAACAGGAATCAACTAGCAGAGAAGAAAGACTTTCTCTCCCTCAGGAAAAGAGTACAAAGCCAAGCCTGTACACAGCAGATGCAAAAGAAAGTCCATCTGCTACCAGCTCACAACACCACATGGAGTTTTAAGATTTTATACTGTAGGTAGCCTGGCAGTGTTTGTGTAGACACCATCAGAATAAAAGGAGGGGAAATCCTAGCCTCAAAGTGTCAGTGTAAAAACTACAGCTACCACTCTCCCAAAACTGGCTCCCGCTACATCCAGTAAATCAAAGACTTGTTTGCAATCTTTTTTTTCATGTTGTAAGCGCTGGCTATTTTTTCTAGCAGTTACACCCTAGGCAGACATTAGGCTTACTTTTATGGCCTCTAACCAAGTGGAAAGACAGCTTGAAGTTACAGCTCCAGCCATCAGGCTGACACAAGTGGACAAACTTTTGTAGCACAGTTTATGTACATACAGTCAGCACACAACAATTTATATTCTGATCAGTGGAAACCGGACGGGTATTTATGAGTCATTCAAACAGTAACATCTGCCTCTACTTTCAGCACACATTTACATGCTAATATAGGAGGAGAAAGAGGCATGAAATACTTGCTCTAAATAACCTTTAATAAAGGCGTTTGGATAATTACTGAAAATGTCACATTTCACCTTCCTCTCTCCCACCCCCAACACCCCCAAGGCTAATTTTTCCAACTGCTATTAATGAAAAGGGATATTATATTAGAAACTGGTAAACAAAACAAGTGAATTTCCTAAGATGGGCACATGTTTCATTCTTTTATTTGTGGAATCATAATTGAGAATTACACTTCTCAATGTCAGCCCAGTCAGGTACAAGGGTCAAAAAAATGGGCAGTAAGTACCAAGAATGGTTATTTTCTCCACACGCCGAGCAAACAGAAGACAATGACTCTGAGGAAGTGTAATTATACCAACAATTTCATACACACTTTGAATGCTGTGATTAGGAGTTATTACATTCAAAATACACATATTTCTTGTTCATCTTTCTACACCTTTTTATGTTGTTTCCAACTGTCCACAGTTTCACAGAGCTTACACATTTTAAGGAAACTGTGAATAATGTAGATAATGACACAAATGACTTTATGTACTCCAGAGGAATTAAATGATAGTTTCCATTATCACATCAGTCAAAGTAACATTTCCACACAAATGTGTTTACATTTGCCAAAACGAAACATAATATGTTTTACTCCATCATTCCCCAAATCAGTATTCTTGTAATTAGCACGATATTTCTCCATTGCATATTCTGTTCATTTATTCCAGTGACAGGAAAGTGATGTTTCTGACAGTAAAAATAATTCTATAAATATGTAAATTATTTTTTTTAAGTAAAATATTTGCATCTCCTTTCCTCCTCCAGGCTTTTGAACTTCCAAGGTCAACAAGGACAAACAATACCACTAGTGTCTCTTTGCAAAAAAGCAGGGTTTGCTGTCTGCAAGCAATGGTATCATTTCCATAGCAACCTCCTAACTATTAATTTTCAATTAAAGCAGACACAAAGCGGACAGCCTCAGGCTGGCAGACAGTGTCAAGAGCCCATCTCTGTAGGCAACAGTTTCACACAGCTATCAAACGAATAGGTGCCTCTTCCACAAAACTATATCAGAAGAACATCAAGTTTGGCTTTTTGAATTGACATTAACCTTCATTTTGGGCCACACATTTTGAAGCTGATTTATTTGACAGTGATTTTAATATATAAATTATTTCAGTATTTATTGTGTGAATGGAAGTGAGTGTACATTATAAATAGCATATTGTATATAATGGTTGCTATACATTAGACAATTATAATAATAACAATACTTAATACATATAAACCAATAATAAGCAAATAAAGAATTTACTCCCAGAACTCTTTTTTTTCAGACCGTAATCCCAGAAAATGTTTTTGTTTTTTTTGCAGATCAGCTGAGATATTGAACAAAAGAACAGGGCTGTGACGTGATGGTGTTTTAAGGAATTGATGATAATGATGGTGTTTTAAGGAATTTTCAACAATAGGGATTTTTCTTAGCAAACTATTTGCTCCCATTTTATTTTTGGAAAAACTCAGTTGAAGCATTGGATGCTATCAGATACTTGGAAGACACCTGTGGCCCATTTACTAACAATCGAGTTTCTATTTTTTTTCATGAATCTCAAAACATTTGTGGTTTTCCTGTATTTTTTAAAAGCTAAAAAACTAGATTTATTTAGGGGCAGATTTATCAAAGGTCGAATTTCGAAGTGTAAAATGCTTTGAAATTCGACCATCGAATTGAAATACTTGAATATCGAAGTCGAAGTATTTTTCATCCAATTTGGCCATCGTACAATCAAAGTAAAGTCGATTCGAACGATTTTAGCATACAATCAAACTATTTTACTTTGATGTGTAAAGAAAATGGTTGTAGAAGGTCCCCATAGGCTAACAAAGCAGTTTGGCAGGTTTAATTTAGCGAAGTATTGAAGTCGAAGTTTTTTTTAAAGAGACAGTACTTCGATTATCGAATGGTCAATATTCAAACAATTTTTACTTCGATTCGAAGTTGAAGTAAATTCCAAGTTGTAGTATCTTATTCGATTTTCAAAGTATCCAAAAAATTACTTCGAATTTAGAATTTTTTTACTTCGAAAATTCCCTCGAATTCACTTCGACCCTTGATAAATCTGCCCCAAGTGTAAAAACCACAAAAACCTCTAATGAATAAATTCACCACGAGGTCTCCTAGAAGTCAACGGGACCTGCGCTGAGCTTACTGGACCATGCTTAATAAATTTGGGCTTTTAGAGGTTTTCGGATTTTTTTTCCAAAATTGTCCAAAAACTCTTTTTTTTAGCACATCGTTCAGGGCTTTTTCTCATTTGTACTTTTTATATTTGGATCTTTAAATAAATTCTATGACATCCGTGGTTTTAGAGAAAGTGAGTTTAGTCATGGTTTCAAAAAACCTCCAAATCACCAAAATGAGAATGTTGATAAATAAGCCTCAGTTGAGGTACTAGAAGCAGCAGAATTAAAACCGAGGACTAAATTAATATGGCTATTATATAATTACGCCTTCATCTGCACAGGGTAATGTTTTACCCAGGTATGGGACCTGTCCGGAAACCCATTATCCAGAAGGTTCCGCATTATGGAAAGGTAATCTCCTATAGCTTCCAATATACCGATATAATGAAACAATACACATTTTTTAAAATGATTTCCGTTTTCTCTATAATAAGCAAACAGTATCCAAGCTAAGATATGATTAATCCTTATTTGAAGCAAACCCAGTTTATTGGGTTTATTTAATGTTAGATGGTTTTCTAACAGACTGAGGGGCACATTTACTAAGGGTCGTATATCGAGGGTTAATTAACCCTCGATATTCGACCATCGAAGTACAATCCTTTGACTTCGAATATCGGAGTCAAAGGATTTACCGCATTTACTTAGATCGAACGATAGAAGGAAAAATCAAATCCTTCAAATCGAACGATTCGAAGGATTTTAATCCATCGATCGAACGATTTTCCTTTGATCAGAAATTGCTTAGAAAGCTTATGGGGAAGGTCCCCATAGGCTAACATTGGTGCTCGGTAGGTGTTAAGTAGGTAGTCAAAGTTTTTTTTAAAGAGACAGTACTTCGACTATCGAATGGTCGAATAGTCGAACGATTTTTAGTTCGAAACGTTCGATTCTAAGTCGTAGCCAATTCGATGGTCGAAGTAGCCAAAAAAAACCTTCGAAATTCGAAGTTTTTTTCATTCTAATCCTTCACTTGAGCTTAGTAAATGTGCCCCTTAAAGTATTAAGAATAGATCCAAATTATGGAAAGATCTGTTATTCATAAAACTCCAGGTCCCAAGCACAGGGTCGGACTGCAGCCTTCGGGGTCCACAAAGGCTGCACAACAACGGGCCCTCCTGGCAGTCCCCGGGGCCCCCTTCGACCACTAAACTTCTGGCATGCACAAAAAACCATAGTGACAGGCATGCCTGAAAAAAATCAAAAAAATCAAGATACTTAAGTAAAACCACATACACAAAAAAATGACGAAACACCCCATGCGTGTAAAAGCACACAAGCAGGCCAGCGACTGGGGGCCATCATTTTGGATGATAGGTCCCATACCTGTACTTGCACAAATGATCCCTAAAGCAACAGTTACTTTGCTTACAAATCCAAAGATAGGGGTTCACAGACGTTATGCTTCCTAACTAAATATTAAACCAGAGCATCATGATATGATTTTTTAGGACAACGGAATCCTCTGTCCTAGTTCTGCAACAGGTTGAATGCAGCAGGTTGCCCCTCCTGCGCGGGTCCATTTTTTGGGAGCCGTACCCGACCTGTACTCGCAACATGCAATCCGCAACCCGGACCCGCAACCAGCATTCTTACCCGGTTGGAACCGCTACCCGACCCTACCTGCAAGTACCTTATCCGCAACCCAGACCCACGACCCGCTGACCATCAAGAATCAGGAAGTGCTGTGATTGTAAACCAGAAGTGACATCATAGGAGGTAGACGTGATCAGAAAAAAAGGAGTAAAACAGGAAGTGCTGTCATTGTAAACTGGAAGTTACGTCATCGGAAGTAGCCGTGACCAGAAAAAAGGAGTAAATATCGCTATTGAGAAGACCTGCTGCCCGACCCGCGGCCTGACCTGCAAACTCGCAGAACCGCCAAACCGCATCTTTACCCGCACCCAGAACTTCTCCCCTCAACCTGCAAGATACCACAGGTTTTTGCGGGTAACCCGCGGGTACCCGACACGCTGCAGGACTCTAGCCCCCACCCTGATCTCTTACAACAGAAAATGACTAGCTCTTGTAAACAGGTTACAGATTATGCATGGATCTTTAGATTTACTGGTAGGAACTGCCTGTGTCTCTTAGCACATGGCACTTAATCTTTGTAACTGTGTATATTTATATTCTTTGCAATGTTTGTAATCACTGTTTGTACTGTTACTGTACAGCACTGCGTATACAAGTAGCACATATATAAATAAAGATATGCATATATGTATAGAAATATACAAAGGCTAACTACGTTCTTAATAATTGCCTCCAAAACTATGAGACCTGAGCTTTTGACAAACAAACAAACAATATTAAACATGCTGCTAATGTGACAGAAAAGCAAGATCAGCAAGTTGTCTCTTTGCAATGATAAACCATTAATTTGCTGCAGGTGAGAAAGTTATGTTTGACATGTTTATAGTTGTAAATCACTGAGATGTCTTTTTGAAGGAAATTCCTTGAGCTTAGTCTGCCCCTCCTATGAATATGCTTTATTCTGACTTTTTTTAAAAGAGCAAAAATTGTTTCTTTTTTAACAGAAGGAACCAATTTGTCAATTGATCTATTCAAATAAGCTCCATCATTATCTACCGTATTTAGTGGTCCCTAATCTACTCACTTTAAGAAAATAAAATCTGTCTATTTCTTACATTGTTAGCAGCTTTTTGGAAAAAAAATCAAGCAGTGCATAGTAACAAAGTAAATTTTGGAAACAACTTTAGTTTCCATGTTGTTTTTTTACTACTTCTGCCATTCACCCTTGGGTTGAACTCTTTTCATTTATTCTTTCCAACTTTCTCTTTTTTACCACAGTTCTAGCATTTCTTTGGCTTTCCTTGCAGATTCTATCCCAGGTCCAAGTTAAACATCATTCCCCAAATTCTATTTTGTATTTGTCTTTCTATCTCTAGATATATTTGAGTGCCCTATCCCCCATCTCATTTTTTAGCCTCCATAATTCATAAGCCTCCATAATTCATAATTTTTCTCTCAATACACTTGGTCATGTTGTTTGTTTCCCTATTTGGCCTGAAAAGAGAAGCAAAATAATGCAAAATGAAAGGTATTTGCTTTCTTGAAGGCATTCAGTAGCCTAGCTCAGTTTTTGTAGGTTCCTCTACCCTCATCCCCCAAATCAATATATTCTAAGAATATAGAATGATGACTACTTTATTATAATTAAGTTCAGAGGGTAGGGAAGGTAGTTGATTTTTTTTTTTCACTTTCCAGTTCTGCTTTGGTAAATTTTTAGTTTTTAGTTCAGAGGAACCTTGGTGTATGCTTTGTGTTGATACGACAGCAGCTTTGTGTTGATATGACAGCAATAATCTGGACAATTATCCTTAAACAATAGGCATAACAGGCATCAAAATACATTGCACAAAGCCAATGTACATAAAAATGAACCAATGCAGAAATACACAGTGTGACCTATAGAAGCTGCTTCCTAATATAATGTGTATGTAAGGTTAGCCAGGAATAGACATGCTGGGGCAAAACAAGGCAAACAATGCAAAATTGATCCTTTCACACTTGTGAAGAAAAAAGAAAAGAAAAGAAAAAAACGCCCATTGACTTGGGCAATGCATTTGGAGCAAGAAAAATTGTTGTGTGCATAAAAATTTGCTGCATGTAAAAATGCCCATTGACTTACATGCGGTTTTGCGAATTTCAGTAGTCTTGTGACTTTTTCGGCGAACCATAATGGGACAGATTCGCTCATTGTTAGTGATAAGCTTTTTTTTTGTTAAATTGAATCGGAGTCATTGCATGCCTATTAACGTAAGGGAACCCTGGAACTACCTCCGCTTCCAAAGGTGACAAGACCCAGGGTCTGCCTGCATCAGTAGAAATTATTGGTTAGCATAGACATCATTTTATTGCCAGGCACCAGAAGTGGCAATATCCACACCACAGTGACTGTGTTCAATTCATGTCAAATTGCAAACACTACTGCGTGCATTTTAATGCATCGGCATCAGACATACGGTATCTCCCACTCACAATTGCTATTATACTCAAATTATAGGGAAAAAAACCCATTGTAGTGTGGGTAAACAACATGACACTTTTTAAGACTGCACAGTGTGATTGTTTTGGATAGTAAATGAGCGCCTGATTCACATACACTGGAAAGGCAGTGAAAAAGCTCATGCTATCTTTCTTATCATAACACAACATGTGCATTATGGTATGATATTGCAGATGTCCACACTACACACAGGTGCTATATTATACTACAGGTAGGTGCCATATTGCACCAATGCAGCAACCCATAGAAATGAGATCTTTGCTTTTATTTTCTAAACACTAGTAGACTGATATTGCCAATTGATCTGTGCAACTCTGCATGTTTGTAAATTACTCCAAGCATCGGGAAGTAAAGAAAATAGAGTATGAAAAAAAATGTAGAAGAGAGAGAGCTAGATAGTGGAGAAAGGAAGAATAAGGTGAGAAAATATGTTAATTGACGAAAGCAAGGAAGAAAAGATGCTCCAAAAAGAGAAGAATTAAACACATGAGAAACATGTAAGTAAAATGGTGTAAGACAAGTCAAAGGCGTTTTAAGATTTGGTGATAAACTACCTAACTCTACTGTATACAGTATGTGTGTGTGGCAGTGTGTGTGTGGCAGGGGGTAGAGGTGTCTTGAGGCTAATTTTACAGTTTTGGGATTACTATGCTCTGCCTCACTAACAACTGAACAGCACAGCTGTGCTTTGACTGAATTGCATTAAAGGGGAACTGTCATGAAAATGTATATTTAATATGTGGCATTTTATGAAAATAAGTAACTTTGTAAACACAAGCAATTCAAAATTTTGAACCATTTTCAAAATAATCAAGTTACTCTTTCACACCCCCTTCTCAGACAAGGGGGGTCCCTCTCTCACATACTGTGGTCGTGCCCAAGGCTATCAGAATTCTGGAAGAGCGTTAAGGAAATGACGGCTAAAATTTTATTTTGGGAAATACCTATTCAAGCCTCAAATGTCCTTTTGGGCTTACCTCACCTAGATATCTCTACTCCTGAGCAAAAGCTCTTAAACTATATACACAGCAGCCAGGCTCTCACTTTCTTCTAAGTGGAAGTCCTCAGAGGCCCCCACAATAGGTGAGGTAATCACCCAAATTAGTGAGATGAAATTAATGGAGGAGATGACAGCTAGGATCAGAGGGAAAATACCCCAACATGAGAGAATTTGGTCAAAATGGGACTACTATGTTTCTCGCAACAAAAGAAACAGTAAGATATATTTTGTGAGTAAATCCAAGTAAAGGGACAGGTAACGTTATGTATAACGCTTATGTAATAGTAGAATGTTAATGTATACATTTTATATTGCAATGACTTTCTTTCTTATTGTTATGCTTTCTTTTTGCTTTTATTCTTTCCTTTTCTCTTAGTTTCCTTTTGATACATGATGATTGTCTATACAAATGTTTGACAACGAAATACTGTAAAATTTACATATCTATGCTATCAGGAAAAAATACAATGTCTGGATACCTATATGACAAAATCAAATAAAATTTAAGTTACAAAAAAAAATCTGCCTCTCTATATGCAGAAGTCGGAGTCAGATTTTGATATTTTAATATATTGGTGTGGGTTCCCTTTGCCTAGCAATGTATGAGTTAATTGTGCTTCAAAATAACTTATCCCAGCACAATGGTGCTTGCAGAGAGACAGTAATGGTACCATGGTGAAATGATACAGAATGCTTAACTATTTAAGAAGTTATTTTTTCTTATTTAAATAAGTCAACGCTTATATTAATTTTTCCACAGTCATTCCCCTTTTTAACTCTTTGACATTCAATGTATTTCTTACATTGTTATTTATAGCTTTCTTTTCATGTGGCAGATGACAAATGACAGTTGCATATCGCCAATGGTGCGACTGAGACTGTGTTGTCCATTGGATCCATTGCCTCTTACTGTATAATGTATTTGGGACTAAACTTTCCATTTCTTCTTCCGGAATTTAATGTATATGGGGTATCATACTCTCTGCCTCTTGGAAGTCACTTTACAAATATACAATTACTTACAAAAACAGAACTATCAGTGAAAAACTATCAACATGACCCATAGGCAACTTTTAAGAGCATATTTATAAAGGGTCAAATTTCGAATTGAAAAAACTTCGAAATTCAAGTTCAAAAAGACTAACCGAAATTAAGTTACATAGTTACATAGTTACATAGTTAAATTGGGTTGAAAAAAGACAAAGTCCATCAAGTTCAACCCCTCCAAATGAAAACCCAGCATCCATACACACACCCCTCCCTACTTTTAATTAAAATTCTATATACCCATACCTATGCTAACTATAAAGTTTAGTATCACAATAGCCTTTGATATTATGTCTGTCCAAAAAATCATCCAAGACATTCTTAAAGGCATTAACTGAATCAGCCATCACAACATCACCCGGCAGTGCATTCCACAACCTCACTGCCCTGACTGTGAAGAACCCTCTACGTTGCTTCAAATGAAAGTTCTTTTCTTCTAGTCTAAAGGGGTGGCCTCTGGTACGGTGATCCTCTTTATGGGTAAAAAGGTCCCCTGCCATTTGTCTATAATGTCCTCTAATGTACTTGTAAAGTGTAATCATGTCCCCTCGCAAGCGCCTTTTTTCCAGAGAAAACAACCCCAACCTTGACAGTCTACCCTCATAATTTAAGTCTTCCGTCCCTCTAACCAATTTAGTTGCATGTCTCTGCACTCTCTCCAGCTCATTTATATCCCTCTTAAGGACTGGAGTCCAAAACTGAACTGCATACTCCAGATGAGGTCTTACCAGGGACCTATAAAGAGGCATAATTATGTTTTCATCCCTTGAGTTAATGCCCTTTTTTATGCAAGACAGAACTTTATTTGCATTAGTAGCCACAGAATGAAACTGCCCAGAATTAGACAACGTGTTATCTACAAAGACCCCTAGATCCTTTTCATTTATGGAAACTCCCAACACATTGCCATTTAGTGTATAACTTGCATTTATATTATTTTTGCCAAAGTGCATAACCTTGCATTTATCAACATTGAACCTCATTTTCCAGTTTGCTGCCCAGTTTTCCAGTTTAGACAAATCACTTTGCAAAGTGGCAGCATCCTGCATGGAACCTATAGTTCTGCACAATTTAGTATCATCTGCAAAAATAGAAACAGTACTTTCAATGCCCACCTCCAGGTCATTAATAAACAAGTTGAAAAGCAAGGGACCTAGTACAGAGCCCTGCGGTACTCCACTAACAACACTGGTCCAATTAGAAAATGTTACATTTACCACCACTCTTTGTAGTCTATCTTTTAGCCAGTTCTCTATCCAGGTACAAATACTATGTTCCAGGCCAACATTCCTTAATTTAACCAGTAACCTTTTGTGTGGCACTGTATCAAATGCTTTAGCAAAGTCTAAGTAAATCACATCCACTGCCATCCCAGAATCGAGGTCTCTACTTACATTCTCGTAAAAAGAAATTAAGTTAGTCTGGCAAGATCTATTATGCATAAAACCATGCTGGCACAAACTCATAGTATTATGATTTGCTATGAAGTCCAGTATCTTATCCTTTATTAACCCTTCGAAAAGCTTTCCTACCACTGACGTCAGACTAACTGGCCTATAGTTTTGAGGCGGAGAACGGGATCCTTTTTTGAATTGAGGCACCACATTAGCAATTCGCCAGTCTCTCGGCACTATGCCAGATCTCAATGAATCCTGAAAAATGAAGTAAAGAGGTTTGGCAATCACAGAGCTAAGATCGCTAATTACCCTGGGATGAATACCATCTGGCCCTGGACCTTTGTTAATCTTAACATGTTCAAGTCTCTTTTCTTCATGTGTGAACCATGCATCATTAGTTGTATTACTAGAATTGGGACTGTTAAGAAGGAAACCTTCACTTACTGGTTCCTCATTTGTGTAGACAGATGAAAAATATGAGTTCAGAATCTGCGCTTTTATTTTGTTTTCATCAACCAGCTGACCCCCCTCTGATAGTAAGGGTCCTACCCCTTCCTGCTTCATTTTTTTACTATTAACATATTTAAAAAATAATTTTGGATTTTTTTTACTGCTTGCTGCAATATCCTTTTCTATAGCAATTTTAGCTTGCCTTATAGCTTCTTTGCATGATTTATTGGCCTCCTTGTACCTTATAAATGTTTCAGCTGTACCAGCTAACTTGAAAGCCTTAAAAGCACGTCTTTTCTTACCCACCTCAACACCAACGCTTCTATTGAACCAAAAAGGTTTTGCTTTGCAACGGCGTTCCTTGCTTACAAGTGGAATATACTGACAAGTATATTTATTAAGCAGCATTTTAAAGACTTCCCATTTTTGTTCTGTGTTTAACCCTGTGAAAAGCATTTCCCACTTAATATGTTGCAGAGATGCCCTTATACTGTCAAAGTTTGCACGTCTGAAATTTAGTGTTTTAGTTACTCCCTTATAGAATTGCTTCTGCAACAGAATCTCAAAGGAGACCATGTTATGATCACTATTCCCTAAATGCTCACCCACACAAATGTTAGAGATGAGTTCAGTATTGTTAGTTATTACAAGGTCCAAAAGAGAGTTATGCCTAGTAGGTTCTTGAACGAGCCGGAATAAAAAGTTGTCATTCAGCATATTTACAAACCTACTAGCTTTTTCTGTCTTAGCAACCCCATTACCCCAGTCAATGTCTGGATAATTGAAGTCACCCATAGCGACAACTTGACCCAGCTCTGAAGCCGCTTGTATCTGCAAGAGTAGCTGGGCTTCATACTCGACACTTATACGAGGTGGTTTATAGCATACACCAATGATAATTCTTTTTGTTACCTTTTGCCCAGTCAAAATCTCTACCCAGAGTGATTCTACACCCTCACCAGTGCCAGCTATTTTTATTTCTTTAGCGCATGGCTTTAATTCAGGCTTTACATACAAACACACTCCTCCACCCTTTTTAATCCATCTGTCCCTCCTTAAAAGGGTGTAACCATTTAAATTCACAATCCAGTCACATGTTTCATCCCACCAGGTCTCAGTGATACCAATTATATCATAATTTTCAGAGCATGCAATTGGTTTAATTTGGTCGGATAGGTCCATTTTCGATCGAATAAGTCAGTATTCGGCCAAATTCTAATCATACAAATCGAAGGAATAGCTCATTTGATTGAATTTGATTCAAAGTTTTTCCCAAAAAAACGTTGATTTTTCAAAGTCCACCAATTGACTCCAAATAGGTTCTAGGAGGTCCCCCATAGGCTAAAACAGAAATTCAGCAGGTTCTAGATGGCGAATGGTCGAAGTCCAAATTCTAATTGAATTTGGACTATTCCCTAGTCGAAGTACACAAAAATAGCTTGTAATTCTAATTTTTTTCACTTGAAAATTCACCTCGACCTTTGATAAATCTGCCCCTTAATGTAGATTAATATTTTGAAAATAAAATTATTAGTGTCAGTATCACTTTAAGATTTAAGTTGTGCTGCACCTTTTCTGTTATTACTCTATATTCTTCTTTTTATTATTGCATTCTGTGTGTTTTTGTAATAATAAATAATAAAGTTATTTTAGGAGGATAGATCTGCTGGAGGAAGAGAAGGTTGAACAGTTATTCTGTAAGTGAGTAATTAGGGACATCAGTCTGCAACAAAGGAAGAGAACAGGTGAAAAGTCCATGTCACATGGGACAGGTCAGAGACTTCCCACTCAGAGTGTTCTGCTGTTAATTGTTGAAAATTGTGTTAAAAAATGCACAAAAAAGAGAATTCTGTGCAGTCTTCCATATTTTATTCTGAACTTTTACAGGCATGTGCTATTATTCCAAAGCAGAGCAGTGGTAGCAGGATAGACACCTGTAGGTGCTATCAATTCAGGCAGCTGAATCCTTCAGGAGAGGTGTCAGGAAACTGTTATCTTATTGCCTTCACATTGTTCTATTGATATACTGCTTGGGGAAAGGTTGATATTACTCCAACTTGCAGTGTAGCAGTAAACAGAGACTAAAGTTTATCTGAGCAGAGCTTGGGCACAAAGCTGAGGGCACTTGGGAAAATAAGAAAATCACTAGGGGTTTCCAAGTTGTTAGACAGCCCAAGTCACTTACCATACATCTGGAGCTGGTACTTCCAAAAATATATTGGGCTGGGGTATATTTGTTCTCAGTGCCACACTGCAATAGTCTTCCTGTGTCCCAGCATACTGTGCACATGTGTAGTACAGAAATTATTGAAGAATTTCTATAATGCACATGCTCAGGATAGTGTAGAGTATACTGGGGTATTGGAAGAGAAAAACTGTTCTACACTGAAAAGAAAAATACCCAGGGCCATTTATCCATAAATGGGTGCTTAACAACTTACCACCCCCAGTGATTCTATCTTTCCTTGTCCTTTAATGTAACCCTTAGTAAACAAAATTGCTAATCAATCTGTGATTATTTATTATTCAAATGTAAGACTGCTGTACCTTTGTCCAATGACTAGTTTTTTTTGCTGCAATAGTCATCCTTTTTTTTATATATATATTCATATGTGCTATATGCTTGGAAAACTGTGGGTGCTGTAGTTTTAATTTTTGAGTTTTTATTTTTGAACACATTGTTCTGATTTTTAAAGGAAATGTGTCTAAATTTTGATGAATGCCAGTAAAGATATCCATATTTCCTAAAAAGATTTTTTGTTTTCTTACCAACTGTTACTGTCTCTCTTATCACATTTCCTCTGCAATTAAGGGCTTTGAAGCCGATTGTTTTGTAGAAAGTATGTTTCAATTAGGTCAGTGACTCCTGAGAGTGCTCAATTAAAAGTAAAGCCAATATTTCAGTCATAAAAAATGTCAGAATTCCACTTTTTTAGAAAAAAAACCACATGCATGTAAGTTAAAGGAGTTGTACAATATTTCAAGAACAAAATGACTGTTACATTTTCAGTTTTTAAAGTGGTACTGAAATCCAGCATGTCATAGTCACTTTAAAATTGGGTGACTAAAATATTGCTAGCACCAGCACATGTGTTATATTTCTAAGCTGACCAGCAACCCCTCTTCAGCTCTGGTGGTTGCAGCATTGTTGTCCAGCTGTGTTTCTTGACAAGGATCAGGCTGTTTGCTAATGCAATGTCCTGGTTTTTTGGCCTGTCCTCAAGCCTTACTTCACTGCTGCAGTAACCTTGGCTACAGAGGTGTATTTTAGTAAAATCTTGTTGGCTCTGTGACCTTTTATGGTGGAACCCAGGCATAGGCTACAAGGGACTGCAGCAAGATAACACCCTCAGCAACAGAACGAAGCTCAGTCCTAAAAAAGTATGTTTGTTGCTAGACTTGTTCCTTAACACCACATATGTCAAATACATGGACCTTTTTTATAGACAGAAATATGGCTGTGCAATGGGTTCTCCAGTCTTTCCCATTGTAGCAAACTTGTACATGGAGGAAGTGGAAAGGAGGGCCTTACTTACATTCAAGGGAACTACACCGAGTCACTGGTTCAGGTATGTGGATGACACTTGGGCTAAAATCAGATCCAATGAAGTGGCGGCCTTTACAGAACACATTAACTTGGTGGACAATAACATCAAGTTTTTGGACTGTTTGATACGCATCTAAGAGGGGGGTAACTTGAAAACGAAAGTATACAGGAAACCCACTTATACGGATCAATATCTGTTGTTTGATTCCCAACATCAGCTGGAACACAAACTGCACCACAGTGCAGAATGTATGGCAACTGATAGAGTCCAAAGACAAAGAGCAAAAAACATCTTTGAAAGCGTGTGCCTACCCAGACTGGGCCTTTGTCAAAACAGCAGCAACAAAGCCCCGACAGGAACACCAATAGAAATAACCACATGGAGACACATAGTAGGCGAAACATAGTCATCCCATATATAGCCGGAGTTTTAGAGAAACTCAGGAGAATTTTCAACAAACACCACGTCCCTGTGTTTTTCAAACCTAGCAACACACTGAGACAAAAACTAGTACACCCAAAGGACCCAACACCAAAAGAAAAACAAAGCAATTTGGTATACGGAGTCCAGTGTAGCTAGGAGTACACTGATTTATACATCGGGGAGACAAAACAACTGCTCTCCAAGCGAATGGCTCAGCATAGGAGGGCGAACTCTACAGGGAAAGACCAAGCTGTCTTTCTACATCTAAAAGACAAGGGACACTCCTTTGAAGATAGCAAGGTCCAAATCTTGGATAAAGAAGACAGCCGGTTTGAAGGAGTGAAGGAGTGAAAGAGGCGATTCATGTCAAGGTGGAGAAACCATCCCTGAACAGAGGCAGGAGCCTTTGACACGACCTATCTGCTGCTGTTCTAACATCTGAACCCCGGTGGATACAGAACACTTCACATATCGATTCATACAACTGTCACAAGTAACACCTGCTTCTAGGAGTTGCATGACACATTGAATAATCCTATCACAGTAACTACACAGAATCAACACCTCTGTAAATTTCAGATGTCACCTCTTTGAAGAGTTACAATGTGCCATTGTAATTGGATTAGTGGAAGAGTTTATATACCAAGAACTTCCCACACCAGTCAGTTGAACTGAAGAAGCTGCTCGGATGAGTAGTGAAATGTCTTCAATGATTACTCAGGAAGTCCAGTTGTTTTAGAGTCCCCTATACTAGATATACCATGAACTGGATGAATGAAAATCTTCATAGTCACCCTACCCCATAATGGTTAGCCACCTTTGCTTTAAATAGAATAGAGAGTCATTGACTAAATAATTTTGTTGTTCCAGGAGATGGTGAGCCCAGGTCTTGCAATCCATTTACAGGGACATGGGAATGAATGGGAATGACTGTATGAAGTATGTCTGACAATTACTTATCATCTATTTAAATGCAAACTTATATGGTGGTTTGCCATTGAAAAATAAATAGCTTTTTCTAAGCAACTCAATGCAATATTTATATGAAATTGCATCTTATGTATCCCAAATGAATTTCCCTTCACTATAGCACCATGTGTCAAGCTCTATTTTGCTGTTTGATAAATACAAGACATAGCATAAATGTTTGTACATGGTATTGGCCTGTCATGAAGTGAAATTATAATGGATCAATAATACCACTTTTGTTTCAACCTGCTTAGTTCTACCAAAATAAAACAGATCTTCTATTGATATTACCTGGAATAGTGGATGATCTAGCTCCAAGCAAAACAGAGAGAATAACAACTACTATAGTTTGCTAGGAAACAAATTATCTTAGATTGGAAATAAACTGTATACAGTTCTCTTAAGGTTTAAACATAGATAACACATATTGACACAGCATCACCTTAATACAAGACTACTTATTTTAAACAAAGGATGTATTATTGAATGTATATTTTTGGACATATAGAATATCTGCACACTGAGCTTGCACGCAGATATCTCAAGTCTGTACGACTAAAATATAGACTGTTGATGTCTACTGCTTTTTCTTATTTCACAACTATCATCCCAGTAGGTGATCAACAATTGGGCATATGTTAGGATTTTATGATGCTAGTTATGGGTTATGGGTAGGGTTGCAGGTTCAACAGCCTTGCTTTGCTATGAAATGCTAGTTGCAGGTGAGGTTTCTGCAGGTTAACCACTGACTACCCAGATCTTCCTAAAGATACTGAATAGAACTAGAAGCCTTACTTTGGGGTACAGAGTCATAATGAAACCCCTCTCTTGAAGGCACCGGGGATCATTTATAAACACTGGGCAAATCTGAACCTGGGCAGTTACCCATGGCAACCAATCAGATGTTTGATTTTACTGTTCAACCTGCAGCTGGCTGAAAAAAAGCTAATCACTGATTGGTCGCTATGGGTTACTGCCCAGGTGCAAATTTGCCGTGTGTTTATAAATAAGCCACACTGACTTTGACAGATCTTTTGTCTTGGGGACACTGAATTATGCAGTTGGAGGGCTAGCAATGGGTAAGGCATCTGAACGAACTGGCAAGGTGCATAGGCATCAGTGCATAGGCAGATGTTTGCTTCATTGTATAGCACATTTGGTCACATCTGGAATCCCTGGTGTCTAGAGGACCTGAGCTGGTGCTTGGCAAAATGGCACTGAATCACCTCTGCTTGCTTGTACCTAGTCTTACAATTAAATACAATTTCTGGGCCCATATGGGACACATGTAACACAGTATTTGCCTGATGCTTTTACATTACATATTTGATCTCCCATGTTCTTTTATGAGGGGGCTGCCATACTATATTTGTACTATACTAGTCCATTAGCATTAGAAGCAATATCTGACAAACGGAGAAGGGACAGTCTGGTTCAGAGTCGGACTGGGGGGTATGGGATCACCGGAGCTGCCACATTAGGACCCCAGGGCCCACCAGCCCCCTTTCCACTACCCTCAAAGGCCCCCACCCCAGAATCAAATCCCCCTTTGCCCCTCTCCCATCCCTAGCATATACCTTCCTCATGAACTGATTCTCATTATTTCATCTGCAATCAGGCAAGGGGAGGCCAGGAAGGAAGATCAAGGTGGGTGGGTTTTTTTTTTCCTGGTGTCCAGCTGACAGTGGTCTGTTTGTCAAAACAATTGAACATCCAAATACGGGGAGCATTGCATTCCTCTCAACACACTCACCTCCGTGCTACACGTAATTTCCGTCCCCCAAACGGACCAATTCCATAGAATAAAGAAGAACAGCTTACGGAGCATCAGGAGTAGAGTATTTTAAATATATATATACTTTATAATCCATATTAAAAAATAGACGTTTCAGTGTATCAGCATTTAAAAAGATTGTGCGCTTAATCGCTGTTTCATTGAGAATTCTATTGCTTCATTATACATTTTACAAAGGGACTAAGTTTTACCTGCAACTTACTAGCTGTTTTCAAAGTAAAACTCCCAAACTTGGCTGCCCTTTCATATAGCTGGCTATAAAAGCTGACTATAAAAAAACACACCAAGGCAGCACTCACAAATAGCAAAAAGTGTATTCAGTGAAAAGTTAGAAATTACAGGCTACGTTTCGGGCAAGCAACGTGCCTTTTGTCGAGCCAAACAAAAGAAGTATAAAGACACTAACATAATCATATGCTTTTAACACGGTACACAGGAAGTGACTTCACATTACGTATCCAGCAGTAATGAATATGTGGGTCAATCCCCCTCCTCATTTACATATATAGCCAACATCATTATTCATGCACATAGAGAAATGAGTAGTGTAACACGATCTTGAACAGTCATTTAGGATCAGGGATCACAATCCATCCATTAGATATACACTATATAGAGAGACCGTAATTGCTTAATGTTACAAGAAGAGGTATAAATTATAGTCCCTATTCAAACCACAAGGTGTCAGGGCTTTTAACTTGTGTATCCACCATACTTCTTGTTGTTTTAAACGTAGTTCCCTATCCCCTCCTACTTTTATTGGGGGAACTGTCTCTAACACTGTAAATTTCAGTTGGTCTGCATTATGTCCTTTTTCAATGAATGTCTAGATACTAATAAATTCATATTTCCCAAATTGATGGAGGACCTATACTGCGAAATACGTGACTTGATCATCTGAGTGGTCTCACCTATATAGATGAGGCCACATGGACAGACTAAGGTGTATATAGCATATTTTGAAATACATGTAAAATGATTTAGTAAATGTACAGTATAGCCCGTAGCAGGGTGCACAAAATCTTTACCTTTAATCATATAGGGGCACTGGTTACAGTCATAGCATGGAAATATCCCCACTGTTCCAGTACCTAAAAATGTCTGTGGCTGTTTTACTTTTTTCTTTATTTGGGCTGATGTTATAGTACTCCCAATTGTTTTACCCCGTCTATGTGACATCACTGGTGGGGAAGTAAACGCTTCAATATCCGGATAGGCTCTTTGAAGTATGTGCCAATGATGGTGCAAAATCTTACTCATTTCCTGGCTCTGTTTCTTGAATTGGAACCAAGATAGGGATTCAACGTCACCCCACAACATAACGAAAATATCGTCGATGTACCTAAACCAAGCCACACAGTGACTGGCATAGTCTACATCGCGATAGACGAATAGTTCTTTATATTATCTATATCTATATATATATATATATATATATCTATATATATATATATATATATATATATATACATTTTTTTTTTCTTATGTGAGTGTACGGAGGGGTCAGTGTGTGTATGTATGGATGCTGAGTTTCATTTGGAGGGGTTGATCTTGATGGACTTTGGTCTTTTTTCAACCCGATCTAACTATGTAACTATATGGAACCACTTGGAGAGGTCAAACAGGTTTCAAGACCATTATGTTTAACATTTTCTTTCCTTAAATTAACTGGCCTCTTTGAATTACATTGTCTTTAAGGTGTGACTTTTATAATTATGTTTGTTCACATACTCAAATATAGCCTACCAAATGCAGTATCTGTTAACATTGCATTAATTGATCTGTTCATTATTATATGCATACACATTCTAAAAGTGCAAAGTATGTCTGCAATGACAAAAATATATTCATAGTTTTAACCCTATATTTGACAAGGTCTTGTAGATTTATTATAACAATGTATTTTTACAATTAAAATACCAGTATTGTATCTATTAGGCAGAAACCAATGGAATTTCCCAAACAATTCTTTGGTTTTTTTTTAACTTTTCTCTGTAATATTTAAACAGTAATGTGTACTTATGTTGACAAATCTAATCCTATTGATGGCAAAAAGTTTTTTATTTATTTTTAGGACTATGAAGAATCAGATTAATAGACCGTCTGACATAATGTTAATACGAGACATGTAACCAGCCGACTACTTCGTTAAAGTTCGGCTTTTCACTCTTTACTACTCATGCGTACCTGCAAAAAGAAAGAAAAAGAAGGAAGCCGATCACTCCGTGGAGCTCGCTAGTAGAAACCCTGGATCAGGGTGTCAAGTACAGTAAGTATATACAATCACTTGGGGGTGCCTAACTTTGAGCACCCCCAACTAAATATCAACATTCCTTCTCCTTTAATAAGGCAAAAGTCATTTTATAGAAAGATAAAGAAACAGCTCCAACTATGGCCACACAGGCCTGCATATTTTTGCAGGCTGAGAGAAGCAGGTCTGTTTAGTGCCCCTGCTCCATGTATTTAAATCTGTTCAGCCTGTGTGCAGTCATACATTGAGTTCAACCAATATACTGACCTTAGCTTCAGCTTGGCCTTGTGCCCATAGCCTTACAACAAGAGAAAGAAGGGGGGGTGCTGTCCACATGTTTAAAAACAAACAGCTTATTTTGGCGATGGGTTAATGCACCTTAATGCAAACTTTGTGCACTGTGTTTCATATGAGGATCACTGTCCTTAGACAGTTCTTGTGGATATAAACTGCTTTTCTACTATCAACGTTTGTACTGGAAGTGAATGTATAGCATATCAGCACTAGTGTGTATAAGGATTTAATACAACCACATAAAGTGGTGGTGCATCAGGCTACTACTACAACATTACTACAGGGAAAAGGGCCTTCAAAAATTTGCACTCGATTATTAGTCACAATTAATCTATGCACAATGAAAAAGAGTTAATTTCACTGAAAAAAACATGTTATATATTAATCACCAAGTTAAAATAAATTTCATTATTAAATAAATAATCTCATATTATTTCATGTAGTACAAACTTCATCAAAATGTATATATTTACACCATATTTAGGGGCCCACAGCCCATAATCTCATCAGGGAATATATAGCATGGATTTAAACAGACCAAGGCAGTCACAGACAAGCCCTATGCAATGCAAGTAGGTAGTTAGTCATTGCTCACGTAGGAATCTATGGAAACCAATCATTTTTTTTTTTTAAATTGTTCTGCCTGTAGTTGTTACCTGATAATATTTATTTTTGATTACAATGCATTTCAATATTAAAGGGGAACTCCAGGCTTCCAAACCAAAATTTGATTAAGAGGCCCACATAACACAGAAACCCCCTGATATACCCATCACAGTTACCTGTTTCTTTAAAAAGTATGAATAATTGCCATTTCTATGCTGAACTCCAGCTGTTTAACAGTTCTTCATCATTTGAAATCCTGGCAGGGAAGGAAGGACTAAAACACTGATGTTACAAATTGTAACAACTTCTCCACAGTTTACAGACAGCATGCAGGAACGACATCACCCACAATGCACTGCACTATGATGTTCCATTTCTTATTGAAAGGACTAAGGACAGGCTAAGGACAGATCACTGCTGATACAAAATAAGAGTAGTCAGCCAGCTCAGCAAAGTAGTCAGAGAGATCAGAAGGGAGCAAGGGACTAGGCTTAGGGAACTTTTCCAAACCATTACAAATCATGAAAAGTCTGCATATTTTATAATTGATTTATATTGCAATGTTGCTTGAAATTGTGTTTACTTTTTAAAAAGCTCAAGTTATGTCTTTGTGTAGTTCTCCTAAATACACAGTAGGCAGTGTAGGACTCACGTTAAATGATGTTGCACATGAACTTACATATTTGCTGGCATTTTCTCTCTCTTTTTGTTTGTGCTAATAGTGGCTGTATATCTGCTGTAGCAGTTGGTCAACCCCAGAGTGTAGGTTAGTCTGAGTGCTGAAAAAATAGCAGCTAGTCAATACCAGTGTGTGTTAGATGGATCACTCATAATTTTTCTTTGCTTTGTAGACAGTAGGTTAAACAAAATAAACACTATTCACCGCATTAATCTGGAATTCTACGAGGATTGATCTTCATTACTGAGTTTGGTGTTCCCTGGCCAGGAAGGAACTCTTGTGGCATCTGTTATGTTTTGGGTAGCCGAGGATGAGTAGAGTATAACAGTGCTTTATTAGCATGTCATGCAGGCATTACACAACAGTAAGTTTTTGCTTTCACTTTCATTCTTAAGCTACCAGGAAGTATGCACAGTATAAGTCTGAGCACAGTGACATCTACAGGCCATTTATAAACACCACATCACCCACTGTAGCAAAGTGCTATTGTGGTATCTTTGCTTATTTTACACCTTTGCAGTAAGTATAGAAACAATAAGGAACATAAATAACAGCTGTTTGTTGAATCAGAAATAGAGAAAACAATTATGCAAGTGTTTTCTCATCAATATTTACAAATATAATATTGAGTATTTAGCAAATTGCAAATTCTTGGCATGCATTATTTTTATAAATACTGTAGGCTCTTCAGATGTAAATTAAAAAATTAAAAACATTTACCAATCAATAATGATTGTTACCACTTGGTAAAACTACCTTGACAGGGTTTAACAATTTATTGTCCTGGGACTATCAATGTTTAGCAGTGCTGGACTGGGGTGTCCAGGGCCGACCGGGGCTGTCACCTCAGGGCCCCCTGGGCCCCCCACCCAGTAACTAAATTTTCTGCAAGCCTACACCTCTCCTATCCCCTTCCAGTGCACCACATACTTTCAACTGGGTTGGCACCTATACTCTGATGTATAGGGAAGAATCATATTCATAGAGGTATCAGGTATGGTAAACATTTTAATTTGTTAATAAATTTCCTAAATCTCAGGAAAATATAACAGTCAATAATGTTTCGAAAAAAAATTATTTAAATGGAAATATAATAAGTCTACCTTTAGTCTGGTGAGTGCCAAAAGTACTGCATGATCAAAACATACAAAAAATAAAAAGCAGAATACAAATTCAAATGTGTTTGCATTAGTATAGTTTATATACACCATTTTGGAGACAAAAGTGTTCTTTTAAGTAAAGACTTCTTAAATCCATCCAGTTCCTCTGCCATTGACTGCCATTGTGGAATCTTCCTGCTGTGGAATGACTGTGTCATAAAATGATCTCTCAATTGTATTTGAGGACTAAAAGCAAAATTAGATTACTATGATCAAAAGTATGCCAGGCTTACAGACTGTCTTAGCACCAAAAGCACATTTGAGTGGAAGCCTTTGCATGCAGAAGGTCCTTTTTCTACCTATATATTCACAACATTCTGCAACAATAGCAAACTCTTACAGCAAGATAAATTTTAATAGCTCACTGTGTCCTCATATTACAAAGCATAACTCTTCTTTCAAACTATAAATAGGCTGAAATATTTTCCACTTTTATGCCTGCTTTTTTTTTTTACCTGAGATGGTGCACAGAAACTTAGTAACATGTAGAATCTGAAGGGAGTTATAAGTATAACTTGGATAAAAAAATATTCCCTTTTTTGTGCTTAGTTTCAAGTGGAAGGTATTGTTGATGGTAATAGTTTGGTATACTATATATTTAAACATATGAGGGAATTCTCTAGATGAATAAAAACCTTCTGCTTGATTTTATTGTCCTCAAATAACACCTTTGCATACAAATTCTTATACTTTTAGCTATTTCACATTCAACTGTATTTGAAAAGACCCAACTAAGTTGCAGCATTATTGTACCTTAAATGATCACCTGCAAATTCAAAACCTCTAAGCAAGTGGCAAAGAGAATTAGGAAATCATCTAGTGTGTGTCTTTAATTGTCCTGGAAGAAATGTCCTTATCTCCTCTATCCCACAGCCTCTTGCACTGAAAAGGTTTACAAAATAATGTGCTAATATGGGATGTAGGTGTTGTCCTTATTTTTATTTAAATAAAAATATTAAAAAAAAACTATTTAAGTAATAAGTGGTATTTAATTACATAAATGGTTCAAATGATTAGTTCCCCCCATTTAAAAAAATATAAGGTATAATATAAGCTGGCAGTCACCTGTGCTTCCATGATGTGACTCCAACCATTGGTTGAATTCAAAAAAATATATACCCTGCCTGTGTCTTCACTTAGAGTAATATTGTTTTAACAATGTATATAAACATTTAGGGGGTTATTTAACTAAAGTCCGATTTTTTCTGGTCTGTGTTTTAAAGAGGAAAACAACTTGAATTTTTCACTATTTATTTAACTCTGAAGCTGATAAAAGTCCAAATAAAATACTCCATCTCAAACCTGCCGAGGGCATGTAGAAGTCAATGGCAGATTTCCCGCTTATAATTGGAAGATATGATCTGTGCTGGGTTTTGTACAATTATTCAAACCATTTGACTTTTTGAGCCACTGATCCAAAAAAAATCATATGTTTCAGATTTTTTCACAATTTTATCGATCGTTTCCTGCACCAGATTTTTCATTCATTGATAAATACGATTAAAATGTGGATGGGAGTTTGATCTAAGTTGTTTTAAGAAAATAGCGAGAAATTTTCGGATTTTAGTAGATAACCCCCTTAGTACCACCATAAAGTATCTTAAACTTAACTCTCGTTTTCAGGTGTTCCAGGTGTATTAAATAGCTAACAAGTAAAGAAGGGTACTGTAAAAATCAAATACTGATATTTTCAGGCTTCTACGTATAGGCCTAATTAAACCTGATCTCTGCCACAGGAACGGCTGTGCTGCAACCAGGTCCTTTGACCCATAGATCGAGCTGCACCAGAACTTCCTGACTTGCCCTACAGAAATATATTTCTATACACAGTGCAGTAAAAGAAAGGTGAAAAAAACTGGTGTGGAATGCTCGGGACCTGGGATTTGAGGTATAAAAGATATTTCTGTAAATTGGGTCTTCATACCTTAAAACTATTATAAAATCATGTAAACATTAATTAATCCCAATAGGATGGATTAATAGGATTAACAAGTGTGGCAGAAGAACTGAGAAACAAATATAGTGGAGAGACCCTGCATGTACTATCACAGCAGACATACAATATACACCTGTCACATTGAACCTTAACCTTTTCCAACTGAATTAATATTTTTGTTCATTGTGTGCACAGATGCATCAAAATAAATGCTGCTCCTTCTGTATGCAATCAGACTTCTTCCCCCCACCCCAACAACATTTTAGAGCCCTTCAGTTTACATGGAATGCAGCAGATGAGATCTTTAGTGCTGTTTTGTTAGGCCAAGAGGTGTAATATCAAGAATAATATTTATTCTAATAATTAGTTTGTTGATATGTTTCTAAAGCTTCAATTCTAGTCATTAGACCAGTGTGCATTAAGGGATTTCCTTAAAAATTATAAATTACATGACTGACACATGTTAAGATTTCCATCAATTGTAAGAAGTTAAAACAATACAGACATTGGTACATTAATGCAATTAGATGAGCTGTACAAAGCATCAACCCTAGTATTAGCAGCAGCTATCAAATATAGCCAAAGAGCAGCTCCTCCTAAAGTGATCAGAATATAAACACCATAGCAGAGAAGCTGGCTAATTTAACACAGCAGGGATGGGGTTCTGCTTCTTACTAGTTTAAAGTCAAAGTGATAATGTATCATGGGGTTTAGTTGAGGGATGCTGCCTTGGAGGAATTTGCATTAGCATACATCACTGTACCATCCCCACATTGTAATGAATTTTTGAAATTCAACTGGGCATTTTATTAAAATTTGTGAGTCAGGAAAACTGTGCTCAGATGGGACCACTCTAGTAGTTACTATAAATGGTGAATTTCTCAAGTGTGACACAAATATGCTCATAATTTACTAGAAAATTACTGGACATAAACAAGCTTGACTGTTTTAATCAGTCATTAAAACGGTTGGTCCTTTCTGTATGTGAGATTCTTTTCATATACTGACCAGATTAAATCTGATGAGACGTGACATGGTTTATCTAAATACAACTCTATACAATAGTGGTTTTATAAGTTTTGGAAACCACAACTAAACACACAGGGGGTCATTTATAAAGTTTGCAGTGCATATTTTTCCACAAATGGTTGTATTACCCATGTTTTATCCTGAATGCTAATATATTGCACTGCTCTGCCTATCTTTCAGTTTTTTGCGAATTTGCATTGATAAATTTTCACAATTGGCACGCAAATGAGACGGAAGTTTACGCAAGTGCACCCAATATGCGTGGTTTTTATCTGCAAAAATAGCATTGACAGTAACTTAAATTCACACTTTGCAAAACTGTTTTGCGAATATTTTCTCCGCCACCAAAGTTGTGGCATAATTCAGTCACAGAGTGCACACATAAATATTCGCAATTTGCGATTTTTGACATATTTAAAAAGCTCTTATAGACATTCGCATTGTGAAAAAAAAAATCGCAATTCTGTTTGCACCACACTTATTCAGCTTTATAAATATAACCATTTAGAAGGCAAATATATTTGCTTCGAGAACCAATCTGCTTTGCGCGAAGTTTATAAATCACCCCCACAAACTCTAGATCCACGAATGTCATGGAATTTATTAAAAGATATGAATATAAAAATTACAAATGCAAAAAGCACTGAACAATGCATTAATAATAGAATACCCCGAAAACCTAAAGAAAATTGAGTATTCCGGACTATTCCTAGCAAAAAAAAAATCTGAAACCTCTAAAAGTCCAAATTGATTAAAAGTGGCCCAATACGATCAGCGCAGCTCCCAATGACTTGTATAGGACCTCAACAACTTTTACTTAACAAAGTTTTGCATTAGAGGTTTTCATGGTTTTTACACTTAATAATAGTGATGAGTGAATCTGATCCATTTCGTTTTGCCGAAAATTCACAAAACGGCAAATATTTTGCCAAATGTCAAGTCTATGAGCTACAAATTAATTTTGACACACAACAATTTTTTTTCCATGCAGCACATTTTTGACACACAACAATTTTTTTCACCTATTGGAGTCTATGAGCATCTTTGTCACAGTGAAACAAAAATTTGCTCATTACTACTTAAATCTCAGATTTTTAGAGCTTTTAAGAAATAAGGCAAAACCACACATTTTTCAAGATTTGTAGAAAAAATGGCAATTGAGTTGTTAGTAAATGGGCTCCATAGTCTATATCATATTAAGTAGCATATTAAAGAATCTTACCAAACTGGAATATACTTTATTTCTAACCGTAAATATTGCCCATTTATATCTTTTACTTTGCGCCACCATTTCCATGAATACAGGGCTGCTTGATATCTGCAGCACTGTATTCATGAGGGTTGGGTATGTGGGCAGCCTTTATCCCACCCCCTTAACTCATTCAGACGAGCAAGTTAGGAAGAGCAAGTGCAAGTGTAACCATACTTATGCAGAGCACAAGACTCATCAGAGGGCATTGCTTTACTCCGGTCTATGAATGAGTTGTTATTGGTTGCTCTGCTAATGAATACTTTGGTCTCTCCCACTAATGTAAATAGCACAAACACTCAGATTAACAACACGTAATAAAGGGCTAATATTGTTTACTAATTATTTTAATAAATGTTGATAGTGTAAAACATATACAATGGGTATGTGTTTAATGAAAATAAAATTAAAAAGATGAAATTTCACAATAAATTTACCTCTGCCAAGTAAGCGAAGCAAAAAATGTCCTATTACCATCAAAAATGGCAACAACTAAAATTATTTTTAAGTCTTTGTCAGACTTTGTGATTTGCACCCATAAATTTCGTACTGTATGTATTAGAGTAATGACTAGTACCATTAAAATTAAATAAAAGGGTATAACTTTTGTTCTAAATATACTTTCCACCATTAGCAGAATATGTTTTAGTCAGAAAAACTAATCCACAGTGGAGAATATTTCCAGGCACTCGTGGTGTCGCTTACTTTCCTTTCAAACAATAGCTGGAACCTAAAACATGCAGCTATTGTTTAAACAACTGCATCTTCTAGGGCGATAGTTTTCAGGCTTTTGGGTGTGAGTCCAAATTTGGAGATGGACATTCTATGCAAAAGAGAAATTATTTATACAGCAAACAGGGAACCATAATAGGAACACTAAGGCCTTTTCCAAAAATGGTGGCAGCCCTGGTAAAAAAACAGCTGTAAGTAAGCTGCTTCATGCCCTGTTTTGAGCATGAAGCTTTTAGCCAGGCAATGGCTTGGTTTGCAAGTACCCTATAACTGGTTTTGGGCTTTGGATTTAGGTAAATTTTCTCCTCTGTAGTTGTGTAAGATGCTAAGGCTCAGCTCAGTCAACTAGTTGTTTGTCTGAGTTACGGGATACATTCTACTTTAGGATCTCTGGTTACAGTACTTAACTTTCCCTAATATTTTAGAAGCAAAGCCATTGTCATGAGTATTATTTCCTGTAGTAGCAGAATATTATTGCCAGTATGTAAAGTATATGGGCCTGGTCTTCTTTTATTTGCTCCATAGAGGCCTAATGGTATAAAATATTTCCTCTATCCAGAACTGATAAGTGATTCTGATTCATATCACAATCTAGTCTGTTTGCTTATCCCTCTGTGGATTGATTTATTTATACTATTTTATAATTTATATTATTGCATTGTTTTAACTAGCTCTAGGTAAGCAAAGCCACTTACCTTTCACCCAGAGCTGACACACATCTTTTTTTAAAAACAAAAAAGGGCTGAATTACATAGCTTCATAGGGTGGCAGATCCCTTTTGTCTCTATTATCCAATGTATGACACTGGGTGTGGCTTATCTATATGCTAATGGCTGAAATCACCTAAAATGTGAAGTAACCTCTCCTCTTCTCCTTAATGCAGTAGAGCACAAGTTATCTCAGTGAGGGTATTATCTCCAGTCAGAATAATGATTTATGAGATTAGAGTTTTGCCTATAATGGAATTGTCTGATTTATCAAGTGAAAACACAAATTATAAAAAATTAAGAAAAGTGTATTCAGGGGAGGGCCGCTTCAGAGTCCCCTCCTGAACTGCACATCCCACCCTGATTCTTCCTACAGGGTCACAAAAGACAGAGTAGGGCAACAGTATTTGTAACAGTCATGTCCGGGAACTTCTGGAACATGGTTCATGTATAAGTTTTGTTTGTACTTTTACATTCAGGGTTTTTTTTTATAAATTGGTGATTATAGATTTTACTGACCTGGAATTTTCTGTTTGTTTAACTGCAGTGAATTCCACCAAATATCGTTTCTTCCCCATTTAATAATAGTAGTTTGTAAACAATTGTACTTGTCGGTATTCTGATGTGTATACTATTTTGATTAAACAGAAATGTGAAATTTCCTTGTCATTTTAGCTCCAACTTGTCTGTTGGCTGTATCTCTTTGAATAATTGTGTGAATGTGCACAAAACTAGTTTAAAAAAATCTCTTTGTATTGTTAAATTACAGACAGACAGGTATACCTCAATTACCTGAAGGCTGCAGGGTCTTCTAATAGAAGAGTCATATTTTAATATAAAGGCGTAGAGAATGTAACTTCTTGGCAACACTTGACTAGGTTCCAGCAACAAGACTTCTAGAATCTAGCGAATATCCAAGTAGGCTTATATATCCCTCTCATGAGTATATTCTAAGGACTTTTACATGACTCACAAAATGAACTAGTGGTAAAGCAAAGAGAGAGAGGTGCCCAACCCAAACCCAGCCATCAAAGGTATATCTTGAGCAAATTCAGAGGAAGTTACTAGTGGATTTGAAACCAGGATTTTCTACTTGATATCCAATGTCAGAGGCAATTTAAGCAAAGTCATCATCTTTGGAGCAGACTAACAAGTCGAAGTAATAATATAAGACTGTTGTTCATCTTTCAAGCCTACATCATGCTTTTTAAAGAATTACAACCCAGACTTTGGAAATTAATTCCATTTCTGTTACAATCTATCATTCAACGATCAGATAGGACTATCATACATATTGGGGTAAATTGCAGTTTTTATGTATCTATACAGTTAAATTAATTTTAATATTTAAAAAACTATTCTATTGTCATTGTTAATATAGTTCTTATTGTGCATTTTTCCTGGCAGATATCGTCTGGAAGCCCAGTACTTTCCATTAGGTGGAGTTCCTGGATCCCATCCATGGCTGAAAACCTCTGCATTAAATAGTTTTGGTATAAAGGTAGAACAAAACACAGAATAAACACTTTACTTACAACTAAAACCAGCTGGAATTCAAAAAAGCAACAGATGAAACATGTTACAGCAACTAGTCCACTTCTACCAATTATTTACCTAAACAACTTTTCTTTTATTACAGTTGTATTAAAAAAATAATAATTGACTGTGCTTGGAATGATGAGATACACAGGCATTGCAATTTAACGAGGAAGCAAGGATGAATTATACCAACTCTTTGCTTCCTTCACACGTTAATCAGAGATATACAGTGAGAGAGACCTTTTAAGTTTAATGATACCTGCTCATTAAATGATGCTAAACACTAAAATATCACGAACAGCAGGGAATTTTCAGTTTACATTAGAGAAGAATATAGAAGGGCAAATGACTGAAGTTGGTTAGTTCAAGCTGATAGGGCACTTCAAATGAATAACTGAAGAATAAAAGCAACACTCTGGGTTAAATTAGGTTCTCCTATGCCTTTCTAGAAAGTGCTCAACTTCACAAATTTTATTTGAATTAACTAACCTACCAAAAATCAAAGGCTTAAATAGGGGTAAATTTAAACAAGCAACTGCATTTCCCAATAGTTGACTCGTTACAGAAAAGGTAAAATTAAAACTTAAAATTTGTATGGCTTTGAAAAATGGCATTTGAAGGGTGTATTTTATTCCTGTTTAGCTGAGTAAATTTACATGTTTGATACAGCAGGGGATCAGAATTTGCATTACAGAATACAATTACACAGACCTTTGACATATTTCATGTGATAATCCTGGTGTGGCAGAAAGATTCCTAGTGTGTGGTTTTACTGGTTATTTACAATTTATTCCTGAGGATTAATCCTTTGATATCAGTGAATATTTTTTGCAGACACAAGAAAAAAAAAATCTATATGTGTGTGTGTGTGTGTGCTTGCCCATATGTAAACACACATACAGGCACTTGGTAAACAAGGGTGCAATGTTAATATATATAATATAGAATATACAGTAAACACCAGTATAATACAAGCTATTATAACTCTATGTTCAGCTAATTATAAATAGTAGACACATTTACACCAGAGCAAACCCTCTTTTTTTTTATCTGAATCACCACCATGCCATTGTACAGTGAGTACACCATCTAAAATCTGCTGAATTTCTGTTTTAGCCTATGGGGGACCTCCTAGAACATATATGGAGTCAATTGGTGGAATTTGAAAAATCTACTTTTTGTTTTTGAAAATACTTCAAATCGAATTTGATCTTACCGTACTTTGATTTGATTGATCGAATACAGCCTATTCACCCGCAAAAAAACCTTAGATTTTTTTTAACTCATTTCGGTTGGTCTTTTTTTCTTCTTCAAATTTCAAGTTCAAACAAACTCCCATTGCTTCGAAATTTGACCCTTGATAAATCTGCCCCTATGTGTTTGTTCCAAATAGGTGGCTGCACATCTGTGACATGATATGATTCCCAGACTTGTGTATGGCCACCAGTTTATGAAATTATTTAATAAGCAAAAAGATTTTTACCATGTTAAGTAGATTGTTAAGGTTATGCCTACACTTGTTTACAGACTTTTCAAGTTCAAGTTTGAGGCCAAAAGGGTGGTCAACCCAAAGTTACTGAATGTGGAGGATAGAACAGCACCACTAAATACGAAAAATAAAAATGCCTTTATTGCAGTATTTGGAACATTACAATGTGATGGCATCAGGGCGATAGATAGATCAGAGATGCTTAAAAAGAAACACAGAAAACCAGGCAATCATGTTACATGGTACAATGTTTTAAGCAAACACATTGATAAAATTGTCAGATGACGTTGGTCTCTATTAAGAGTTAATTTTCCCCAAATTAAAGAATTTGAGAGAACAAGTGTTATTGCATTAAAAAAGGAATACATTTGGGTTTGATGCTGGTTAGGACTGATATGGGTACTAATAGTACTGATGTGAAGAGCAGAAATAAAAAGGGGACCTTTTAACTGTAATTTTTGTTCCAATATCCAACAGAGGGAATTTCTGTATCATCCCAAGAAGGGCAATCAAATTCATATTCCTGGGCAGTTCTCTTGTAATTCTACACACACAGTTTATGTCATCAAGTGCCCATGTGGACTGGCGTATGTGGGCCAAACAACAAGAACTGTCCGGGAATGAATTTGGGAACATAAATCCGCTATACGAACTGGCAAAAAAGATCAGGCAGTGGCAGGTCATTTTATTGAGTTAGGCCACAAGGTGAACCAATTGAGGTTTCAAATTATTGAAGTAGTTGAACCAAAACGGCATGGAGGGAATAGACTCAAGGATTTATTGTTTAGAGAAGCCTTCTGGATCAGGAAACTTGAAACATTAAACCCCCCCCTTTGGTTTAAATAGAGCAGGGATCCCCAACCTTTTGAACCCATGAGCAACAATCAGAAGTAAAAGGAGTTGGGGAGCAACACTAGCATGCATAAAGTTCCTGGGGCGCCAAAAAAGTGCTGTGATTGGCCATTTAGTAACCCCTATGTGGATTGTCAACCTACATTGAGGTTCTGTTGGCAGTACACCTGGTTTTTATGCATCCAAAATGTGCATCCAAGCCTGGAATTCAAAAATAATCACCTGCTTTGAGGCCACTGTGAGCAACATCCAAGGGGTTGGAGAGCAACATGTTGCTCACGAGCTACTGGTTGGGGATCACTGAAATAGAGAATATGATCTTAAACCAATTTTTAGATAAATATCAATGTTTTAATAAGTATTTTTACATATCTTTTGTATCTTCTTTACAGATTTGCTACATTTGAATAATTTGCTACCTACACTATTGGAAACATTGTGGTTTGGATATTAGTTTAAAATGTTACATTGTTAATTATCACATTGTTAATTATCACATGGTGTAAATTGACCACTAGATGTCTTGTGAGGGTTTAAATTGTTTACTGTGTTTACTGTTTACTGTGTATTGTCAGTTGAGCTTCATATAGGGCTGAATAAGGCCTGAAATCTTGCTGTAATGCCCCACATACTGCAATAAAGGCATTTTTATTTTTAATATTTAGTGGTGATATTCTATCCTCCATATTCATATATGTGCCAGTGGAAGGTGGCCACTGGGGGAACATGCACTACAACAAAGAAAGGAGCCAAGTGGTTGTGCCGACTGTTTCTTAAACTTCAAAGCCCAAAGTTACTGAACCACTGCTTGACTATTTGCCTCCTTTTTAAGACCTGTACATTAACATTACAAAAATAATCACAATAATAAATGCTGAATAAATAACTCAATACAAAATACTGCCTATAATCATAAATATTGGATTGTTTGAACAAAAGGAAATTAATTGCCAACTTTGCCTACCCATTTTAAGCATTCAGTTATGTCCAGTTATTTAATGTTATTGCTACCTCCTAAAAGATAAAAAGAGACCATTGTATGACACAAAGCATCATTACCTGCCTGTGCATGTATGTATAGCCTTGTGATAAATACATTCTTACTGGATTTCCCATTTGTCATGTAAGGCCATAAAATAGGGACAATTCCATTTTGTCATCACTATTGTCATAATGTTAGTTAATTTATCTTGTTGAAATATTGTCTATATGTTCTTGTTGGATCTATGTCATTTCATGAAGCAAAATGTATGATTGTACATTTCTTGCCTAAAAATGTAAGCAATACTTCTAATTGTCCATTTGCCAAACCAATTCTCAGCGATGTGCTCAAAAAATTATTTTGTGCACAATTTATAAACTTGTGTGTACAGTTTTTAAAAATGATGTGCACAGTTTTTAAAAATTGTTTTCTCAAGTCAGAATTGATACAAAATTGAGTGTTTTCACACAAAATTCTTTGTGTGCACTATAATTTGATGTGTGCGCTGGCCTCAGAAGTTGTGTGTGTGCGCATGCAAGAGCTCACTTATTCGAGGAAACATTACAGTGGACTTTTAAATGTATTGCAAAACCATTACATATTTGTCTTTATTTAATCTTTCACACATTCCTGCTCTATTATTTAATCCCAAATATCCCTCAATCCTTCATGCTAAAATGAGCTAAAGCTGTAAAGTTAACGTCATATGGTTACCTTTCTCAGTGAGGTCATTATAACAATAGGATGCACATTCACTAAGTAAGCTATTAACTGTTATGGCATTTAAGGCACAAAAACTCATGTCGCTAAGAATTAAATTCAATGCTACACTGCATAAACAATATAATATTTAGATTTCATTTTCAGTACTCTGGAAAGACTATCCAATAGCATGCTGATTGACATGTTACTTTCTTTTTTTATGGAAGAAACTGTATAATTTAAGCAAGAATGAGTATATCCAACTTAAACTGTTTAGCAGAATATCAAAAGTCCCTGGATACAAAGGATATATTTTATAGGGCAGACACCAGACAAAGCATAATTAAGTAAGGTTCGAGTAACTTCTTTGAATAGTATTTTAAAAACTGTCAACCTAATTTGTCATGCTCTCTTTCTGAAGTTTTTACATTTTTAAGATACTTTAGTCTGTTCGTACAAGAATTGCTTGAAGCAAGTAAAAGTCATAATTAAAGGATATTGTGAAACCAAAGCAGTCTAAATGGTTTTAAAGGATATGAATTGTCCTAAAATAAGTCATTTTTAATTTAACATTTACACAATGAAACCCATACAGCTATTATTTCATAAACCAGAGAGAATTACAAATTAGTTTGCCCTTGAAAATTCATTGATGACTTGCTTTTAAGCTGATTCTTTTCTGAACTGAGAGGGGAACATTAAAGTATTTTCTCGCTGTATGATACAATGTCCATATAGGGGCTTTACTGCCACTGACTGTATGAATGAGAAGTTAGATTACTTCTATATAGTCTATATATTGAGGACGGGCTAGCTCTCTCAGGACTTATACTAGCAAATGTAGTTTTTGAAATGATACATTAGTTTTAATGCTCACTTTCAGATGTTTCTGACCAGGATCCACAGTGAGGCAGCAGTGTGTTATATATTATTTAATAAAAAAGAACTGTTTTCTATCTATCAAACTTTCAGCAAATGTTAAGCTGTAAAGTTCACTAAAATATATTTGTTTAATTATCCTTCCCTTTAAAGTGAAAAGGGTTTTAGAGCCAATGTGCCTGTCCAGCCTTTTCTAATAAATGGCATGAAAGAACACATATGGAACATAGGGATCCAGGGAACTACCACTAGTCACAATTGAATAGGGGGATAAAACCATTATCAACACCCTATATTGCAGTGCAACAGGAATAACACAATCCCACAAGGTGTGCCAAATGAATTAAACTGGAATGGGTAATAGTTGTGGGTGTTGGGAATGCTGCTACAGTTCTGGGAAAAAAGATTGTTTTGTGTGCATCCACAAAAATAAATCTTGCACTTATAAATCTTGCTTTGTAAATGAGCCATGTGCAACATCCTGCCAGGAATTGAACCAGCGACCTGATGTTTTCTTGTTGTTTTCGTTACCTCTACTCTATGTGAGCAAACAGCTGAAGTCCTGGTTCACTGTTTAGGTATCCTTGTATTCCTTGGTAGGCATGGTGCACTCATCTGTTCCTAATCTACCCACAGGTGCTCAGTATTAATCATTAGTCTGACCCCCTGCTCTGCACTGACTCACTGCCTGTTATAGGTCAGGTATACTTGGTTCTAGGTGCTCTGTTCCCTACAACTGTTGTTCCTTTGATTCCTGCTACCCTTTTCTGTCCCCTGTGTGACCTCCTGGTTCTGACCCCAGCTTGTTCCTGACCTTGTGTTTGCCTCACAATTCTGCTCCTGCTATCCGGCCTGTCTGACTACATCCAGCTCCTTCCTTACCGGCTCCTTCCTTGATTATACATTCTGCGCCCTTGCCTGCCCCTGTGGGAGTTTCTGGATTCTCGTGAAGTAAGTCCTAATGGCACCAGAGTAGCTGAGGGCCAGGCCCAAAGCCAAAGGTGGTTGTTATAGGCAGAAGAGCACATCTAGACAGGAATCCAGTCACTCCCCTGGGATTTGGGTTGCCAGACATGACACCGTGATAGTGTTGCATTTACTTTTATAAAATGATTCAAATTGTCTGATTTAGTCTATGAACTGCCTATTTACTTATGTGATCGACTAGTTTCATTAGCAAACTCCCATATTTAATCCTTGGTGAGCACTGCACCTCTAGGGCTATTGACTTCATGACTTTATTAAATAATTAAGATAGAAATGAATTAAGATTAACAGCGATAGAATCCAGGTTTATTCACTTGGGTCTTAGTACCTCAGTGGCGGGTTCAAAGTTTACTTTTATCGTTAAAACAGTTAAAATCGGTATGTATATATACTGCTATTTTTTACTCTAATGGGGAATGCAGTAAAACTTGCAAGATAACACATTTTTGTACAAATAAGAATAAAAATTTGCATGTCGCAATGTAATATTCTTCATTAGGCTTTTATTGTATTGTGAATCTCAATTGCACATTGCCAACTTTTAAGACCTGCTTAAGACTGAAGTTGACTTTTGGAGCAAATGTAACAACTTTTTTTTTTAATTTTTTTTAATTTTTCCAAAACATTTTATGGGACAAAGTATATGATGTAACAACTTTTAACATTAAGTTAACAAATACAAATGTTTTATCAGAGGAGGATCAGGTTAGGTAAGAACATAAGAATTCCAGAAGTGGAGTTGAGGACTGACTGTAAAGGGCAGAGATATGGGCTGAGAGGTTGGTTAGTAGGCTGCAACAATGTAAGTTCGTTTTACCAACATAGGCTTTACCACAGGGGCATTTGAGCATGTAGATAACCCCCATTGTATTACAAGTGGTAAAACGAAAAGACAGGTAACATTACGCATCGGTGAACACAAGAGGTCAATTGACAACTGTGATTTGGATAAAATGAAATATGTGACTCCAATAAGTTGACATTTCAAAACCCATGGACATAATAGCAAACAATTGCGGTGGCTAGTGCTACAAGTTGTGAAATTCCCCAGACGGGGCAGTGATATAGAGCGATTGTTGTTGCAACAAGAAGTCCTATGAATTGAAAAATTAAATACCCTTGCACCAATGGGATTGAATGAAGAAATACGTTATTCCTGTTTCTATTAATGATTAAATATGTCGAGCCTACCTTGTAATATGGGATGCGATTACTAGAAAAAGTACAAGTGATTATTTTTAGAAGAACATTTTATTCGCATAGAAAAAAAATATTAATTGCACAAAAAATCTTTTTAATTCACAAGCAATTACCTTGGATACAAACTGAATAATCTACAATATACAAAAATAGGCAAATCAAGAATGTGAATGTGAATATGTGAATAATAAAAGGGTTCTTTGGTCTTTTCAGTCTCTATATACTTTGGAATTATACATAAGGCTATTTTAGTAGAGTGTGCAGGTCAAAAGTTATATTACACAGGGTCTGCAGATTATGAGTGGGAAGAAAGTTAGTGTAACATGAGAAAATAAGATGTTCTAGGAGGAGATTGTGCTCATTTTTTGCACTTTGCTCTCTGCCTTTAGTATGAAAATTACCCCCTAGAGTGTATTTCCATGTTATTTATTGGTACTGGTTCCAAAATGCCTTAATAATACCTGTCTCAACACCTTCATCCCAGTAGGCTTTAAATCAATTATTATGTGACTAAAGTTTATTGCGGTTAACCCTTGATAAATCAGGGAATCTCAAACATGTAATGTAATTAAATGATTTGCATAACAACTTCAGCAGTATCTGTTTCCACATTTATTCATTATTATTTTCATGCTTTCTAGCATATAATGGTTGTTATTTGTCTTATGGCATATTTGTAAAATAAACAGATCTGAAGCCATTTCAATCGAAGGCGTTGCGGCTTAGGAATTGAACTATTTTAGAGCCTTTCTTTATAAATTCTCCAGTCTATTTGGTGTGGATAATCTGGAACAGACATTTCCTTACAGATTCCCCTATTTATATCTTTATGTCTTAATATCAGTTTGCACTTTAGTTTTTTATCAGGCACGTTGAAGAGGGAGTAGGTAGCACCATCCATTGAGAGAAATTTATTACAGGCACCCTGTATCATCAGGCACCCTAACTTGCCCTTGTTGCAGACATTTTCATGTAAGACTTGGCAAAGCTGAGTAACAGAGGGCTATTCCCAAAACCAAAGGGGTCTAGTATAGGTAAAAAAAACATACCTACAACTACTTTCAGAAATCAAGGCACCTATATACCCACCTGACTATGCCAAAACACACTCTGTTATGCACTAACATGGGCAAGCCTCACCCCAGTCCAGGTCTACTGTTGGGACAGGTCTCCCACAAGACTGAAACTTGTCTGTCCCAATAGCAACCCAGCATGGCAATATACTCACATTTCCAGGGTTTAGTTAATGCTCAACAAAATAATCTCTCTCTCTCTCTCTCTCTCTCTCTCTCTCTCTCTCGGAGACATTGGAACTAGGCTCTTCTGAATTACTGATGCTGTTAGGTGTACTGTTTCATGTACAGTCATTTATCTTTAATTCTGCTCTTTTAACCAAAACCACATTTTGTTCCTCAGTTTAGCTTACCTTTCTCCAGATCATCATCTTACCTACTGAATTCATTATTACACTAGTCTTGTAGTTTATTACCAGTTCCCAATAATTCTTGCTTCTTGTAACTGTCCTCAAGATTCACTATTTCTAAACCTGGTCTATCTGTATGTACTGTACCATGCAGTTGCTGAAACCTTTTGTACACTTCATAAATTACACTGGCAAAAGGAAGCAGCTAAAGAAATCTAAAAAACGAAAGATATATCATATGATCAGACAAGGATTCACCATTACATGGACAGCAAGAACCCTTTCAAATGGTCAAATGATGTCATGCATTCCCTGCAAGATAAATACCTTTCTGAATGATAATGTTATTAAAGGTTGAGATCCTGCATCTTCAAGAGAAATTTTCTTGTGTAACAAAGCACAATATACCTCAAAATCCGTATGATCAACCACATCATTTAGGTACCACCTTTTAATCAATGAATTGAATTTGGCCCCACTAGTATTGGCAACCATATTTGAAATACCAATGAAATAGAAGAACTTTTAAAAAAATACTTGTAATATGCTCCAGGCCAATTTAGTTCAGCTCTTTGGTTATCATTGGCTTCTTCTTACACAGTAGTCCCCTACCTTACATTTTGAGCTTGATCCCACTGGAAACACACAGCAGTCCCATTTGATTGCACCATGGTTCTCCTCTCTGCCCAATAGTAACTCAACACATTACTGCAAATATTAGCAACTGAAACAATAAAAATATATTATAAACTAATCCATTTAACACCTCTTTAAAAAATGTACTGAGCAATAACTCTATATAACTGACCATTCAAAAATAGTGTATTGCAAGTTCTGCCTTAGCATTACCTCACAAGCCTAATGCTAAACCCTGCTTCAATTACTGCATTAATCTATTCTTTACTATCAGATTAAGCTCTGGCCATGAAGGCTTCCTCCTGAACTATGCCAACATCCATGGCTATGCGGATATACTATATCATGGAATTAAACACAAATTTAAAAAGTGCAGATTAAAATAGTGCCGACTAAAATATCCAAAATACGTTATTTTTTTCCTATAAATGTGTGGTGTTGTGTATGCCAGATGCATCAATAAAGTCAATAAAGTTAGTCCTACTTGGTCCTAAAGTGTTCTCGATTTTTGTTTCTTTTAAAGTATTTATGCAACATGAATACATTTTCCTTTCTTCAATTGGTACTTCCTTCTTTCTTTCTTTCTTTCTTTCTTTCTTTCCTTCATTAATTGATTACTCAACTAACCTTCCATTATGTTGTTATATTGAAAATGTTTGCTGGGACCCTGCATACCTAGCAACCAATGAATAATTAACTTTGGTTAGTCTTTTAAAGTTGGAATAGTAAATGAAATGCCTAATTGATTCCTAGGAATTACTGTATTTGGAAAACTTTTACATAAATTATACCTTTTCATATACTGATTAGTATAGTGATCTGTTATTGTGGGGTTTTGTTTCTACATAGAAAACAATAGCAATACCCTATTTCTGTATGATATTTCCTTCAACATGTTGGGCTTGGTAAAGGCTAATTTGCATTTTACCATTTTCAATTTGCACACTTAGGGGGTTATTTATCAAGGTCCGAATTTATCTCAGTATTTTTAATATCCAACTCCAAACAACTCCGAATAATCCTATATAATAAAGTTGAAGTGTCTCTGCGTCCAGTCCCTGTGGCCGTGGGATTGCGCTACTGCGCATGTGCCCCACGGACCGTCGCACATAAAAAAAAAAAATAGGGTTGGTCAAAACTCTGAGAACTTCAGAGCTTTTTAGAAGTTTTCCACAAAAACTAAAATTTTTCAGGGTTTTCTGAGTTTTTTGCGCTGAAACCCTGAAATCATCAGATATCGGTACGGACATCAGTGCAGACACTTCCCCATTGACTTCTACAGCACCTCCAGAGCTTTTAGATACTAGGGTTTCGGATTCTGAGTTTGTAGACCATCAGACTTTAATAAATCTCGAGAAATCCATAGTTTTTATTTTGCTCCGAAAACTACGAATTATTCTAGGTTCGGATATTCAGAGCTTGATAAATAACCCCCATAAGGTTGCTGTGTCATACTGGAATTTATACAATAAGAGGCCTATTTATCATACTGTGTATATTCATTATTGTAAAAAAAAAAACAGTGAAAAAGCTGTCTAAAATAAATTGTAAATTTATCAAGGTATGTATTTTATTTTACACTGCCCAAATGTCACATTTGATACCATTATATTTCACTGCTTCAGATATTGCGTACTTTATTACATTTATCAAATAATTCATTAAAGTCAAATTGAAAAATCAGGTAAGTCACTCTTGAAAAAAAAAATGCTATGGATGAAAGCCATATTTTCCCAAAGCATTTTCAAGCTGCTGCTTATGTATACACTGGTTTTATACAAAGAAATATGTGGTCACTGAAAATCTGTAGAAAACTGGATAAATATGCCATTTTTTACATGGCAGTGCCATGGTACATATACACCATATATATGGTACATTTGGTTGCTGTGTTTTTTTTTACACACTACAGATATGGGACCTGTTATACAGAATGCTTGGGACCTTGGCTTTTCCCGGTAATGGATCTTTCAATAATTTGGATCTTCATACCTTAAGTATACTAGAAAATCATGTAAACATGAAATAACCCCAATAGACTGGTTTTGCTTTCATAAACTAAAAAAACAAATTATTATAAGTATCAGGTTGAGGTCTATGAGGGTTTTTACCATTTTTGGAAACAACACCATCCTTCCACAAGGAGGTCCAGCACTCACAGGATTTGATAGGAAAAAAAGACATTTATTGTGACCCAACACCACAGTTTATTGGCACCAAACAATGTCCATACCTGAATGTTTTAGGAGAACAGCATCCCCATACATACAGTATACATATCTGTGATTAGAAAATACATTTTAAATGAGACGTCCCTGTGAAGTGGCAACTCAGTAGCATTGATAGCCATATTAGACACATGGAAAGCACAGAGCACACCCCTAAGAATATCTATTCCCTCCAATAACCCTGCTCATACACAAATAGAAAATATGGTAGTCATTGCAATTCTCTATTGATGGGTGAAGGTTTTGCACATCCTTATTCATGCAAAAGGATCAAGATAAATTTTAGACTGACTTGCACTTCAGACTTTGTGGTGTGTATCTTTACATGCCGGGGGAGACTCATGTATGTATGGCGAAAACATAATTATGTTTAATAGAATGGTTGGGTAATCATAGGACAGCCATCACAAAAAACATTGCTAATAAAAATTCAGCAAATGTATGGAAACAAAGATGGCTCAACTCTGCTAAAGATATACACCCATTACCCACTCCACTGTATGGCTGTTGATCATATCCCACCTCCCAGGAGGATTGGTAACAGACATAAGCTTTCTTAGAATGTGAATCCTGGTGGATTGATAGACTATGAATTGTGGCAACTAAAGCACTCAATGAAACACTTGCTTTTTATAAAGAACATAGTTATTACATCTGTAGCATTCATTCTTAACATGGATAACCCTGTACCTGACTTTGAACATATAGGAGAAATAGCAGTAATAGGGATACATGAATCCACTATTTGTGGACTCAGTCAAACCCCAAATCCTAGGGAGAGTTTCTGCCATATACCAAAACGAATGCAAATTAGGGTTAGTAAGGGTTGAAAAGAACCATATGCACAGCTCACAGTTAAAAATTAGTTTACTTCCTTGTTTGTGTGACAAAAAGTTACATGATTTGAAGGGTTCTAATTCAGCTCGACCACTGCTGAAAAAGGCTGAATCCTGGCCAAATCCTGAATCAGTAAATACCAGCATATCCCTGAGATTGATCCCCTATGAAATCCTTTCTATATATTCTACCTTACTTTCCTGGTCATAATGGCTGGCAACGCTACCATCAAGAAATCTGCTAACAAAACCTTAAATATTTCAAAAGATATAAAGAAACTGATGGGCTACATATAATTTATGTAGTTAGAAAATTATGTAATAAACCAAAATATCACGAAAAGCATAAATCTAGTGTGTCATTAGGATAAGCTTACCGCTTTCCCAGTTGGGTCCAGGTGCTCATGCCCCAAACCTTCAGCATAGGGGAGTAACTTACGACAAAACAGCATTAGGTAGGCACCAATCCAGAACTTCCAAAAGAAGTAGAATCCAAGAGCCAAAAATGAGTATAAAAAATATATAATATTCGCGTTTCATGTCTCGCAGGGACACTTAATCATAAGCCTATGATTAAGTGTCCCTGCGAGACACGAAACGCGTCAGGCATTATCCTTTTAGATGTTATGTAAAATAAAGTATTATATATTTTTTATACTCATTTTTGGCTCTTGGATTCTATATCTGTTGGACATTCCGGATTGGTGCCTAGAAAATTATGTAATAATGGAAAGACATTTATGAAATGGGACTCCGGAAATCATTTTCAAAAAATACATAGAATATATGTGCAACAAACATGTAATGTGTTCACATCTCTTTCAAAAGTCCATTAAATCCTTCTTCTTTACATGTTTTATGAAGTATTAGATTGGATGGAACAATTATTCATCTAGAGTATCTAGTACTGTAGTAGATGCATGTCGGATCAACTGCAGTTCCTCACATTTAAGAAAAAAACAGTACATTAAAGTTAAGGCTAGTTTTATATGGCAGCGTTCCAAGAATGAGTGAAACCAATGATAAATTCTTTGACATCAGAATCACTGATCTATGTTTGGCAGAGCTGTAGAATTAAGCATCTCCTTTATATTCTGCTTCTAAAATGTCAGTGTTCACTGATGGCAAACATGTTTTAAAAGGCAAAAGATGTATTTTCAGTCAATGGCACTAGCATCAGAGACTTTCCCTATTTTTCAAGGAGTTCAACGAGTATGGTATTTGTGTTAAAAGGATTTAAGCTTATCTCAGAATACTGTTCTGTCAACATTTCAGCTGGCTTTAATAAAAATTTTAAAAGCTAATATACTGCTTATTGCTTGAACGTTCACCCACAAAGTGAGTAAATGTATTGATCACAGCTAGCTGCCTTTTTTAACTTTCCTTTATACAAATAAACAAGTAAAAGGTGTTTTTTAATACAAATGCATTACATTTGTATATGGGCACAGTCTTTACTAATAAATGTATGAAATACAAAGGGGGGTTGTGGGAGCTCTACCTAATGCTAAGTAAAAATGTATTAAAGTATAAGGGAAATGCTACCGACTAGGCCAAATTGGTCAGTGCACATTCCCTGGGCCCCTGTCCAAGTAATTCAGTATATATGCAAGTGCATGTGCTCACAAAGACAGGGTCTTTTTAGTTATACATTTATGATCATAAAGTTGATAAGCCACCATACGACATCAAGGTAAACCCCACACGGTGGTCCCTAACTTGTTTACCTCTGGTCATAGTATAAAGGATCTTGTGTCTCTCTGCATAGTAGCATTAATTGAAGTAAAAGTCTGCTGAACCTTGGTTTCAGTCTGAAGGCTAGATTCTGCCCTCCTGCTAAGTTGCCCAAACCAACTAATGCTACTATGTCCGACAATGTCCCACACATAAAAAAAGAGGAAGTAACTGACAAACCGGACATTACTACTTGTATATTAACGTACAGTCCCCAATACAAGGACATTGTAAATGTCATAAATAGGAACTTGGCAATTCTTAGAACTGACCCCATTTTGGATGATGTGTTTCAGAGGGGTTGTCGCATTGTTTCTAGAAGAGCTAAATCATTGAGAAACACCTTGTCCCCTTGTAGAATTGATAATGTTAGTAAACCTACCTGGTTGTATTCCAAGGGGTCTTTTAGGTGTGGAGCTAAAAGATGCATTACATGTCAATAAATACATACTGGTGATAGTTTTTCTTCTCATATAACTGGTAAAAAATACAACATTAATCAATACATTAATTGCAATACCCATCATGTTGTTTATCTGATCTCTTGTCGAAAGTGTGGCATCCAATATGTTGGACAAACGAGTAGAACACTAAAAGAAAGAGCATGAGAGCACATTAATAATATTAAAAACAAAACCACAACGAATATAGCCATACACTTTGCCAACTGTGTTTTCCGAGATTTAGCTTACTTCTCACTACAAGGCAATTAAAGAATTTTACCAGACCAGAGAGGAGGGGGCAAAATCAAAAAATGACTTTATCTAGAAACCAAATGGATATTCAATCTGGTCACTAGATTCCCCAACGGATTGAACTAGAAAGGCTTGTTTACAAACGCCTGATCCAGCATCTCACTCACAACTCCCTCCTCGACCCCTTGCAATCTGGCTTCCGCCCATCACACTCGACTGAAACTGCACTCACCAAAGTAACCAATGATCTTCTATTGGCAAAGTCTAAAGGTCATTATTCTAATCCTTCTAGATCTCTCTGCAGCCTTTGACACAGTTGACCACACATTCCTCCTTGACATTCTACACTCATCTGGCATTCGGGACACTGCTCTTTCATGGTTTACATCTTATCTGTCTGACCGTTCCTTTAAAGTTTCCTTCTCTAACTCTACTTCTACTACTTTCCCACTCTCTGTTGGAGTTCCTCAAGGCTCTGTTCTTGGCCCTCGCTCTATACAACTTAACTAGGAAAACTTATTCAGTCATTTGGACTTCAGTATCACCTTTATGCTGATGACACCCAACTCTACTTGTCTACTCCTGATCTTTCTAATTCTGTCCTTTCCCAAGTCACAGACTGTCTCTCTGCTGCCTCCTCCTGGATGTCACAACGCCACCTGAAACTGAACCTTTCTTAAACAGAACTCATTATATTTCCTCCAAGATCTTCCCCTGTCCCTCAGATATCACTCACCGTAAACAACACCACCTTTCATTCCACCACACAGGCACGCTGCCTAGGAGTTATCTTAGACTCTCATCTGTCTTTTTCACCACACATTCAAACACTTGCCGTATTCAACTGCGCAACATTGCTCGAATACGACCCTATCTCAGTTCAGAATCAACTAAAACACTGATTCAGTCTCTCATCATCTCCCGCCTTGATTACTGCAACTTACTCCTCACAGGTATTCCAACAAGTCACCTTTCACAACTCCAATCTGTTCTAAACGTGGCCGCTAGACTCATTCATCTAGCTCGCCGCTCAACATCAGCTGCTCCCATATGCATGTCCCTTCACTGGCTCCCAATCTCTTCTAGAACCAAATTCAAATTACTTACACTCACATTCAAGGCCCTCAATAATGAAACCCCTCCCTATATTTCAAATACACTCCTTCACGAAACCTACGCTCTGCTTCTGATCTTTGCCTCACTTCTCCTCTGATCACTTCTGCCCATTCTCATCTACAAGACTTCTCTCTGGCTTCTGCTTTTCTCTGGAACTCTCTGCCACAAGCTGTCAGACTTTCTCCTTCTTTCCAAACTTTCAAGCGCTCCTTAAAGACCCATCTGTTTAAAGAGGCTTATTCGATGTACCTGAATTAATCATTGCTGTATCAAAAATGACAAAGTGTTTATATAAACCTAATGTCTCAATTGTACCCTAACCTTTTAGTTTGTAAACTCTAATCTCTAGGTCCTTCTAACCCTATTGTACTCTGTAATCCTTGTTTGTTATCCACCATTTATTCCCTGTTTGCTATAACTGCAGTAAAGCACTGCGTATCTTGACAGCGCTATATAAATAAATGATGATTATGATGATGATGATGATTGAACAACGAGTATGATGTAACCTGTTTCTTTTGATATCCCAGTTTTGTTTGTTCCTCTATATACTTTTATTCCCTGTAAACATAGGATATGGATGATGATAGAAGACATGAATGATATATTTAGACTTAGTAATCCTATCCAGTAGTTCCTTTTTTCATAGTGACATATGTCACATATATTCTTTTAATATATTTGTATAGAAGTTTGTATATATATATATATATATATATATATATATATATATATATATATATATATATATATATACATATATATATATATATATATATTTTTTATTTTTTATTTTTTTTTTGTACTATTTGTTGTACTTTTTGTATTTTTGTATTGATATTTTTGCATAGATATTTATAATCACACCAACCCATGTTCTCTAAAGGTGCAATTTGAACTAATATTTATTCTTTTAAAGGTTCCTTTCTTTATTAACAATCAAGTGACATTTTTCCGAACCACACACATTTCATATTTTTACTTATAGAGGTTCGCCATAGTTTCCTGTTTAATGTATACTAATACGGCGCTGATAAATCCTCATGTGTGTATCACTTTAATGTCTACACCTATTTACAAATTAACCTGTAGAGGTGTATCTAGAGAGGTGTACCAAAATGGCCTCCTAAATGTTTACAAATTTACCTACAGAAGTGTACCAAAATGGCCTCTATCTGAAAGAGGCTTGGCTCTTACTTAAAAAGAGGCTTGGCTCAAAATACTCTCCCTAAAGAGTTGCACCTGAGATAATTGAACACAAGGGTTGGTCTGATGTGGGACTTCAGGGATTGGTTAATGCTTTTATTGTTGGAGTGTTGTGATTGGTGCACTTTTGTTTAAATATTTGTTTGAGCCTCACTTACTCAGCCTATGATTAAGTGTTTGTAACACGAAGCGCGTAAGGCGGAGGACACAATAAATCTTTTCTACTCGATTTCTATATGTGGTGAGTAGATTCCACTCATATTATAACCCCCTCTCTGTTTCTTTGAGACGTATGATCCCCTCAAAGATACTGATGCAGATAAAATGGAGAGCACTGTGCCACAACCAAATTTTACATTATTATGTCACCTGTTTTTTTAAAAAATTTTGCTGGTCTAACAAAATGTCCCTCATATAGGGGCAAATTCCCTAACTAGCGAAAATTTGCCAGCGACGTTGCGTCCAGGGCGCCGAACGATGGTGAATTTTCTGTAGCGTTACTTCGGCAATCAAAGCGAAGATGAGCTACCATGGATAAATTGCATACGGCGAGAAATGATAAAGTTACATGGACATATATGTTGCAGCAAATTTATTACATTACACAAGACCAGAGAACCGTTATAAATAAAATAGAGTTGTTATGCCCTACACATGAGCCCATTGTATTGTTTATGTTCCATATGTTAGAAAATGGAGGGGGGAAACCGGTTATCCCAAAAAATTCTTTACAGACTTTTGCAGGCTATCACTCTGAAAAAAAGAAAAGAGGGTTGTCAGTTTCTGTCAGTTGCCAGACTTGTGCCTGCACTTTAGAATGGAACTACTTTCTTGCAGGCTGTTATCTCTCCTACTTAATGTAATTGACTTGGCTTTTACTATTAAGTGTTGTTCTTAGATCTACCAGGGAGCTGTTATCTTGTGTTCGGGAGCTGCTATCTGGTTACCTTCCTATTGTTCTTTTGTTAGGCTGCTGGGGGGGAGGGGGTGATATCACTCCAACTTGCAGTACAGCAGTAAAAAGTGAAAGTTTATCAGAGCACAAGTCACATGACTGGGGGCAGCTGGGAAACTGACAATATGTCTAGCCCCATGTCAGATTTCAAAATTGAATATAAAAAATCTGTTTGCTCTTTTGAAAAATGGATTTTAGTGGCGAATTCTGCTGGAGCAGCACTATTAACTGATGCGTTTTGAAAAAAACATGTTTTCCTATGACAGTATCCCTTTAAGGTTTCTTAAATGTAAAATCCACAAATACAAAACTTTTCCAAGTAAAAGTAATTGAGATCCTATAGAAGTCAATGGGAGCTGCACTGATCCTATTTGATCTTTTTTTAACCATTCAAACTTTTAAAGGTTTTTTGGATTGGATATTGTTTGCTAGTAATTGTCCGAAACACTCCGATTTTTAGAAGTTTTAGAGATATTCACATTTATTAGCGCATCGTTCACAGTTTTTTTCTGTTTATACTTTTTTATAATTGTATCTTTTAATTACTTTTGTGAATTACAGATGTGATTTTAGAGGAGTATATAACTATATATATTTCTTGTGCTTTTTTATAAAATACTGATAAACTTTAGAAATATATATGTAATTTCCCTATGTGGACAAAACAAACAGATTTAATTGTTCACTATAAATAATTGAAATTTTCACACTCTCGATAAGTAAAAAAGTCAGATGGCTTGTGGTTGTTGCAGCTGGTGTTGCGTACTCATATTATGGAGTGTCATATGAAAAATATTTTACTCCCCAAGCCCAAAACAGTCAGCTATTAATGAACCTCAGCAGCAAAATGAGATCATATAAAGTATAGATTTCAACAGTCTTACAAGAGCTACTAAAAGAACACTGAAAACGAACATATCAGGTTCTTGAAGCCAGAGCAGGAAATAGAGAATGTCTTCCTGAATTATTTGCTTTAAAACAACTGTAAACCACTGCCTAAAAAAGCAATGATCCAAGTGTTAGCAGACTAAACAATTGCAACTTGGCAAAGAAAAAAACAGTAAATAACTCCAGAAGAACTGCACAGTGATTTGCTTTATACCTCATATTTAATCTGCTTGCTTAAAAAAATAAGCTGTCACCAACATACTGCATCTCAAAAATAATTTTAGAGCTGAGGTTTATCTAATTGGAGAATTGTTTATTTTTTAAAAAAGGGCGTTTAACAAAACCATGCTACTCGGCAGCACCGACGTTAAAACAAAAATGATTGAAATCTCTATTTTCCCCACTATTTTGTTTATAAAACTGAGCAAATAAACAGTCTGTCCAAATGAAAAATCGCATCCATATTTTTTCTATTTTGCAACTGAGACTACTATTTATTGAAAAGCTTTCTCGCTGTCAGGGACGGTGTTTGTTCTACATAATGTGAAACAGAAATATAACCCCTTTAATTCTTGCCACTGTACATAACCAAATTATTTTCAAGGGTAGGGATGGAATCAGTGTAGTCATATACAGTTTAGTCATATACCATAATAAGGTTTCATAAGTACAGTATAAAGTGAAGAAAGGGAGGTCTAGCCTTCTGCACCTGGAACACATAGCAGCTGTCAAGGGACTCCCAAAGGCTATGGGGGTAACAAATGTCAATGAACAAGTCAAACAGTATCAATAAGTAAAGCAAGATATGTTCTAAACTGATTAGTTTCCTGGGTGCGTTTTTGTCTGTGAATATCCTGGTTTTGATTCCTGCCTGTCTGACTATTCTGAACTCTGCCGATATTGACCTTTGCCTTTGCAGGCCGACCCCGGCCTGCCTGGCTATTCTTGAACTCTGCCTGTACCGACCCCAGCCTGCCTGACTATGCTTTATCGTTTAATCAGTGAGAACCTGGTGTTGCCTTCCGTCCTAAACCTTGGAAACGAACGTGCCCCTTAGCTAGACACTTACTTTGCTCCTTTCAAGTTAAGACCTGGCGGCATCTGAGTAGCTGAGGGCTCCTCCCCAGGCCAAAAGCGGCTGCTACAGGCGGAAGATTGAGCTGTGACCAGGGAGCCTAGCACTTGTTCTGAATTTAGGGAGCCGTACGTGACAGTACAATGGGCCCAAAAAGATGGACGCCGAAGGTCATGCTGCCGCTGCTCCTTTGACCCCTGAGATGCTCCTCTCTACCCTCCTACCATAGAGGAAACTGGCACAGAACGAACAGGACTAGGGCTACCTTGTGTTGTATTTGAAGTTATTGCCATAGTTGCAGGGTTTTTTTCATATTTATTCATTTATTTAATTTTTAAGATTAAAAGGAGCACTTGGGAAATGCACAAACAAATGCAATTGTATTACCATACACAATCGGAATTATTAAACAGGCACTTGTATGTCATCTTCAATTGGCCTGAAACTTTTATTCATTTTCTAACTAGCATACTGTATAATTGTGGTACAGTACATCAAATACATACAAATCCTTTGTGAGCCACATATCCAAAACATGTGGTAGCAGGATGCTAGGTATTGGCCATTGGACATCCATTGCACTGGCTAGATAATGTTCCCTATACTGTACTTATGCACAACTTGTCATTCATAGTTGATTGAATGCCACCTCCAATATCCCATCAGTCTAGACAGTTCTCTCACAGAATTCCTGTAATTCCTCAGTATCATAATTAGTGATGAGCCAATCTATCCTGTTTCGCTTTGCCAAAAAATTTGTGAAACTGTGAAAAAATGTCTACATGTTTGACATTTTTTTCTCACTTCGAATTCATTGGCAACTTTTTTGTTCAAATGCATTAGAGTCAATGAGCATTTTTCCTATGGTGAATTTTTTGTCTTAGAGACTTTTTTGTCGCAGTGGATTTTTGCCACAGTTTCACTAATTAATTTGTGTGGAATTTTGCTGCAAATCCATGACGTGAAAAATGAGAGAGTCTTTATGTCTTGTTTTACTAGTTATTGTGTACTTGTTGGTAAACTGTATTTAAAATTAGCAAAATGCAGATTTTAAAGATTACAGGCCTATAATTTCCCACAGTAGAAGCAGACCCAGTAGTTCATTTTTGCCTGCATGTAAGAGTAAAAGCAGTCTTTAACACATTTTGTATTGGAGTCCTACTTACACTATACACTCCTGTTGAATACTGGTACCGCAAAACTCTGATCAACCCTTTATTTTATCATCTCCTCTATTTTCATTAGGCTGTAGGGTTATAATACAAGGAAGGATAGTGATTTCACATCACATTACATTAGTTGGAATCACTAAAAGAAGGTAAGCAGGCCGTTGTGTACCAGGAAATATAAAGGTGAATATGTTGCTATAATTGTTTTGTAATAAAAGGAAATCTGCATTTACAATATATTGTTAAATTGTGAACAATTTTTGTAGCCAAACATAATTTTTTATATACTAGAGACCATGGAAAAGGATTTTGTTTGTCATATAATTTTTTTTAATATCCTGTATTTTGTAAGACTAAATAACTACCTTTTCAAGGCTACATATTTTCATGAATGAACAACATAAAGGTTGAAGCTCTTCTTCGAGCAGGTGAAACTGGTTCCTGCTCTGTCCTCATCAAGACAATCAGACTTTATCCTGAACTGTAATTGGAGCTCTCAGCTGTAATACAAACAAAACACATCTCATCCTAATTATATAAAGCTAACAAATGAAAGGGTAGTCAATTTACAACTAACAATCTATAAGAGAAATAAAGGGTAGCAGCTTTATTTTGAATAAATGTCAGAAAATGTTATGTTTATGTTAATCTCAGTGGTGCATGGCTGTTCAGGATTGTACAAGATTTTGTGGTACAACAGCAATTTTCAGGTTATTAGATCCTGATATTTTTCTACAAATTGTGCATAGATATGGTAAATAAATATGTAGGTCTAAGACTTTGATCTATCTGTACATCAGATAATGCATCACAAGTGTTAGGGTGTGTCCCTTTTAGGATTTTGTAAGTAGAATACAGTATAACACAGTAGGAGGGATTTGGGTGGTGATGTGACCAGCTAGCCTCTGTGATTCATTAAAATTGCAAAATGTGTCATTAAAACAGATGTTAAAGTCTTCTCAAAAGACTGCATAAATTCACAAAAAATACAGTACAGAAGGCAAACTCCATTTTTTTTATTTATATACTGTATACCATGCAAAATGTCCTGGCACAGCATGTTTTGGTTTTATGACTGAAGGGAAATTACTTATAGTGACAGTCCATTTTAGTTCCTCCCTGCATCCACTGGATGATTTAGGGCAGGGCTGTCCAACTGGCAGCCCGCGACCCCCTCATATGGCCCTCCACATCAAAATCTGCCTGATGTGTCTGTTTACCATATGTAAAATTTAAAAGGTATCACTACAGAGATTAACTGGCCCCTGCATTGTCTAAACCACAAATTCAGACTAGTCCCCTGCATTGTTCACACCTGTGATCCCCCTGCATTGTGCACACTTGTGACACCTCTATTGTTCACATCCTAAAACCCTGTACTGTTCACACATAACACCCAGTCTGAAACTGCCCACATTGTTCACCTGTTCACACTTTATACAAAATGCTAATGGGGCACCAGCACTGTGTCACTGTATGTAGTACATTTTAGACTGGTCCTGATTCCTGTCTCCTGCTCTGTTCTGCCTTCCATATGCTTCCTGTGTGTGTCATACTTTGGTATTTGTTCTGGGGGTTTGTTAGCATTTGAAAATTATTGTTAGTGGCCCCTAAGGTGTTTAATCATATGCTGGGGTACTGTATTATACACACGGGAGGAGAAGGCATATGGCTTTATGGGTATGTCTTATATGAGTGACATCCTTGCCAGGGCAGGCACAAGGTAGTTCGGCACCCCAGGCAAGAGATTCAATCATTGCCCCCCTGTCCTGTATTACCATTTCCCTCCTTACCATGATGGTAAATATTTTTAAATAAAGAGAGCAAGAAAGTGTACAACACTTTTTCATTTATATTACTGCCCCCTGTACCTGTGCAAGCAAGCTCAGCTGCCATCCATCATACAGCCCTCCTGCAGCCATCATATTGCCCTCAATCTTTACCTGTGTCAGCAGCAGCCAAAAATAAATCTGATCACATTATATTGCCCCCCAAGTAATTATGTACCTGTGCCAGCACCCAGCCCAACAGCAACAGCAAACATATGGGCCCCAAATCTGTACCTGGCTGTGCCAGCAGGAAGCTTCACACTTTACAGTTATATATAAATGTCTTGAGTTCAGTGCAACTGTGCAAGGCAGTGAGCAGCGAGAGCCACACCAAGCAGGCCGCCAGCTCTCTGCTTCTCTCTGTCATCCAACACATCTGTGACGTCATTGAAGCGTATATGCACGTTGCGGTGCACCACACAGAAGGAGCTATTACTTGCCGGCAAGAGGGAGAAGGGGAAGGAGATGGATTCCACCCAACTGGGTGACCATGATAACTGAAACAAATTATTACATAAACGCTTGAAAAAAGTGCGCCCCTCAATGATGGTGCCCTAGACAGCCGCCTACTGTGCCTACCCCAAGTTCCGGCCCTGATCCCTGCAGTGAGCACCAACCATTTGGTTTTTTGGTGTGCTATTAATGTGGGCATGGTCTTGTGGTAACATGGGTGTGGTTTAAAGTGGGTGCAGTCTAAAAACAGGGAGTGGCTAACACTGGCTTCCGTTATTGGCCCACCACCATGTAGATTGGAAAAATTCCGGCCCTCGGTACCATAGAAGTTGGACAGCACTGATTTAGGGGGTTATTTATCAAAGTCCGAATTCATCTCAATATTTTCACAAATTTTATGAATTTTCACCCGAAAACTCGGAAAACTTCGGAATACTGCACGAAACCCATCGCAAAAAATCATTGGGACTTCTCCCATTGACTTGCAACCTCAACAGGTCTGAGATGCCGAATTTTCAGATTCAGACTTTTCCATCCTCAGGATTTTAATACATTTCGAAAAACTTAAAAGTCTGATTTAAAAAAAACATGAATTTTTCGTGATTTTTGCATTCAGAGTTTAGTAAATAACCCCTATAGTGAGTAGCTGTGTAGTCAATAAATGCATGATTTTCCAAAGAGGCACATCTGCAGTGCAGAAGTTACCATAATAGACTAACTTCACTGAAATGTTTGTCTAAGTTCTGCTTGTTATTTTGGGGCACAGTGTTTTCCAAGTTTAAAATTGTTCTATAGGTATAATTCTTTCAAAAGTGCAATTAAAATGAACAGTATGAAGGCTGACATATAAATGATTCAGCCAAAACATGTTAAAAATTTGCAAGTTACCCAAAGTACTGCAAAGTCAACAATATATTAATTTTATTTTTCCAGGTTATTTTATGGGTGTGTACTCTACACTGTTTGGAAATGTAGAGCAAAACTTTATCACACACCCCAACTTAATACCTTTGAAATGTTTTTCAAAGTGCAGGCCAAAATTGTTCTGTTCAAACAGTATTTCCTTTTTGCTGGTTTAACACTGAAAGAAGTAATTTCTATTTGTTTATAGCTGCTCTGGTAATGAAAGATAAGGACAAAACTATAAGAGAACTATTTACTAAAATGCAACCTTTTCTCACTAGATTAAAAGGTTTTTTTTTTACCAAACTCCCAAACTTGAATCCCTGCAATTATTTACTAAACTCTGAATGCAAAAATCACAAAAAATTTGTGATTTTTTTAATATAAAATCACACTTTTAAAAAATCACAAATTTTTCTGAATTTATTAAACCCTGATGATGGAAAAGTCAGAATCTGAAAATCCGGCATCTCAGACCTGTCGAGGTTGCATAAAAGTCAAAGGGAGAATCCCAATGATTTTTTGATGTGTGCTGGTTTTCGTGCAATACCCCGAAGTTTTCTGAGTTTTCGGGAGAAAATTTCGAAAAAAATGTGAAATTCGTGAAAATGGGATGAAAAATCCGAAAAAAGTGAAAATCTGATTTTTTTTTTACCGCAAGGCAAATTTTCGGGAAAATGTAATAAGCAGTTTGTAGCAATTTGTAGCAGAAAATATTGAGATGGATTTGGACTTTGATAAATAACCCCCCATGAGTGTAGGAGAGCTGTGTACACTGTCTCTCCTCTGTATTGATTCTGTGCAAGCAGGGGGAGGAGCCCCACCCTCTGTGAGCTGACAGGAAGAAAGAGATACTGCTACTGGGAGAGAAAGGGCTGCTGGGAGAGAGAAGCAGCAGAGTACAAGCAAAGTGTGCATGCTCCCAGAGTCTCTGTGTGGGAAAGTTAGTAGGGAACCTCAGTGGCAGAAAAGTGCGCTCTCTTTAGGGTGCAGAAGGAAAGGGGGTCCTTGTCAGGGCTCTGAAAAGCAAAGCATACTCTTCTCAGGGCACGGAAAACCAAAGGGAGTCCTTCTCAGGACTTTGAAGCAACTGTCATATACGTGGGGATTCCCCTCAGCAGTTCAGAGACTATCACCTGTGTTATTTGAGTGAAGTTGCTCCTGGCTGGCAGGCTACCTGTATCATTGTAAGTTAAAGGTATAGTGTCCTGCCAAATAAATCCATCAACCGTTCCACTGTGTATGTGTATTGCGGATCAGAGGAGTTCCCAGGGAACATCAAATTGGTACAACAATTCAAATCATGCATCTCTTTCATTTTGACACTTGAAATGTATGACTTTTTCAAGTTGTTGCCCAAAAAACTCGAATTTATCGGATTATCAAATGAAAACCAGAGCAAACACCCCAAACCTATAGCGAATCCTGAAGGTAAAAAACATGTTCCGATTGTTAAAGAGACCATCTGCCATTGACATGATTTCGACAGGTTTTATCTGGAGTATATTCAGATTCTAATTTTTAGCATCTTTAAAGAATAATAACTCAACCAGAAAAATGTAAGATTTATTAAATAGGCCCCTAAATGTTGCCACAAAAGTAGAATATCAGAAATGTTAGTTATAACTCAGCAAGAGGCAAGAATATGTTGCTTTTGGGAAAACCAATTTCTCCAAAATGAATAAGGCTCAGAATTATTTGGGACCTTTTCTCTAGTAAAGTACCTTTGTGTATGTGCCTTAAAATCTGAGCCCTGGGTGTCAGTGCTACAGTAGTATGTTATAATGAACGGTAAACATATTTGTGGCACAGTGAGGAAGGGTGGGATGGCAAGCTGTGTATTATACATTATATTTTACCACCAAAAATTATGCATGCTATGTATAACTAGGGATTGGCGAATTTGACCCAATTTGTTTTGCAAAAAATTAGCCACGAGCGAAATTAAAGTCTATGGGCATCAAAACAATTTTGATAGGGGATTTTTTTATATTAGTGGTGCCCAAAACACAGAAAGGGAAAACAAAATGGTTGACATCAAATGGCCTATATCCTAAATTTTGAAAATATTACTTAGTTCTGAGTTTGACACCCTAGGGATCCATAATGTTAGATTACCTAGTGTATAAAAATCCTGGAGCTCAGGATGGTCCCAATCATATAATTTTATTTTATTAGAAATGATTAAAATCATGCATTCATAAGAACACCTGTCTATCTAGCTTTAGGATATTGGAATTTAGTCTTGCTTTTGTACTAAATACATAATATTCACAGATTATTTAAATAGTTTCTTTCAATATGTTGTATTGTATCTAAATCAACAGTATATTCAGAAACATATCCCAAATTGTATGCCACCTCAAAAAGTATAGTATTTCTTGTCACAGTTGTCATTAGATATGAAGAGTCTTCACTGCAATTAAAAATATATTTCAAGGGGTAAATCTGAACACGATCAAAGAGAGTGCATCTGCATGTCACACCATGTGGCAATGTGTTTAACTAAGTCTAAGTCGTGCTCCAAGTTTTGAAACTTCAAACAAACGAAATACCACAACATTCATAAAACAGAGCTGAGCTACTGGGAGTAATGAAAAAAATACAAAAAGGTAGCAGACCTCAATAGCAGATGGTAAAATTAACATTTCAACAGTTCTTGTCTTTCATCTCAGTCTCCATAGTACATCTTTTCTAGAAAAACTAAGGTTTAGGTTTAGAAAGATGCAGAATTACATAAAACATCTGGAATACAGGACAAGAAATATCGGCTTATTATCCCAGATAGACCCTATCTATGAAAAATTTAAAAGTACTGTTTTGGTAGTTTTAATCTCTAGAGTTCCTCAAGATATGTTATGAAAACATCATATTGGTAATTTATATTAGAAGGAACACCTGCTGATGAAAGCAAATATTCTCTCTTAAAAACCAAGATATAAGCACACATACATGTACTGTATCCGAACACATACATTTATTTAAAGTGCACATTTTAATAACTGATGCTTTGATACTTGTGTTATTGTTTAATTAGGACTTGAAGAGGGAATCACATTTTATTAATCACTTTTTATTTTACATAATAGTAGAACAGAGGGCTGTGCTACACAGAGTGTCAAACTGCATTATCAGTTTCTTGTTTGGTTCATTTAATTAACAACTTAACTTGCCTAGTATAAGCAAATGGCAAATTTACAGCTTAAATGTAGGTCTGCAACAGTCTATTTGATGTATTCAAGAGCTGCCCAACTGGAGGCCCCAGTCTGCCCCCCCCCCATTCAGAGGCTCTATAGACTTCGCTGTAAGACATCATCACTTTAACTGAATCTAGCCCTGCAACATGCTGTATAAGATATAATTGACCCACTACATATAATAAGTTGGACAGAACTGTTCTGTTTGTAACTATTTCTAAAAGCAGCCACCTAAGCTCTGCCCTTAGCTCCTTTTGGAATACAGGACAGCAAACAGCTGCCCACTTTGTAGTATGAATCTAATTACAGTTTCTTATTGCACAGTTATAACAACTATTTTTCATGACAGGTGTAAATTAATAAAGTTTGTGGGTTATCTGTTAATAATGATACTATTTTTCAAGGTTACATGAAATATATCTGGATTAAACATTCACCCACTCTATTAAGCTTTGAGGTACTGATTTCTCCTTTGTAGGTCTTCAGAATAACAATAAGACCTTACAGTCATGATTTAGCATTAACCTTACACAGCAGCTTCCCTTAAGAATAGTGTGTCTCTCTTGTGTTTTGCACAGACTGTGTGCATGCCCAGCTCCTCAGACTTTTATGGGCCCCCCTGGATCAGTATTTTCATGGATCAAACTCTGAACTTAATGCAATACAACTGATTGGTTAGAAGTAAAAACTTGCAGCATAATGTACCCACACTTCTGTGTAATGATCCAACAAATGCTTCATGCTTCAACAGGCTGATCAGCTGGATAAATGCAATGAATACCTCAATCAGAGGTTTTTGAAACTACGATTAAACTCTGTTCCTCTAAAACTACGAATGCCATGGCATTTATTAAAAGTTTAGATTATAAAAAGTACAAATGAAAAAATACATTTTTTCGAATGATGCGGTAAAAATATGAATACCTCGAAAACCTCTAAAAAATCGGCAATTACTAGTGAAAAAAATCTGAAAATATCTAAAAGTCCAAATTGATTAAAAATGGTCCAATAGGATCAGTGCAGTTCCCATTGACTTCTATGAGACCTCAACAGCTATTACTTGGCGCAGTTCTGCATTAAAGGTTTTCGTAGTGTATCCATTTAATAAATCTCGAATTTTCTCAAGTTTTAAAGAAATACAGAAAAACCACACATTTTTAGAGATATGAAGTTAGATTGTTAGTAAATATACATATACACTGAAAAAAACTGCTCCATGCGTGGCTATGTTTAAGTTTTAAATAGAGAATTAAAAAAAATATATTGTATTGAAAGTACTCTTTCTTTTTTTGCAGATGCTACTAAATTGTGCAGAACTATAGGCTCCATGCAGGATGCTGCCACTTTGCAGAGTGATTTGTCTAAATTGGGAAACTGGGCAGCAAACTAGTAAATGAGGTTCAATGTTGATAAATGCAAGGTTATGCTTTTTGGCAAAAATAATATAAAAGCAAGTTATACACTAAATGGCTGTGTTGGGAGTTTCCTTAAATGAGAAGGATCTAGGGGTTTTTGTAGATAACAAGTTGTCTAATTTTGGGCAGCGTCATTCTGTGGCTACTAAAGCAAATAAAGTTCTGTCTTGCATAAAAAAGGGCATTAACTCAAAGGATGAAAACATAATTATGCCTCTTTATAGTTACCTGGTAAGGCCTCAACTGGAGTATGCAGTGCAGTTTTGGACTCCAGTCCCTAAGAAGGATATAAATGAGCTGGAGAGAGTGCAGAGACGTACAACTAAACTGGTTAGAGGGATGGAAGACTTAAATTATGTGGGCAGACTGTCAAGGTTGGGGTTGTTTCTCTGGAAAAAAGGCGCTTGCGAGGGGACATGATTACACTTTACAAGTACATTAGAGGACATTCTAGACAAATAGCAGGGGACCTTTTTAACCATAAAGTGGATCACTGTACCAGAGGCCACCCCTTCAGACTAGAAGTAAAGAACTTTCATTTGAAGCAACATAGGGGGTTCTTTAAATTGAGGTCAGAGAGGTCGTGGAATGCACTGATGGGTGATGTTGTGATGGCTGATTCAGTTAATGCCTTTAAGAATGGTTTCTATGATTCCTTGGATAGACATAATATCAAAGGCTATTGTGATACTAAACTCTATAGTTAGTATAGATATGTTATATATAATTTATCTGAGAGTAGGGAGGGGTGTGTGTATGGATGCTGGGTTTTCATTTGGAGGGAGTTGAATTTGATGGACATTGTCTTTTTTTCAACCTGATATAAATACTGTATGTAACTATGTTACAATGTTTTAGCCATATTACTCCTAGATGCTATATATCACCTAGATTAATACAAACCTTTAAATATGACACTATGGAAAATGCTATTCCCATATTTCAGTGCTTTCTGGGTAATGGATTCCTAAACAATAGATACCACTTCTTGTTTGTTCTGCTTATTTGAGAACTCGATATTTGTTTATTTTTATTTTTATATTTATTTCACTGAAGGCAAATAAGCACAATTGTAGGATTTAGAAATTGAACAATCTTGTTATTCAAAATGTCCATGACCATATCATTTTTTTCTATAACAAAACACACCTTAGATCAAAATGTGTAGAGGGTAACTGAATAGTATTCAAGCTCTATATAACTTCATAATGATGTGTATTTAATTCTTTATCCAGTCGGCTGGATTGGGCTACAGGTGAAACTTCACTGCAAACTCAAGCTTGGATTGTAGGGTAGACAAGAGTCACTGTAATTTCTGTTGACATGATTGACAGCACATTCACTCAACTTGGACTGAATGACTCTGTGTGGCATCATAATCAAAACACAGATAACCCCCAGTGAAGCACAGTAGGTTTAGAATACTTGTTTTTAATTCATATTGGCCACGTGAAGCAGATTCACATTTGTTTTGGGTTTTTTTCCCATCAAATACAATTGCTTGATTTTGAAATCATCAACGACTTACACAGGAAAGAAAAATGAGAACTCATCAGATATAAACACAATTATTTGGTGCATTTTCAAAATAATTACATTCTTACTTAATTTTACATACCTGCATATTTTAAACAAATTGAAGTGTCTTAATCAAAGCATGGGCGAAATTAAATATGGTAATCTTTATAGTTTATAGTAATTCAGTCTTTTTTATTAATTTGACACAGATACACTTACAATTCTAGTGTTTCAACCCCGCAACACATTCAATGCAATTAAAAACGGTTATGAAAGAGTGTGGGCTTCATTGTGAAGGAAGAAATCATTCTTCTGATTAACATGCAAACGAGCTCACGCTGACAGAATAGATTGGGGTTTTAAAACCCCAATTACTTTAGTGTGATTATCTATTTACCAGTACACAGGCTGTTTTAATTCCTGATAAAATACATTTTCTGCTTACATATCCAGGCAAGCAATTTTTTTTAATATTTACCAACAGAATAATGTATTCAGCCGAAAGCCTGTCTTTTTACACAATCTATGTAAATGCAAGGACTCTCTGCATATTTTTTATAAAAACAGAAGATGAAGATAAAGAAATGAAGGTAAAATAGAAGTGTAAAAATATTCATACTTGAAAAGCAGGATTTTTGTGACAGCCACACAAAAACTAAAGTATTTATATAAAATAACTATAATGCATTTACAAACTTGTGGATATTTTATCAATTTTATTATTTTCAGTTAGAGCCTTTGTGTGAGAACTTGTTATGTGATCTTAAATTCTATATATTTCTGAACAATAAAAAGAACCTGTTTAAACAAACAGAAAATACAAGCCCAGAGTAGAAATAGGAAGCATTGATTTATGCTCACTACAGTCTGCATTTGTACATATTTTTTTCTCCTTTTTTTTCTTTAGACTTCTAAAGAAAATTATAATGCTTTAATGACAGGAACCACAGTAATGGAAAAAGGTCACCTTCTCTTGAACACCTTCTGTTTTAAACCATTATACATAAAGACATTTGAGAAAGCAAAAAAAATTAAAAGCCAGCCTTTGTGCAACCCATTACTGAAATATTATAGAAGAATAATCTATATAAAAAGTAGTGGAATAAGAGATTCTTTTGGATCGAAATTAACTGCAGCCATAGAAACGCTTTTATACTTATTATGTATATGCATGTTGATGCAATTATTAAGAGAACTCCTGACAGAAAACTTATTTAATTGAATTTACAAGGGTTAAAGTGAGGTTTGCAGATTTCAGTTAAAAACACCTATTCCTTTGTGTATTATGTCCAAATAGGAGATTTCCAAAGACAGACTGACAATTTGCAATTCTCACACTGGTATAACATGACACTTACATAGATATAATTGGACAATTACACAACACGCAGCCCAACACTGTATTAAAATTTGTTTTTGGATTGATATGGTTAGCACAAGGGCAAAAAAATACACAAATTATTGCACTTTTAAAGAAATTCAAATAGATAACAAGCATTGTCATAGGTCATTGAGGGTGTAAATTAGCATAAATAAAAGAACGAGCCTAAAGTTATCCAAAACACCCTACACACTGTATGTGTATAAACAGTACAAGTATACCAAGGTACACCTGTATTACTTGGTCCAAGAGATGGACCAGATGACCTGGTGAAAGGGAGAAAAGTCTTATAAACTGTATAACTACGTACTTGTTGTTAACTAAATAAACTGGACATCTCCACTGCAGCACCAGCGATTGGACTTAAAGAAATTTAGCCCATGTAGTGTGTTTTACACCACAATATGCAGGGTGCTGCTATCTTCATCCCAAACATAGTGGTCTTTCATTAAGCAATTCAATTGCCAGATGGGATTTAGAAGCTATCTAGCTAGAAGAATATTCTTGTTCTTTAAATATCTAAAGAAAAAGTACAAGCTCCACATTTTCCCTCCAAGGTAAGCAAGCAATGCCTTCTCTTTGTCTCAGCTGAGCATTACCATGTTATATATAGTGGTGGAACACGATTAATGTTGTCAAAACCATGGTTTAACTTATCTTCCACATAAAAATGATACTTATGTCTGTTACAAGAATACATGGTTTATTGAGAAGTTAATCCACACCTGAAAGATAATGTATGCTTTCATCATATACTTTCCCTTTTAAATCCATTCTCAGACTTTCTCTGTAGGAGGTAATAATATTATAAAAGAATAAATATTTCCTTCTTGCTTTTTTTGTCTTCCCCTTACTAATCATCAGCCTGGACAAGGCCTAGCAGTACAGAAAGTATGGTATGATGTCATTAAAAGGAATAGGTCGTCAAAAGTGTCTGGTAAATAAATCCTTCAGGTATGCATCAAAGGTAGGTGTCCTCAGAGTGTATTTCATACACAATATAAATGGTATATAGTGTAGTAGCTTTTTATGCAGGGAAGGCATGTATTAAGTGCATTAACTGTTCTTGTTTTTAAAGAACTGCTAGCAGAGTAACATCCATAAATTAATTTCACAGCATGCGTCTATTAAAGATAAAAAGGTAATTTAGCTTTCCTTAAAAATACATTCATATTTTGCTAAATGAACAGGTTCTTATATTATTTAATAACATTTCCCTGATTACCTTTGCCCTGTACTATCAAGCCACCTCTCTGGGATTTCTCTCAAGGGAAGACTGTCATATATGGCTTATTGAAGCAGGTTAAACAGTTATAATTATGGCAACGACCATAGAAGCATGACTGTACACATCCACTGTAGGAGGGAATCAGGCACTACCTGTATTTTAAATACATGCTGAGGTTTCTGTTTTAGGTACTGGTTCTCTTTTAATAGATGTTATATTCACATAACGTTTGAGCAATGGCCCCCTAGGGAATTTGGAAAGAAAATATAACATCAATCCTTTCCTTCTTCTGGTTGTTGTTACTCTTAAAGACATATTGTTCTTGCACTGAAACTGTAGTGAATGCTTAATTCACAAATAGGTCTTAATATAGTTTTTGTGTTCAATATACACCTTTATATAAATGTGTGTCTTCAACCTACAAAATAGTATCCTACATACAAATTCAAATTTGAGAAGTGAGATTGAAATTTTTTGGACACTTTTTGCATTAATGCATTATGCAGGGAGGAAGTAAGTAGGGTGGGGAGTGGATGGGACTTTTCTAATTTGGGGGTTTAGTTTGCCTTTAAGCTCCTAAATGGGCAAAATTGCAGCCTGGGGGCTCTTACAGCACTGCTCCAGTTCCTTTAGCATGTTGCACTTTGCTTCTTATGGCAGAATAATCTTGTAAATCTTGTAAAAGGTTTATAGTGCAAAAAGTTTATTTTTAAGAATATCTGACTACCCCCCCCCATCAACAGCTTATTTTATCCTTTTTTGTTTGCTATCCCTATTATTACAGTTAAGACAACAGGTTAGCTGTAATGCATCTTAACAAACTGAAAATGTAAATATTCTGTGTTTACAGAAAAGTCACTTTGTTAGTTTAAGCATAGATGTCAGAATGCATGCTAATATGCAACTGATGTTCCACTGTGACCAGTAAGCATGCATTTTGACATGAAATGTAATGGGCTTCTTTCCAATATGAGTCCCCTTTCAATAGAGAGTGTCTGCACTCATATGGGTTATGTAATAAAATATGCAAAGTATGGGGCTAATCACCTATCGAAACCAATCAGCAGATTACATATGCTAGTCACCTGTATAAAGGTAAATATCTTATTACTTCCTATGGTAAGAGTATTGGTTTGATGATTTGTTGGGTAGATCAACACTATAGGTACTCATTTGAGAACAGCAAATAGGGGTGTGCAAGTTATTCCCAATTGAGCACTAAAGGGGCAGTCGAATGTGAGCCCCCTGGGGTCAATAAATGGCCCCAATTGTCTTCTCTCTCAATTTCTTTGATTACTGATTGCCTTAACTTTTGCCTAACTTCACTGACCTGTCCTGACCTTGCACCATCTCTGACTTTGTTGCCCTCCTGCAACTTCCCAACAGCACTTACCTCTGTTTCATTCTCAAATACTGTTGTATTTAGGTTAAGGTGTGTGATATTCTCTTCTAATTCAAAATAGTGTAGGATGGAGCACACAGTAGGCAGGCTCTGCTGCAATACATTTTATTCGGATCACAACATGTTTCGGATCTGCATGGATCCTTTTTCAATATTCACTTCTCCTTCATCCAGGTCAGCTGACAAAACTATTTCATCTGCTATTTTCCTTTCCCTGATAAGCCCTGTCTGACCCAAGGGTTCTCAATATATCCATTATGGTTGCAATTACCTTGGCATACATTTTGCAATTGAATTTCATTACATTTATGAAACATTATTATTTACAGTTAAAACATTAAGATATTTGTACAGATGTATTAGGTTTAACTTGATCTGACATCTGTGTGTAGTTACTGGGGAGAAGTTACTATTGCTATGACGTTATTTAACTATTAACTTATTATAACCTAACTATTAACAATCAGCATTGCAAAAGATAACATTAAACATTGGTCATATGCAGCTCAAACCTGTTAAATTAGTGTCTTTATTCATGTTATAGAGCTTTATAAAAGCATACAGATTTTAAATTAATCTTGAATAGTTGTTTTTTTATTAGGGATAATTGTGAAGTTAGAAGTGGTCGGGTTAATAGTTCATCTGCCTTTTCCCTTTTAATTGTAGCAAAACATATTTCGCTTTATAAAAGCAAACTCTTATTGCCTAACAATAATAGATTTCCTATTGTTGTGAATATCCATTTTTCCAACATAATGGTTCAGTTTTGATCTGCGGTTTCACTTTTCACTTTTCAAATGAAAGTGTATTTATTACAATGAATGCATATTGTTATCTTGTGTACATAGTATGTTATCATTTCAGATGTTTTAGGTCTAATATTAATAGAGAAATATCCAGCCATCTCCCTTGTTTTTGTTTTATTCAGACATGGTGTGACTAGATGCTCTGGCACCAAAGATAGACTGGGTAAATGGCTGCTGCTGTATCTCATGATATGTAGTTATGTATATGCCTGTATTTATATAAATTTAGAGATAGACAGGTAAAGGCAGGGAGTATGTTAAACATAGCATTTTCAATATTTATGTACGTAAGTCAGTAAGTACAGCCCAGAGCCTTGCAGGTCCCAACTACATTGTCCTTTACTTTTCCCTCCTCCCCTCACAACTTGAGCTCCTTATTTCTTAGTCGACTGTTCTGTGCCTGCCCGTACCAAGATACAAATTGATCTTGTTTTGAGAAATTTTTACGTAAATTTGTCCTGCTGGTTTGGGGAGGATATGCCTCCATTAACATCGACCCATATATGTTATGTAACACATTAGAGACCCCTATTATTATTCTATTTTACATTGTGGTGTAAGGATGCTTGATGGTCTAGTGGGGCAGTGGAGACACTCACTGCACTCCCTGCAGGTACGCCTGCATACTTCTTCTACCTCTTTCTCCTCTTCCTGTATTTCACATGCACATCCTTTTATTTTCAGTGCACCCCATGACTTCGATGTTGGAGCAAAATTCAAATATTTAAAGGCACATCATAATTCCTGTAGATCTAGTTTCTGGGTTTGCTTCTAGTCTGATTTTCTGTTCTTTGACCCTTGTCTGTTCTTCAGCACTGCTGAATTGCTGTCTGTACTGGCCTTTGCCTGTTAACTGACTATTCTTGCAGACCCTGACTCTGTACTGTGCTGACTGACCCAGCTTGGTTCCACAACAACACTTACTCTTAACTCATTACTACTGTCCCTTGCCTACCCAAAACCCTCACCTTGGTCTTTTGACTTTAAGACTTGGCGGCATCCAAGTAGTGAAGTGCTCCTCTGACGTGAAAAGTGGCTGTAATAGGCAGAAGCGTGAGCTGTGACCAGGACTTTGCCATTTGTTCTGGGTTTTGGGATACTGCCTGTGACAAGGGGGTTCATTATTAAATATGTAGGGGTGATAGACCCCCTTGTTTCCTTCACCAGCTGGAGTAATCACACTAGCCAACAGCCAATAATATGCAAGTGAATGAGGATGGTCAGGATGGGTACATTAGATCTTAAAGCTACACTGTCCTTTCTGATGTTTGCTATCCACTGCCAATATCTGTATCTGTGCTGAACGCAGAGAACAGATAAGCTCAAACTTTGATTTTAAATATTATTTAAAGCAGCCTTTTTTGCTAGGCTAATGCCACCAGCTGGTTTCACGACCAGAGTGGATTTGGAACCAAACTGCATACTCATGTGTTTCAGCACCAATATCTGATCTGAGTGTCTGCACCTGGACTCAGTACCCAGGTGGATAACTGAGAACATCAACTAGATGCTGCCAAAAAGTCACAGCATAGAAAAAGACTTTTGTGGCAATAAGTGAGTTGCATTTTGAAATAAATTGCCCATCTTGCAGATGATGTGTGTACATCATATGAACTGTTTGGAATGTATTCAAAGGCAAATGGTCTGTTTGCCAATTACTGTCAAAAACTGCCTTTTAAACTAAGCAATGATGTCTCCCTAATGTTAAGATGCAATATAGTACTGTATAGCTCACTCAAATCTAAAAATTCTTAGAGCAAAATAATCTGAGAATAAATATTAAGGCAGTTATCAAAGAAAATGGTTGCTACAAAACACTACTTTTCAACTTGGAACATAGATTTTAAAAGAAGGCATCAATTCTGCATTCCTCATTTCCATTGTGTGCAGAAAATAATATGACTATAATGAAGCAGAATGTTGTATATCTGGATATGTTCAATGAACTACATTAAAGTGGAGTAAGCTATGCTGATGGTTAACTTTCAAAGCTGAGCAGACTTTTTCATCAGATGTACATTCTCTTTCCTCTGGAACCCTCAATTCATGTCTGTAAACGACACTGTCCCATAATGAAGCTAAGACAAAAAATAAAATGATTTGAAATTGGTGTGGTACGTGAAATGTTTCTCTTGAATCAATTTTAATATGATGTATTTTAAAAGGTGGTATATCCGTATATAGCTTTCCACAATTATCATCAGTGACCATTTCAGAATTAAAAAGAACCTGCAGGGGAAATATCACGTTGAGATATAATAATGTGTGTTGCAAATTGTTTGATCATTTTACCCATTAGCTTTTTGCACAGTTTTGCTGCATATAGAAAATATCCTGTCATAAAAACTCAAAAAATAAAGTTCAGACTGTTTTATTTTTTTATCTACACAGTTATAAACATTAGTAAAGACGGGATAAAACAAAGAAAAATAATGAAAGGAGATCTTAAAAAAAGTATTTTCTTAAGGATGAAAAAATATACTTATAAATGCAACATGGAAACAAACAAAGAAGACCAATCAAAACCTAACCAATGATTGTCTGACAAGTAGAGGACAATTATTACAAGACAGAATCTTTAAAACTGGAATACTAGATTTTCTTTATTGTACTGTATGTATGTACAGCTTTCTTAGTGTGTTGGTTCTTACTGAGTTCATTTTATAAAAATATCACAGGATTTCAAACTTAGTAAAAGAGTGAGTGATACTGCAGACCTATTTTGTAACAGTAAGTACATAACCAATAACCCAGAATTTAAAGCTGGTTGTGGTCACAAAGCTGATTTTTCTCTGTGGCACTATAGACTGCAGTCCAGTGTAATGTAGGTTGAGTATAGTAATAATAAATGTGGACCTGAGCAAATACATATTTTTATGTTAAGGTGAGTTAATTTCAAGTTGATGAGGAGTAGGTAAATAAATGCCAGGTATGAAAAAGTGTATGTACAGTTGACTGAACTGTATGAAGGCACATATTGCTATATAATTCTCAAAATGATCAGGGCTATGTTTTCTAATAAAAGGAGAACAAAAGGCTTTTGCACCAGCTCAGGGGTTTCACAGCCCGTAAAAGAACCAAAAATACCCCCAATAGCTCACCAACCATAAATATACAATTTAACAATCATGATACAAAGCTAATTAGTAATTCTTCCCTGTTTATATTACATGACCGCTTAGAAACCAGTGTGATTAATAATCAGCAATTCATCAGTTATAACTTCAATTTCTGCTAATGTTTTAATAATTGAAAGCTTAAGTTTCTCAACAGCAGCACAGACCATACTGAGCATGTGCAGTTTTTCTGAAACTCAAAAGATGATATAACAAGATTTTTAAAGAGAATTTTAAGGCAAACATGATTACTGTCAAGGCTGTCTGGCTAGTATAGACTATTAGCCAGTGTGCCAAAGTGATGGTCTCTATAAAAATATCTTGCATAAAGCAGCTCATATGTAAAACTGCATTTCATGTTAATAAACTGTTTTCATAATAATATACATTTTAGTAGTATTTGTCATTGGGTAATCGTAAATAGAAAATTACCATTTTATGAAATAAGAGCCAACCCTCCCTCGGATCCTACAATTCACGGTGCTCACAAAAAAACCATAAATGTTAGGTTACATTAGCCAATTAACTAATTTCTGTCCTTGCTGTCACACTTCTTTCTTTTTCAGTTAGCTGCTGTATTTCTGGTCAGGTTATCAGCAAAGAGAATATCATAAAATGGGGACTCAAGGCAGAAGATGTAAATGGGTAATATTTACTTAAATATATATATTCCAGTTTGGTAAGATTCTTTAATATGCCATTTAATAAGATGTTCACTATCTGTTGCTTAATTGTACATTTTGGAGGTATAGTTTTCCTTTAACTGGAATTTGGGGGGTAGATGTCTCATGAATTTTTGTGTGGGTTGCATGAACCAATATATTTTGATTTGGAAGGGCTATGCCATTAACCCCAAAAAATCCTTATGCTATTCAACTCATTCAGATCAAAACATTTTTTATAGTGGAAGAATTACAGAGCAGTCTAGCAGCACTTACTATAAGTTCCAGAGGAGACATAATTTACAGTAAAAGATTCACAATTCAGCTGTTAATGGTCTGGGCATTCAAGTGAAAGTAAGCTAAGAATGGACATTTCATAACACATATATATAATCCCAGCAGGAGGTAAGGTTGTCATTTCTACACCTCTGTTGGCTAAAGTTGCATAGAATGACATAAAAGATATGAGCTTGTTATTAACCAAGACCTCAGACGCAAGTGCTGGAGCACAAAAAGGGGGTAACATTTTTGGAGAATGCAAAGAAGTAAGAACTTCTGTAAAAGTGCAAAGACAAAGCGGGAAAAAGACTGGTAAGCAGATGGAGGCAGTAAGTGATGTTAATGTATATTAAAGAATCTGCTGTTTATACAGTTAAATGCAACACAAATATTCTGAATGCTAACAGCTGAACAGAATCAGCAGCAGCCACCACTTACAGTACATAATGAGATGCCACCAGGTAGAAGAAAAACAGAACGGGACAGCTTGAAAAAACTGTGGCTGATGTGAAACGAAGAATCAAGATCAGATATTGCTCAGACATGCGAAGCAAAATTATCCAAAAAAAACCACTGGTCTTAAAGGAATAGTTCAGCGTGAAAATAAAAACTGTGTATATAGATAGGCTGTGCAAAATAAAAAAATTTCTAATATAGTTAGTTAGCCAAAAATGTAATGTATAAAGACTGGAGTGACTGGATGTGTAACATAATAGCCTGAACACTACTTCCTGCTTTTCAGCTCTCTAACTCTGAGCTAGTCAGCGACTTGAAGGGGGGCCACATGGTACATATTTGTTCAGTGAGTTTGTAATTGATCCTCAGCATTCAGCTCAGATTCAAAAGCAACAGATATGACCCATGTGACCCCCTTCAAGTCTCTGAATATGAGGAGAAAAGGGAGATGAATTAAGAACAAATGCAGAGCTGAGTTAAAGATGAATTACAAATAAAATAATTAGGCATCAAAACTGAAAAAGAAAGATAGCCATAAGACACAGAGCATCTGAGTTATTATTCTGAGTTATTATTGTATTGGTGTTTATAGAGACCACATTTGCTGAAGTAAGTACTATGAGAGATTTCTAAAGAAACATATATGCATCAACTTGTGTTGTCCCAATAACAACCAAAACCTAGGAAGGGCTCACAACTATTTAAGCAGATATTACAATATCATATACATTAATATATACCTATTACACTTAGAAAATATTACAGTTAGAACATTGCTTGTGATTCTGTACAATTAATACCATATTTTATTTAGATTATTCATTATTCCGACCTTGAACCAGTAGAGCTTACCATGTACTATTGACAAATACCATAGTGTTAATTTCACAAAGAACCATCAAACTCATCTGAAGGAAAATGTCTCATTGAATTTAGTCTTACATTTACAATTTTAAAGGAGAAATAAACACCCCAATAAGAAAAGCCCCTACTACCCTAGATATCCTAGCTATATAGCCCCCCCCCCACATTGTTTGTTACCCCAGAAAGTGCCCCTAACACTTTGCTTATGTATTGGCACAGAGTAAGCACAACAGAGCTCATGGATGCAACCTTCTTCTTTAAGAGCTTTTACAGGATGGAACACAAGGTACAGTAACTTAACTTGTGTTATTTCCTTTGAGGATATTATTATATAATGCCTTGGCCCAGAAAATAGTGCCCATACTAATCACAAAGTAAGCAAACTCCTGTGAGATTCAAATGCAACAAAACAGTGTTGGACTGGGTCAGAGGGACACCGGGGGAAAAAACTCGGTGGGCCCTGACCCTCATGGGTCCCCGCTGGCCCAGACCTTCTCCCCAGAAGAAATGAACCTGTGCTGTGGCACGACGTGTTCGCACATGCTCACAGCGGTCGCGAAGGGTCCTTTGTTTGCAGCCCCGGCTGGCACCCAAGGCTCCAGTCTGATCCTGAAAAAAAATAACATAACTTGTAGTTAAACTTGTGTTAAAGCAAACAGCTGTAAATTACTTATAAACCGCACAACACTTGTTGCATATCACCCCTTCAAATTGGTTAACCTTTCATATCTTTAAAGTGTATTGTCAAAATGTACAAACCTTATACCACAGTTACAATATATGTTATACACCAAATCTATGAAAGTAAACATGAATCAGCAATAATGTTCACTCTAGAGAAACATATAAATTCAGTGTTATTCATTTTTTGCACACATGTTTCGGATCCAATGATCCTTCGTCAGGTGCTTGTGACCCAATAACCCAATAACACTGAATTTATATGGTTTTGACGGGTCCATTTGTCAGGTATCAGGGCGAGTCTGAAGGTATAAGACTCCCCCACGCTTCCCACTGAGCTGCGCCCTGAGGGTTGGTACAGGACGGTCCCAGATAAGGAATAGCAGGAGTGCCGATAGAGCCCACAGAAAATAACAGTTTGTGAATAAGGACTCAGCACTTATCTGCAAATGAAGAGACGAAGTCAGGAACAAGCCGGGTCATACACTGGAGACAATCAGGAAGCTGGACACCATTACTCTGTGGAGAGAAACTTATTCATGGAATAATACTGTGAGAGGATATCACCAAAAGCTGCAAATTAACTGTGAAAATAAATGTGACTTTATCTTCTACAAAAAAACGCAGAGTTAAAACAAACTAATTTTGTCTAATTTAAAGTAGGTTTCCACCAATATTAATTCAAAAATCAATTCTGCTTACAAATTGAGAAATGTGTTGGTATTAAATACATACTTTTTCACTGTCCAATCATTTTGAATGATGAATGATGATCTATAGCTTTTTATTTGCATGAATTGTGCTCTCTACAAAATTAGGAGCATACCTTTGTAAACAGCACTTCATCAGTACTGTCTTTCCTAGCTATAAACTACAAATGGAAACAGTGCCATCATGTGTAATTTTTCAGTGTATTTTATTTATCAATTTCTAAGGAGCAAAATAATGTTTATACATAGCATTACAATCAACATAGTTCTCTTTTTGCAGGCTTACAAGACATAGAAGAAATATTTGTATTAATTAATCCCTATGTCAACATTGGGAACACTGACTCAGATTAGACTCAGACTCAGAGTTTGGTTGCCTATTAATTTAGAACTTGCATTAATAAATCATTTTAAACAAATTAAGGATGATTTACTAATATACTATTGTACAAGTCAAGTTGGCAGATTTTTTTTACATTGTAGCAGACTAATTGCTAATATGTTGCACTTGTACAATATAGCACAGATGTTAGTAAATAAGCCATAATATGTAAAACATTTCATTCAATAAAAAAATAATGGTAAAATATAATTTTCTATCACATTTGCGAGAGTTAACACAAGAGAAAAAAAAAGGCACAGTTTATATTTATCAATGGTAAGTAATATCTGTACTTAAATGGGATGGGATAGATATCACTTATTATACATTATTACTCACACCTTTCTTTTCCTGTTTGCTACCGAAGGTCTGTCAGAGTTGCATGGTTCACACATGAGGAAATTCAAAAGAGACTAGAACATGTTAAGATAAACAAAGGTCCGGGGCCAGATGGTATTCATCCCAGGGTACTTAGCAAGCTTAGCTCTGTGATTGCCAAACCTCTTTACTTAATTTCTCAGGATTCATTGAGGTCTGGCATAGTGCCGAGAGACTGGCGAATTGCTAATGTGATGCTATTCAAAAAAACATCCTGTTCTCAGCCTCAATACTATAGTCCAGTTAGTCTGACGTCAGTGGTAGGAAAGCTTTTTGAAGGGTTAATAAAGGATAAGATATTGGACTTTATAGCAAATCATAATAATATGAGTGTGTGCCAGCATGGTTTTATGCATAATAGATCTTGCCAGACTAACTTAATTTCTTTTTATGACAAGGTAAGTAAGGACCTCGATTTGATGTGATTTACTTAGACTTTGATACAGTGCCACACAAAAGGTTACTGGTTAAATTAAGGAATGTTGGCCTGGAACATTTGTGCCTGGTATTTGTACCTGGATAGAGAACTGGCTAAAAGATAGACTACAAAGAGCGGTGGTGAATGGAACATTTTCTAATTGTACCAGTGTTGTTAGTGTAATACCACAGGGCTCTGTACTAGGTCCCTTGCTTTTCAACTTGTTTATTAATGACCTGGAGGTGGGCATTGAAAGTACTGTTTCTATTTTTGCAGATGATACTAAATTGTGCAGAACTTTAGGTTCCATGCAGGATGCTGCCACTTTGCAGAGTGATTTGTCTAAGTTGGGAAACTGGGCAGCAAACTGGAAAATGAGGTTCAATGTCGATAAATGCAAGGTTATGCACTTTGTCAAAAATAATATAAATGCAAGTTATACACTAAATGGCAGTGTGCTGGGAGTTTCCTTAAATGAGAAGGATCTAGGGGTTTTTGTAGATAACAAGTTGTCTAATTTTGGGCAGCGTCATTCTGTGGCTACTAAAGCAAATAAAGTTCTGCCTTTCATGAAAAAGGGCATTAACTCAAGGGATGAAAACATAATTATGCCTCTTTATAGGTCCCTGGTGAGGTCTCATCTGGAGTATGCAGTGCAGCTTTGAACTCCAGTCCTTAAGAGGGATATAAATGAGCTGGAGAGAGTGCAGAGATGTGCAACTAAACTGGTTAGAGGGATGGAAGACTTAAATTATGAAGGGAAACTGTCAAGGTTGGGGTTGTTTTCTCTGGAAAAAATTGCTTGTGAGGGGACATGATTACACTTTACAAGTACATTAGAGGACATTATAGACAAATGGCAGGGGACCTTTTACCCATAAAGTGGATCACTGTACCAGAGGCCACCCCTTTAGACTAGAAGAAATATATGTACTTTGATGCAACTGGTTCTTCACAGTGAGGACAGTGAGGTTGTGGAATGCACTGCCGGGTGATGATGTGATGGCTGATTCATTGAATGCCTTTAAGAATGGCTTGGATGATTCTTTGGACAGACATAATATCAAAGGCTATTGTGATACTAAACTCTATAGTTAGAATAGATATGGGTATAGATAATTTATGTGAAAGAATGGAGGGGTGTGTGTATGGATTCTGGGTTTTCATTTGGAGGGGTTGAACTTGATGGACCTTTTTCAACCCGATTTAACTATGTAACTATGTAAGAGTTGGAGTGGGCTAATTCAGGGACAGGGGATACCAAAAACAGTAATGGATATGTTAAATTATAATTTCCTTTTGTGCATCTTTATACAGGGACCTGCTTTCCATAATTCATGCAACCTAAGATTTTCTGTACAAGGGATTATTCCGTAATTTGGCTATCCATTCCTTAAATTTGCTAAAAAATATTTAAACATGAAATAAACCAAATAGAATTGTTTTTCCTTGAATAAGAAATAATCAGATCAAAGGATCAAGTACAGATGCAGCCACTTTGGTTTGTCTGTTTGACACAGAATAACTAAACACAGATATCCCATTCATCTCATTTAACACAGAAAACTGTGTCACAACATCCCATCTAATTAAAGCATTCACCATTGTGAACAATGGTGCTTTGGTATGCTAATGAAAAGGTTAAATGCATTAAATGAGTTAAGATGACTTTAGATAACAGAGTTTCTTTAATTAACCCTGAGTCATGACACATTTAACTCACAAATCCAAGTGGCTTCATCTGTACCAGGTACTGTTTTATTATTACAGAGAAAAATGGTAATACTATTTAAAAATCGGAGTTATTTGATTAAATTGAAGTCTATGGGAGACGGCCTTCATGAATTTTTGGGACTTTCTTGAGAACAGGCTCCTGGATAACAGATGCCATATCGCTAATACCAAAGTGTACTGTTCAGAATTACATCTTTCAGAAGAAGGTTAAAGGAGCCTAGAGTAATGTTCAGATTTATTTGATTATATTTAAAGCTAATACATAGTTAATCATATTCTTAAAGAGGAACAAACAAATTTAGATTTTGATTGACAGGTCAAATATATTGCTATGTGCTCACTTTTTTTTAGCCAATGCTAGCACGCTTTCAAAATAACCATTTTTAACACAAAGCATGTAAATAGAAAGACTGCTGTAGGAGAAGTGTAACTTGATTTTTTCAGGTAAAATTGAATCAGCTTGAGAAAGGAACTAAAAAATTTTGAAATGCTTGTTGTGATTATCTTAGTTAGCCAATAAAGGTATCACCTTTATAACACTTTGTTTTTTTTATTTCAAAAGGGTTGCCCTTTAACATTGATTATTTCAGAAAGAGCAATATAAGAAAATATAGATTAGGGAGCACCTTCCATCAATTAGGAGAAACAGTGGATGGTGTGCAGGGTCTGAAATATAAATCAGAGAGAGGAAAAAGAACTGACCCTTACAATTGCACCTCCCCATCCCATAATCCAATCACTCAGTTAATCAGCATTAAAACATACCTTTTAATAAATAAATCAGTTTAAACAAACCCAGGCAAATCATTAAAAAAGGGAGTCAGAAGGACAAGAGGTAGGTAGCTGGTGTTTGGAATCTTCAGAGTGGGTCACAGACCCACATGAATAACTTGCCCCTAGTATCACTTTAGAATAGGCTTGAGATAGGGTATCAGAAAACTTCAGAATGGGTCTCAGACCCACCTAATCAGTTGGCCACTGATACCCCTTTCAGACCACAGTTGGATATCCGCCCCTTCACCCGCACTCAACCCCTCCTGGTTGTGTAAAGAAAGACAGAACCATGTGCATACAAGTACACGCCAAGCTCGTCTGGCTAAACTGCCAATCAGCATCAAAGGCTCAAGCCCCGTAATAGGCACTTAGGTAATGGAAAAAAAAAAAGGTTGAACTCAATGGACATGTGTCTTTTTTCAACCTTACTTACTATGTTACTATGTTACTATGTAAACCCTCCCGGTTGCGTAGAGAAAGACGAGTGAGTTCAGCACCATGTGCATACATGCACACATGGGCATAGGGTACAATAATTAGTTTAAACTCAAGAAATGGGTGCACTGGCAGGAGAGGAGGAACAGTGGATTACTCCTTTCTCCAGATTTTCCTGTAAATAGTTCCTAAATTCTTTTAATTCATGTTTGACAGATTAAATACCCTACCAATTAGAACTTTAACACCAAATAAAAGGTCAATGGGGCATTCATAAATTCAAAGTGGGGGTAATGCAACAGTATTCTTTATGTCAACGACATCAGAAAATCCAATATAGGAAAGAGTTACACAAACTATTTCCTTCAGATCCCTTCCCATTGCTATTACTGTTAGAGAATAATACAGTACCCTTAACCAAGGATTATTTTAACCAACCAAATCCTAATATGATGTCAAAGAAGGAGAAATACCAAGTAACACTTTTTCATAATGCTTTCTAGACACAAAAAAAGCTTGATATCTCTGATTTCAAAGCACACTGGGCTAGACTTGATGGAGAACCATCTGCTACTTCCACAAACAGAGGACAAGGCTTAGGGGCAGATTTATCAAAATGTAAGATTAGAGTTTGCCACAGAAAAATTAATTCACTTTCATTTGTATGGGAGTTTTGCAGTTGTAGTTAGAATTCTAACTTTCACCCATTGATAAATAGAATTCTAAAAATACCATAGGAATGGATAGAAAGTGGGTGAACTTTTCTAGTGTCACACTTTGATAAATAAGGGTCAAATTGTGAAAAAATATGAACACAAATATACTCAAGAATATTCTTCAGAGGCACAAATAGTTGGTATTTATTAAAGAAAAAGAGAAGTCAACAGAAAAAAGCTTCAATATAAGTCAATAGGAATAGTCTCTAAAAACTTTATTTTATCAGTTCACTAAAACACTGGAGTTTTGTAGCCTCATTAAAGTTAAAGAACCAAGTTGATTCTCACTGCCATGCAACTTTTTTTCAAAGAAAAAAAAACTGCACAGTAATTTTCTGTCACAGGTTTTTCTTAAAGTGGTTGTTCACCTTTGCATACTTTTAGTATGATGTAGAGAGCACTATTCTGAGGCAATTTGCAAACAGTTTCCATTTTTTATTTGTGGTTTTTGAGTTATTTTGCTTTTAATTCAGCAACTCTTCAGTTTGCAATTTCAGCGATCGGGAAGCTAGAGTCCAAATTACCCTAGCAACCATTCATGTATTTAAATAAAAGACTGGAATATGAAAATGGGAGGGATTCAATAGAAAGATGAGTATTAAAAAGTAGCAATAACCATACATTTGTAGCCTTACAGAGCATTTGTTTTTAGATGGGGTCAGTGATCCCCATTTGAAAGCTGGAAGCAGTCAGAAGAAGGGAAATAATTAATATTTTATAAATATAAATAAATAATGAAGACCAATTTAAAAGTTTCTTAGAACTGTCCATTCTGTAACATATTTTTTTTTGTGCTTACGTTTTTTCCCCCTCAACCTTCAAAATAAGTAAATATGCCTTATAGGATATGGTAGGAATGGAGCCTAAATTTTGAGGATATGAAATTTCCCCCAACACTGTCAGTCTCTCAACCTTATGGTTTCCCTGCTGTAAACAAATGAGTACTGCGAGAATTTATTGTAAGAACTAGATGAGTATTGATGAGTATTATTCATAATTTCAAAAAATTGACCGGTGGGGTAAGAGATTGATTTTTCGAGAATTGCTTCTTGGATTTGTTTAAAGGGACATCTGCAAAATAACATTCACCTCCATAATATAAATAAAGATTATTCTGTCTATGGAACTGTTTTTCAGAGGAAATAGGACCCCGAATAAAACCTAATTGCATTGGCTCCTCCTGCAGAACCGCTTGACTACAAGGAGGAATATCTCTATATGTGGCAGTCTCATGCTCCCCTAATCCCTTCTTCTGCCTAACAGGCTAAGATCAATTTTAATACACAGTTTAATTAATTCATCAAAACTGTCTGAAGAGTCTGCCCTAGCAAGTTCACCATTCATATTTTTAGCAAGCTCCTTCCTGAAAATTGATTTCTGGGCTGACTGGTTGCGATCAGTATCAGCCACCCAACTCCTAAAAACTGCAGTGTATTTGGACACAGACAACTTTCGCTTGGGACAGGTTAAGGAGGGTGGTTTCAGCTGTGCCAGAACAATTATTGTCACCAGATATGGTACACATAGCAGCCAAAAACTCATCACTATTTAACAGTTGTAAACTACTGTTCACTTTATGCCTAGAACACACAGTAGGTCCATGTTGGGAGGGTCATTTCTTTTATTTTCGGAAAAACACACTCCAGGGGGTTCTGATGGAACAACAGGTATCAGTGAGACCTGGTGGGATGAAACATGACAGGGTTGTGCATTTAAATGGTTACACCCTATTTAAGAGGGACAGAAGGATTAAAAATGGTGAAGAACTTTGTCTTTATATAAAGCCTAAATAAAAGCAATGCTCTAAAGATAAAACCATGGATGGCATTGGGGAGGTGTGGAATCCCTTTGGTTAGAGAGCTTGACTGGGCAAACATTTACAAAAAAAGCACTGGTGTATGCTACAAATAATCTCATATAAGTGATGAGAATGATGCCCATCTTATTTACCAATGGAGGCAGCTTCACAAATAGTCAAGTTATTATTATAGCATTCCTTCCTGCTGTCTAGGAGTTTGTGATGACATGAAAGGAGCTGATACCTGACCTCCACATGGTATCTAACACTGCCCTATTGAGCTACAGTACCTCTTATACCTCTTATGCCTCAATACCTTTTGCCCGCTTTTATTCATTATGCAATCTTAAACTGAAGACTTTGCATGAGTATTTAGATGAGAACCTAGCTAAGGCTTTATAAGATCCTCTACCCCCCCCCACCCGAGGGATCAGGAATCTTTTTTGGACCACTCTCTCTGTTATTGCATTATCAACAACATCAAGGTCAAGAATAGGTACCCATCACACCTTGTTCTTGAATGAAAAGCATCATAGGCATCTTGTTCTTGGTCTGTTTCAAAGGCTAAGGCAAACAACTGTGTTTTGTAAACTAGAACTTCAAAGAGTCAATAAGGATAAGGGCCAATGAGGGACAATATCTTGGTGTTCTCTAATTAACAATTCCCTGTAAGTACATAGAGTGCATGTAAGGATGGTTCTTTCCTACCTGTTCACTGATCAGTTTTACGCCAAGTTGGAAAAGTGCAAATTTGAGAGATTAGCGGAGTTTTGGGGATTTTTCTTATTTCACCAAATTGTATCCAATTGGATTCTAAGAAAAATTTTAGCAATCACTGAATCACCCATTTCTTGAAAGGCTGTCAAACGTTTTGTGGACTGTGCTAACTTTTTTTGAAAGTTTATTCATGACTTTTCCTGCATCCAGTTGCCCATATTTTCTTTAATTTCCATTGTTAAAACATTTCTATGGATTCCTGAAACCCAGACCACCGTTATACTGTATGTCTGCAGAAAAATTAACCTCTGCTCCTTTTCTACTACATCCTAATGTCTCCAAGGCCTTTATACTTAAGGTTGATGCTTTTGAGGTGGCAGTTGGTGCAGTACTCACTTTATCTTTTTTGCCTTCTGAATATGTCAGAACAGAACTATGATGTGGCTAACCACAAGCTTTTGGCTATCATTTTAATTGACAAGTGAATTAAATTTTATCTTGCTACTGTATATGCTCATCTGTAATCAGTAATACATTAGAATGCATACTGGCTACTTATGGATTTGCAACCCTGCACACTGCATAGTATTAGCAAGAACCAGAGCAATGCTCAATGTCAAAAGAAAGATTTGCTAGTATACAAGGTATGTTTATAATGCTAAAGACATATTACACGGGGGCGGGGCTTGGACGCTGATGCGAGTGGACGTGTGGTGAAGAGCTCCGTGGTTGGAACTGGCTGCAAACCGGCTACAAACATTATTTACTAACTGTCTCTCCTTCTGAGCAGAGCCAACGGTTTTGTGATGTCGAGGAACGTGAAAAAGAACCCGCAGACGGATCTTACCTCCTTTCTTTCTAAAGCCAAAACGCCAAGCCTGAAATCTCTGGATGACGCAGCACAGTTGGATATGGCGGAACGCTCTGACAAGGCCGGAAACTCAGGCCCTGAGCCTACTACTGACTCGGACTCCATGCCAGTAACGGTGAGCATCCTTAAAACTTTATTAGATGACCTTAGAGTTTCCTTGCACGCTGATCTTAAAGAGGAAATAGTCACTTTGCGTTCAGATGTTCAACAAATTGGCAACAGAGTTGATTGCCTAGAAAACAATTTGGATGAACTCCGACAGATGCAAAACCAGTATACTGAATGTTTGGAGCTGGTTAATAAGCAGGCCATGCATGTTAAAGATAAACTGGCGGACTTGGAAGATCGTTCCCGTCGCAATAATGTTCGTTTGAGGGGGATTCCTGAATCTGTTAATCAGGGGGAACTGGGCGCATATTTCCTCGCAATGCTGACGACCCTCTTACCCCAATTAGACGCCCCTAAACTAGAAGTGGACAGAATCCATAGGATACATTTCTTTTCTACTAAGGAACTATTCCTTCAAGCTTTTCGGGCTGGTGTTGATCGCCCAGACCATTACAAAAATATCCGTGTTTATGCAGATCTTTCCGCTCACACCTTACTACGCAGAAAAGAATTTGCCTCCATTACAGAGATTCTGCGGACCCATGGAATCCCATATCGCTGGGGTTTCCCTGTACGACTACTTTTTATTCGTAATGGAACTCAGCTCTCTTTTCATACCCCCCAAGAAGCTATGTCGGCATTGACGGAATGGGGTTTATCCGAGCAGTCAATGGACATTGCAATGCCTAAAATTCCGAAGAAACGTGCGTTGGATTCGTCGACAGTTTCCCCGAGGAAAGGAAAACAAGCTCAATTAGGTGACGCCACTTGAAACATGGAGAGATTCTTATAAAGGTTTATTGTTGTAGTAGTGGAACCCCAGTTCGCTAACTTTTCCCTATGTTATTGTGGGCTTTTTTGCTGGTTTTACCCTGGTGGGTTTTTCTCCTGTTTTACCTAGCCACCCTCCCCCACTGGCTGGACTGTGCAGCTGTTACTCGCAGTATGATTTTTACTGCACATATCACGCGGATAAGCCTTTGGTGCTGTCCCTGGGTTTTTTTGGTTTTCAATTCTATATTTCTATGTTACTTTTTTCCTTCTCTTTTTTTTTGTTTTTTATTACTTTTTTTATTCTTTGTATTTTTGATTGTAACGATTCCAGAGATGTTTGTATGTCTAGGTACTAGCCTCAGAGAATTGCCTAATCTGTATGTTATTTGTACATCTTTATTCTCCTATTCAGTAACAGTTATTCTTTTATTGCTCAATTATGCATTTACATGTTGTATCATTAAACGTTAAAGGCTTAAATAACCCAGCTAAAAGGAAGACTGTTTTGGAGTCGGCTAGAACTGCTTCAGTTGACATCTTATGCTTATAGGAGACCCACTTTAAAGCAGACTCCCACCCTTCATTGGCAAATCGATACTATCATCAAATCTATTATGCTAACGCTCCAGTTAAAAAGAATGGGGTTGCTATTTTATTTAGGGACTCGCTGCAGTTTAAAATTCTAGATCAGATAACCGATAGTCATAGAAGATATATAATCCTTCGGTTTGACGTTGACTCCAAATGCTACACTGTAGTTAACTTGTATGCCCCAAACACTAATCAAGTGAAATTTGTAAATAAAGTATTAGCTCGCGTCACGACAACTACGGCTAACCCACAACGCTGCATTATAGTTGGAGACTTTAATATGGTTATTGATCCGTATGTTGATAAAACACCAATATTATCAGGCTCTTCTATGCGGACTGTTAATAATTTATCTAAAGCCTTTCAACATTCATTGAAAAGACATGATTTGTATGATGCATGGAGGTCTTGGCATCCGGCTGAGCGTGATTTTACTTATTTCTCACCAACACATATGTCTCACTCATGCATAGATTTAATCCTTTTAAGTAGCCAGTTACTGCATTTGGTTAAAAAAACTTATATAGGAGTTGTTGCCTGGTCGGATCATGCACCAGTTGGTCTATTGATTAAATTATCCTCACTCACCCCACCGGTATCCACATGGAAAATGAACAATTCTATTTTGGCGAAACAAGACCATCTTGATCACTTTGTAGATCTCACTACTGAATTTTGTACAATTTAACTCCACGCCGGATATGGACCCTGATACGTTGTGGTGTGCTTATAAAGCATTTCTTAGAGGTCATATCATAGCCTTATCATCTAAGTTGAATAAAAGCAGAACTAAACTCCTAGTAGATCTGAACATTCAATTAGCAGCACTAATGGGAGAGTTAAAATCGAGACCAACTGTGGCATGCTCCCAAAAGGTAACTGCTCTAAAACGACAAATCAACTTAATCCAAATGGAAAAAGTGTCATACCAATGTAAATTGATAAAACAAAAATACTATATGCATAGTAATAAAGCAGGAAGGCTGCTGTCAAACAAACTGAAGGAGGTTAAAGCCAAAATCCGGATTTTCCAAATTAAGACTAAAGATGGCAGAATCCTTACAAATCCTAATCATATAGCAAGTGAATTTGGATCTTATTATTCTCGACTTTATAATCTTCAGACAGACAAAGAAGTTTATCAAGCCACTACACAGGACAGACAACAGTTTTTAGACTCTTTAAACCTTCCGAAACTATCAGAGGATCAACTCAATATTTTGAATCAACCTATTACTGATAAGGAGATTTTAGATACCATTAAAACTTTGAAACTTAACAAAGCCCCAGGCCCAGATGGATTTTCCAATAACTTTTATAGAAACATGGCCCAGAGTATCACCCCAATTTTGATTCCCCTTTTTAATAGTTTTGCTATGCGTGACACCCATAGGGAGGAATTGTTTCAGGCCACTATTACTACCATACCAAAACCAGGGAAAGACCCAACCATAGTGACAAACTATCGACCCATTTCATTATTAAATTCGGATATTAAAATCTACGCGAAAGTACTGGCAACTAGGCTCAATCCTATCATTACAGAATTAGTTGGGAATGACCAGCTGGGTTTTGTGGCTGGTAGAGAGGCGCCAGACAATACTAGAAAATTGATTAATATCGCCCTTCACGCTAACATATATAAACATCCTTGCCTACTGCTTTCCTTAGATGCAGAAAAGGCTTTTGATCGGGTTGCCTGGCCCTTCTTAAAAGATGTTCTCTTGAAATTTGGATTTTCTGGCCCCTCCTTAAGTAGTATTCTAACTTTGTATAGCAGTGATCCCCAACCAGTAGCTCGTGAGCAACATGTTGCTCTCCAACCCTTTGGATGTTGCTCCCAGTGGCCTCAAAGCAGGTGATTATTTTTGAATTCCAGGCTTGGAGGCAAGTTTTGGTTGTATAAAAACCAGGTGCACTGCCAAACAGAGCCTCAATGTAGGTTGACAATCCATATAGGAGCTACCAAATGGCCAATCACAGCACTTATTTGGCACCCCAACAACATTTTTCATGCTTGTGTTGCTCCCCAACTCCTTTTACTTCTGAATGTTGCTCACGGCTTCAAAAGGTTGGGGATCCCTGTTGTATAGTAATCCAACTGCTAGGATATGTGCAAGCAGTTACTATTCACCCTACTTCAGACTTACTAATGGAACCGGACAGGGCTGCCCCTTATCTCCACTAATTTTTGCTTTACTGATGGAGCCATTAGCCGAAAAGATTAGGTCTAACCCCTTAATAAAAGGTTATCAAATAGGACAACGGGAATATAAATTATCCTTATTTGCAGATGATGTAATCTTATCTCTTGTGGAGCCTGAAGTCTCCTTATCAGCAATGTTTGAGACCCTTTCTAGTTTTTCTAAGGTGTCATATTACAAAACTAACACCAATAAAACAGAAGCTTTACCTATCTGGATTGATAATACATGCATTCCCACTCTAAAGAAACAGTATCCGTTTGTTTGGCAGCAAGCTTCTATAAAGTATCTTGGTATTAATTTAGCAATGTCAGTTAAAGATTTGTATAAATTGAATTTTGCTCCTTTCATTACTAACCTTCATAATCTTATCTAGTACAAAGATATTTCTTGGTTAGGTAGAATTGCAGTGATTAAGAGCCATATCCTACCAAAAATTCTTAATCTAGTACAAAGATATTTCTTAGTTAGGTAGAATTGCAGTGATTAAGAGCCATATCCTACCAAAAATTCTTTACCTATTTAGGACGATTCCGATACAATTACCCATTAAATTTTTCTCTGCCATGCAAGCTACTTTGTCGAAATTTGTGTGGAAGAAATCCAAACCACGAACATCAGTTAAGGTTCTGACAAAACATAAAACGAAAGGGGGACTAGGTTTGCCTCAACTTAAAACATATTTTCAAGCTACGCATTTGAACTTTCTGCAACGATTTCTGGTCTCGACTCGTCCCCCACAATGGGTACAGCAAGAAACAGATGTTTTTGACTCTTCGTTTGGTCAAATTGGAGATTTAGTTTGGTCCCATCCTAGACTTAGACCAAAACCGGTCAGATCTCTTCCAACGACGGCATCTAATTTGAAGGTCTGGGATGCAATCATATTTGTGGACAATTTAAAGTTGGGACTGCACCCTTTGCATTCTTTAACGACGCTCCAATTTGCTCTTCCGCAGTCTAACTTTGTTCAATGGATTAGATCAGGCCTTACAAAATTTGAGGATTTTTTCCAGCAGTCAATCCTACAGTCATTTACCCAATTGCAAACAAAATATAACCTGCCTAAACACACATTTTTTACTTACCTTCAACTTCACAGTTTTCTGAAGTCCTCTGCGATTGACAAAATTAAACAGTTGTCTCCACTTCAAACTAGGCTTACGAAATTGCTCTCACAACAGGCTAAAATTTCTCAATATTATTTGGCATTGCTTGATGCTAATTCACAAACATCAGACCCACATCAACTAAAATGGGAATTGGAACTTGACTCCTCCATTGAGTATTCAGACTGGAATAATGCTTTTCTTTTACTTACATCTACCACTCACTCAGTCCGACTCCTGGAAACAAGTATTAAAGTGATGTACAGGTGGCATATGGTCCCAACTAAACTTTATGCAATCTACCCCAATACTACAACAAATCTCTGCTGGCGGCTATGTGGATTTGTAGGTTCATTTTCTCATGTCTGGTGGGATTGCCCGAAAATAGTTCCATTTTGGCAATATATATTGGATATTTGTAAGTCTGTTTTGAATACTGCGGTGATAGCGTCACCGAAATTTGCTCTTTTAAATGTGGACATGGAACTTATCTCTTGGAAACACAAGCTTTTGCTCACACATATTTTGTCGGTAGCTAGACTAGTCCTGGCAAGAAACTGGAAATCATCACAACCTCTGGATCATAACGAATTTCTTGCTTTGATGAATGAGACCAGTACTATGGAATACTATATTACAAAGAATAACCAATCTTTACGCAAATATTATGATAAATCGTTACCTTGGGGTAATAATGATCTTTTGGATTCCGCTGAATCTGCTATATATAGGAGATAATAGAATCTCTAAGCTACAGGAACCTCTGAGACATCTCTGAGGTCAGGCTATGCTAGGTGATAGATTTGATTTGATCTCTGTTCATGGCTCTTAATGTTACATCTCTGGCATACATATCTCCCCTCCCCCCCCCCTTTTTTTTTTTTTTCTTTTCTTTCTCTCTCCTTCTCTTTTTACATTCTTCTTTTTTCTTTTTTCGTGGTTGCTAAGATAGTTTTATAGTTCTTTATTTTTCTGTATTATAACTGACTTTGGATATTGTACTACTTCACACCTTGTATGACTACTGATTTCAATGTCTACACTTTGTACATCTCTTTCGTTGCTGTATTGGATATGTATCACTTCCTACTGCATTTGTGAACCTCATTTGTCCATCGTCAATAAAAAAGTGTTGGAAATAAAAAAAAGACATATTACACACAGATGTAGATATTGCTAGCTAGAAGCAAATAAAGTCTGCAATATGCATCTAAGTGGATTGTTAATAACCAAAGCAGTAAGATGACAATATATTCTCTGTTATTTTCCTGTGATTTATACACATCTGCATGATGGGACCAAAGTAGTAACCTTTAGAAATCAATAAAACTTGTATTTTTTATTAGGGTTTTGACTCAGAATTGGTTGTGAATATGCCTGCATTGCCAAGTGGCCCTATGCACTGTACAACACAAGAATGAGTCAACTGATGTCATGAGTGCATGCTTCATGTCATGCACCTGGTTGGTAGTGACCTATTGAGAAGCAGGGGATCTATTAATTTATACCACATAGTGTAGTGCATATATAATCCCATAGCAGAGAATACACATACCCATTGATATGTACTCTAATCTTGATATAATTTATTGTTCAGCAACAATTGTAGATTGGTTGCTATGTGTCATTACAGGGGAAAATCCTATGTTTTGTGCATTCTTCTTGCATTCTTGGCTTTGTGAATATTCAAAGCAGACAGTAAGTGAAAATGAAAAAAAAAATAGGTTTAAGGTAAACTGTACATACTAATATTTGAGATGTGTATTTGGTGCTCCTTGTTGCGTGCATAATTGCAGACTGTATTTCAAACACAAATCGTTTTTTTTATCAAAAGAGGGAGAACATTAACTAAAGAAAAATGAAAGAGAAATTCTATCCTTCCTTTCTATTCATTGTACCTTTTAGGGAAGAAAATATTCACCCCTTATTCATTCAAAACCTTAATCTGTACATTCAAAATATACTTTTCCGTTAATTAATGAGACAAAATAAATATTTAGCACATTTTATGAAACAAGAAATGTTCACATATGCTGTGATTCAAGAAACTGACTAATCTAAAATCACAAGGTAACATTCCCTCAGCATGGTTAATCCACATAATTTAGGATCACAATATTTAAACACATTTTTATGCTAATCCTGCTTTTTAAATACATGGGTTAAAACATAGTTCACATCAAAGAGAATGGTGCTTTCAGCTCATAACTGTGTTATGACAGTTTTTAATTGCTAGAACTTACACAGCATGCTAGTCATTTACAGCTTTATAGGCCATGTCATTAAGGTTTCACATTTGTATATTGTTTACTACTTGAAATACGGAACAAAATAAAGAACAAAACTATATTAAGATGTATCATAGCCATTACAAATTTAACGCTGTTCTCCTGAGATTCCAATCAAATTGTAGCACAGGACAACAGTTCTTGTAGCTGCTGTAAATTAAAGACAAAAAATCCACAAACTTGTATGTGTCCAAAATATACACTAACTATAAGCACATAGCCAAAATAAAGGCCTGTTGTAGAAATCAACACTGCATCAAGGTGTATTTTATATCATATACTAAAATACAAAGAATAATAGCATACAACTAAAACTTAAAATAGACAAAAATCTGCATTAGAGAAAAGAAAATTGCAAAAATATTAAATCACAACCAAAACCAGGGCACCTTCCCATTAAGTAAGGTAATATCTAATTTCCCAAATTATTTAAAGAGTATAACACAACTGTATGGCTTCCCTTAAATACCTTCTAATCTGTAATCACTTTGAAAGGCCTTAATAGCTGGCTGGCCCCTTTGAGAGCCTAGACGTGTTTTTTATTTTACTGTACTTGTTTTTAACTTATAAAACTGCAGCATTTTTATTGTGACTAGGCATATAGAAAAAGTCTTATCTGTACAATAGTTTGCTAGGAAATTTAGACAATTTTTTTTGACTGATCAAAGCACAAACTCATAAATATATGTACTTTGATAAATTTGTGAGTTTCTTATAGTTATATAGTTACATAGTTACATTTTGTAGAAAAAAGATCAAGGTCCAGCAAGTTCACCCCCTCTAAATGAACCCCAGTGCACATACTGTATATACTCATATCACAACATCACCCGGCAGGGCATTTCACAATCTAACTGCCCTCAACTTGAAGAACCACTTAAAATACTTAAAATGATTGAGAAAGTTCTGTCCCTGTAGTCTAAATGGGTGATCTGATCTTTTCTATGGAAAAAAACATATCCAACTATCTCTTTCTATCACTGTCTATAATGTTCTCTAATATACTTGTAAAAAGTGACAAGCAATCAAAAAGATTGAACTGACTGTTAGGAAAGTATTGATAAATAGGAAAAAGACGGAATCACTGAAAATCATTTCAAATTCCCCAGTTTAATTTTCATTAAATCTGCCGCATCATAACAAAACATTAATTACATTGATTAAATATGAATGCATTTTGTTAAGTTGCTTGCAGTGGGGGGGGAAGAAAATAAATATTTGAAGGACCTCACCTCCTACAAACAAACTTTATAATTTGCCCTTATTAATGTAGAGATAGCAATTGCTAGTTTAAAGCTAACCTTTTCTAAAATTGGTGAGGGCTAAGACTAGTGTACCTTTATTCTTCTTCAACAGCTGTGAGTTTATATCATTACATGGATATTTCCCATATTAACGTGTGTTTCAAATTAAAAAATCAAAACAATATGCATTATGCATTGCTAATGTTTTTAATCTTATAAAATATAAACACAACTGGTTTAGTAAAATGTGTCTGCTGAAATAGTATGCTGAGTTTAAGCAACAGTGTATCTTTGCAAATGTCTTTATTCATTTTTTCTTTTACATTTTCACTAGCGAATCGTTCAATCTTTATATTTTAAAAGCATCAGTTATTTAACATACACCTATAAACAGTAACAAGAACCAGCTTTAAAAGGCTTTGTATTTGATATGTATACCAGTGATGAGCAAAGACCTGTGTATTGCTCATGTATTCAATAGATAAATGTATGTTATATAAACCCATTATGTACCCTCCCCCCTCTCTTTTTTACATTTGTACAATAGACATGAAATTCATCTCTAGATACTTATGTAATGAATTGGTTTTTCCAAGCATAAAGTCAATGGAATAGTAGTTTTTAGAATGTTTTGTGAACTCACAATGGAGATGTGCTGCTGTGCTGTATTGAACCTGAAGTAGCTAAACTTCTATTATATTGTCACCTTTGATATTATGAAGCCTTTTATTAAATCTATTTTACTATGCATTTAAATTATACATTGGACTAGAGCTTTATATTTTGTGATGCTACATTTAAGAAGAAGATACATGAATGATTTTTAATTTATATAAGACAAATTGACTTTGTGCATCATCCAAATATTGTTTAATGCTTTCAAAGAGTTTAAAAATACATACTTGTGATGTTCAATGCCGAATAGTAAGTGATCTCATAATTACTGACAAGATATTTATGTTAAAATATCAACTTTTAGACTGTAAACTATAATGAGCAGAGTATTCTCTTTATTGGCTAACTAAGATAAGAATAGCAAGCTTTCAGAAAATGTTAGTTCCTTTTTCAAGCTGAGTATCCACATACACATACAAACACATTTACATATAAACTAATTTGGATTGACAAGAAGGTAACCCTGATTGGTGTAGGCAATCACAGAGTCTTTAAGAGATAATAATACACTTAGGGGGTTATTTACTAAACTCAGAATGCAAAAATCACGAAAAATTTGTGATTATTTTTTTTATAAAATCAGACTTTTAAAAAAATCACAAATTTTTTGGAATTTATTAAACCCCGAGGATGGAAAAGTCTCAATCTGAAAATCCGGCATCTCAGATCTGTCAAGTTTACTTATAAGTCAATGGGAGAAGTCCCAATGATTTTTTGATGTGCGCTGGATTTCGTGCAATACCCCGAAGTTTTCTGAGTTTTCGGGTGAAAATTCTGAAAACATCTTGAAAATCTTTTGAAAAATCAAAAGCAAATTTTAGTGAATTTTAGTGAAAATGTAATAATAATCAAGCATAAAAAAAAACCCAAGCGGATTTGATCTGAGTTCGTAGCAGAAAATAATGAGATAAATTCGGACTTCGATAAATAACCCCCTTAGCTCTGCATTCTGAAAGCAACAAAAAGTAATATCTATATGTTCTGTGAAGGACATGGATGGGGACGATACAGATTTTTTTTTCTTTCTTTTAGTTCAATCAGATAAATGTGAAAATAATTATCAATATAATTAAATAGTCTGTGTCCACCAAAGTTCATCTCTTTGCCTTGGACCAAAATCCATGGGAGTGGATGGGAACAAGAAAAATATGTTTTTACTAAAGAAACAAGTAGCTTATTTTAAAGATACCTTCAACAGGAATTTAAAACAATACAAGGCATTAAGAAGTATATGTAAAGATTGTATTGCTAATTAAATGGAGTGGTCTGGGTGCATACTTCCTTCAAAAGTTATAGTTGATAAAATGTCTGATGATGGGCCCTGGGTAAATGTCCTTTTTACAATTTAATAGAATAGTCCTAGTTCACTAGTTTTGTCATCATAGCAAATAAACATGTTAGCTTTCAGTATCAATAAGCACAGTAGACTAGAGTAGACTAGAAAGTGCTGATTAAATATATAAGGAAATGTATTGTATTTGTTCACAGGATCACAAATATGTGCCACTAACTTCTTACAATAGATGGAGCAAAATTCCCTTGTGGAGAGTATCCTATGTCAAGCAAAACACTCATTGTGCCATGGGCCTAGATGCAGTTTTTTTATATAAACAGTGAAATGCTAGTCCTACTTTCCAATAAAGCATGCGTGATCCAGCATGAGTGAACAATTGTTTTGATAATCATTATGTATTATTACACAAACCCACATGTATACATGTCAAAGAGCCTTACATCTGCTAACAATTTGGTAAATACCTGTAATCCTTTAGGTATTTCCCTAAGAATGTATTAATATTTTTTCAAGCAAGTTTGAGAAAATACAATTTGTCATTTCAGGAGACAATTGAAATAAATAAAATCACAGCTTTAATTGCATGAGGGGGTCATTATAGAAGTTTATAACATCCAGTTATAGAAAACCTTATGTCTTATGTGAGCAGCATTCAGGAGTTTATGTGTATTCTTCTTGTCTGTGAGTACTTAAACATCTCCTTCAAGCTCTAACTAAAACTATTGATCTGTGAAATACTGTGCACTCCAGGAATGTAATTCACTTGACATTACATATCAAATGATGAGATGAATAGTGATCATGGCATTTTGTAATTAAACATCTTGCAACCCATTTAAATGATTGTGTGTCAAAAGGGCAAGATATGTTGTATAAGCAATTTCTAAGCCTCTATACCATTAACTGCACTTTTGAAAATGTAAAAAGTGCCATTAGCATCAGCAGAATCCAGCACATTTCACAGGCCATACTTTGAAATGCATCTGCTTTATTGGCAGTAAACATAAAGTGGCCTTGATTGTACATAATGAGGCTACAATTTATTACTTGTTACTTATTTCTGCTTCACCAGAACAAGATTTTTTCTCTCTCTACAATTTATGTGAAACTCTGGCATATTAGATTGCATTCCAAATATAGTTTAACAATATAGCAGCAAAATATATCTATAAGAAAATATTAATGCTATTATTTGAAAATATCATGGTAGGAATTAAGGGCATGCCTCTTTGCATACTGAGCCAATGATTTTGCACTGTAAAGATACATATTTTATAAGTAAAATTAAGATGCCACTAGAAAAAAATAGAAACTGTATTTATTAATTACCCACTAATATTAAGCTGATTTATTTTTGTAATAAAGACAGCGGCACCATAAAACATGAGATACAATGTTCAATTTTATTGCAGTGATCACAGTGAGAAATGTGCAATACAGTGAAAAAATTGCAAAAGTGTATATCTTTTTTTTTTATAGATTTGTAGTGATGGGCGAATCTGTGGTGTTTCACTTCGCCGAATAATTTGCGAATTTCGTGGGAAATATAAATTCACAAAACGGACGCCGGCGTTCGATTTTTTTGGACGCCAGCGAATTTTTGCAACAGTTTCGCGAATTTATTCGCCGCCTGCGAATCTCAGTTGTATTTTTTAAAAAACAAGCATTTTTGCTAGCACAGAAAACACGATTTAAAGAATCATCCATAAAAGACTCATATTTTACTCATATTCAGAAGCTACATCACAGGAGTCATCTATCTGTTACTTAATATGTAAGCTCCTGTGCCAAATCCCTTTTTCTACTTGCATCCTCTGTATGGATCATGAGCAGCTCTCCATGCAATGTGCCTATGAAAGGGGTTGGGGGTTTGTTTTTGGCTACATAGTGATGCAGTTTTGCAAGAGACATACATACCTATAACTTTTTCTTCTCCTGAGATGAATGCTGCAAACTCAATCATCAGTGAAATGGAAAGACTGACAATACATTCTTTGTTGCCTACTTTTTAAAACCCAGACCTTTGTATTTTGGGAGACAATATTTTGGAGCTTGGTAAAGGTTTGAATTTTCTATATTCTTTCATATCAAAACAATGCCCCCAACCCCCCAAAACAGGAAACCTACCTTTACTTTTTATACATATTTTTACTTTGTTTTACATATTTTTATACTTTTTATATAACCTGCAGAAAGAAAATGCAATGAACTGTAACTAATTTGTTTTTCATTGCTTCTATGGAAATCTACAAGGGTAGTGATCCATACAGTTAAATGTCACAAACAACAGAAATCAGTTTTTTCTCACATTCGCAATTTTTATCAAACATATAAGAAAACAAGCATGGAAGAAAATAAAAGATATTAAGCAAATATATGAACTGGTATACAAAATCATTCACTTTTATGTTCCTAGTTTACTGAGCCATATTATGTTGAAAATGAATACATAACTCACTTTAAGAATGCTAGTACTTGTCTAGTAATCTATAGCAGTAAACTTTTAACTGTTAAACAATTAAACTTGCCATCTGATTTTTTGCTGTGGGTTACTTCAACCTGTGCACATTTTCCAATGTTGGCTCATACGTCAATATACTCCAACGTTCAAATTGTAATTTTGAACAAAAAAACTTACAAATTCTAATTTGATTTTTAAAAATTCTGTTTGGTATTTCTTAAGCACAAAAAGCTTGGCTTGTGATTTTATGTAGAAGCATGTTGTCCTATAGCTACATTTCTGGAGGTGTTTAGCAATAAATACCAGACTGAATTCAATCTAACTCATTGATTTCCATGGCAAGAGATTTGGGGATTTTTCAGAATGGTGGATATACAAAAGCCAGAGTGCACCCTGAGCTGTTGAGAAAAAGGGAGTAACAAAAGCAGACAGATTTGGGAATGTCTGCAAAAATGTATCAATTGAAAACAGAATGAGTTCAAAGGTGTGTAGGGGATCAGAGAAATCCTTCTACTGTTTTTCTGTCTGTGACATCATCCAGCCCAGTTACAGGCTGGAGAGCCATCCAATTGGCTGGGCACCCCAGTGCATCCATGGGAGCAGGGCCGGACTGGCAATCTGTGGGTTCTGGCAAATGCCAGAGGGGCTGCTGTATGGTTCCATAGAAAGTTACCATATAGTGGGCTGGTAGGGGGCTGTTTGGGCCTCTGTGTACTTGGAATGGCAGGGCCTATTTTGACTCCCAGTCCAGGCCTGCATGGGAGAGAGGGTGTGCCTGACTTTGGAGCCTTTTGTACAGGGTCTCTGACAGAGTTTAACAGGGGTTGTGTGGTGAACGATCCAGCCAAAACCAAGTCTTGTGAAACTGTCCAAGCTGTTGAATCTGTGGAAGTACAGAGAGAGCCCATCCTGTTCCCTGCCAAGCTGCCCACAAGTTTATATAAAGTTTATATCTGTTTATATCTGTTTCATTTGCAAACAGTTTGTTTTATTTGTCCTAGTGGAAATTCCCTGAGGTGTGCTCCTCAGTGACACAGGGGCCCTGGATTGCCAAGGGTTAATAGCGATTTAAAGAGACAGTAACCAAATTAGATGAATTTTAAATTTTATGAAATGTGTTTTATTATTTGAAATTTTCAATGTGATGGTACAAACTTATAACAGACCTATATGACCTCCTTAAAATAAGAAACTATGGAAAATAGCACTGTCATAATGCTGAGCTTTCTAGATAACAGTTTTCTAGATACTACATACCATATCTGTTTCACTTTCAATATGAAAGCAGATTTAATCTTCACAGAATACATGGCATCATATGTTCTCCTGTTTAAAGGGTCAGTAACCTTCATGTATAACAGCCTGGCAGCAAACTCTGTTGCAACTCCCACAGGCTTCCCTTTATGTTTACAGTGACATGGCCACATTTGGTTTTTAATAATATCTGCTTGAGATATTTTTGAAAGCAGCCAATTACAATGAATGTGATAAGATGTTGGTAGTAGTTTATACCAGTTTCATGCCTGACCTCTCATGCTAGTGCAACTGCACACAATTCTTGTCCAGAATCAACGGGTGCTAAAATACATCTAATTTTAACCTTAACCCACTGTCTGTTAGGAACTGAAGGCATAGACAACTTCAAATATCTTCTCTTCTAACTCGTTAAATACATTTTCACATGTATGGTGAACATCATAAAATAACAATTTTGCTAACGCCACACTGTTTCTTTAATAGTTCTTGTGCATCAAATGCAAATTCAAGACAGCAATGTCAGTTTAAATTATATGTTCAGACAACCTGTGAATTAAATTGCTTTGCACAAATAATACAGTTTATCAATTTTCAACATCAAACCTGCAAATCAGCACTTGGAAGCAAGCTAAAATTTTAACTCACTATTTAATGAGAGCAAATCATCGCCTATTCCACAGATGTCATTGTTAGACCGTTTTATATTATCTCATGGCAGCCTTATTTATTTACTTTGTCTGGAGTACAACGGTTGATTGATTTCTTGCTTCTGTAAGGTTTCAATCAGTCTTGAGGTGAATGCCAACATAAGATATCTTATGCTGTGATTTGAGTTTAGAAAGCTCATGTAAAATAGATATGCCTGAATGAACATGAACGCTTTTACAAAACTAAGAGAAAACTCTGCTTTTATTTTAATGTTATAGAAACAAAATAAATAATCACAGATTATTTTAAGGGAGGAGGGAACTTTTTTGGACAAGACAGTTTCCCAGTTAGAATCTAGCTTTGTTGCATCTGCCAAGGTTGCATATAAGTCAATGGGAGAAGTCAAAAAGATTTTTTGATCTGCGCTGCGTTTCATGCAATAATCCGAAGTTTTCGGGAGGAAATTCCAAAAGATTCATAAAATTTGTATTTTTCGTGATTTTTTTCCTGCAAACAGAATTTTCGGGAAAGTGCATCAATAAATAAGATGAAAAAACCTGTGTGGATTTGGTCTGAGCTTTTTTCAGAAAATATTGAGATTAATTTTGGACTTTGATAAGATAATGTCTCCATTTTCCAAATTTTTCAGTAGTTTTGCATATTTTTCAGGAAAACTAGCCAGTTTGCTTTTCACCAGTTTGCATTTCCCTTAAATATAATGTTTAATTATTTATAGGTAAAAAAGAAAGAAAGAAAACCTTAATTTTTAATCTTTTTTGGCAAACTAATTTATTAGTACCAAGATTTTATGTTGTTTATTAATCACATTAACAAGTTGCTCTAAGTCGTAATGTCTCCATTTTGCAAAATTTTCAGTAGTTTTGCATATTTTTCAGGAAAACTAGCCTGCTTTTTGCTATTCACCAGTTTGCATTTCACTTAATTGTGGGAAATTAATCAAAACATTTCTGCTTAAAAATATAAAGTTTAATTATTTATAGGTAAAAAAAAACAAAGAAGGAAAATCTTCATTTTTAATATTTTTTGGCACACTAATTTATTAGTACCAAGATGTTATGCTGTTTATTAATTACATTAACACAATTAAAACTAGGTTGATCAGCCTACTCTAATTCATACAATTTATACGAACAATTCTCACAATAAATAACAATTTAAAACCACAATTCTTACACTCTTAAACTTAGTTTAAACAGTCCATATATTGATTTAAACTGACTGAATGGAGCATAGGGTAAAATTAGTTAATATGGTGTAGTTAAAAAGAAGGGAAAGTGTGTCTTATAAACAGGATAGTGTCCAAAGTGTTATTTGCAAGATTTGTGGGTATACATTTTATGAACTTGAGTAGGCTGGCCAGCCAAGTTTTACTGTCGTTGTGATTAATAAACAGCATAAAATCTTGGTAATAATACATTTTGTAATAATAAAAGTTTGTGGATTGTGTTTTACCATTTTTTTTATAAAAATGTTTTAGCTGGAAGAGGCCCCCACCTGTTAGTACAAAGGGGCCAATTTATGAAAACCTCACATTTTTCTGGTTGAGTTTTTATGAGAGAAAAACTTGAATTTTTAGAGGAAAAAAGACTAAGGGGCACATTTACAAAGCTCGAGTGAAGGATTCGAATTAAAAAAACTTCGAATTTCGAAGTGTTTTTTTGGCTACTTCGACCATCGAATGGGCTACTTCGACCTTCGACTACGACTTCGACTACGAATCGAACGATTCGAACTAAAAATCGTTCGACTATTCGACCATTCGATAATCGAAGTACTGTCTCTTTAAGAAAAACTTCGACCCCCTAGTTCGGCAGCTAAAAGCTACCGAACTCAATGTTAGCCTATGGGGAAGGTCCCCATAGGCTTGCCTGCGTTTTTTTGATAGAAGGATATTCCTTCGATCGTTGGATTAAAATCCTTCGAATCGTTCGATTCGAAGGATTTAATCGTTCGATCGAACGAATAATCCTTCGATCGTTCGATCGCAGGATTTGCGCTAAATCGTTCGACTTCGATATTCGAAGTCGAACGATTTTAGTTCCTGGTCGAATATCGAGGGTTAATTAACCCTCGATATTCGACCCTTAGTAAATCTGCCCCTAACTTAAAACTAGATATTTATCGAGATTCATTATGCTTTGAAGCTGCTAAAAATCCTAAAAAACAATCATGTACAAGTCAATGGCAGATGGTCCCTTTAATAAATGGAATATGTTTTATACCTTCAGGATTCTAGATAATTTTGGGCTGTTTGCTGCTGGTTTACATTTATTAATCCAATAAATTTGAGTTGTTGAGGCAACAATTCGATTAAGTAGAGTTTTAGGGGCGACTATTCGAAAAAGTTGCATGCTTCAAATTGATGCACAATTTTGTTGTGACTTTTTCCTGCACTGTTTTTTTTCAAGAAGATTTATTGGTAAATTAAAGGAACAGTTACTTTCAATAATAACATAAAAATATGTAGTGTTGCCTTGCACTGGTAAAACTGGTGTGTTTGCTTCAGAAACACTACTATTGTTTATATAAATAAGCTGCTGCGTAGCAATGGGGGCAGCGATTCAAATGAGAAAAGGCTCAGGTTACATAGTAGATAGCAGATAAGCTCTGTAGAACACAATGGTGTTATCTGTTATCCACTATTTAACCTGTGCGCTATTGCTACACAGCAGCTTGTTTATATGAACTATAGTAGTGATTCTGAAGCTAATAGATCAGTTTTACCAGTGCAGGGCAAAACTTCATAATATTTTATTTACTTTAAAACTTTCTTTTTTTGTGTTACTGTTCCTTTAAGGGGATTTGGGAGTTTGGTTTGAATTTTTTCATATAACATAAGGCTCTGCTTGCAGTTCACCCTAAGACAATAACATTCACAATCATAAAATGTATACTGTATATTGCCAACAGTCATTGTCAACAACAGTCAAATAAATAGTAAGTCTAGTAAAGTAAAATAATGATAAAATTGTTGAGTTGTGCGTTTGAAGACATGTCATTTAGTACTGGTAGTTTAGTACTGGAGAGATGTCATCATCAACTGGGGAGAAGGATGGCATGACTGCACATTTATTTGAATAAACCTTTAGGTGTATATCCATGACTGTTTGCAAATGACACATAGAGCAATTTTGAGCATTTATTTTACCTATTGTTTTTCATTGTTAACATTATAATATCACCCCACCCCCCTGAAGCCTGAATAACAAAGGAATTTCAGCACAGGTCCTTTGTATGGGATTCACATAGGAAACAACTGAGACTGATTGGAAGAGATTAACATTAATGTTATTAGCCTCAGTACAGCATCTGACACACACACATTTCTCTTTTGTAGTGAATGGCCATAAATTGGTTAGTTTGGTATTTTTCTTAAAAAATAAGATACTGTAACTGTAGTTCTGTATATGAAATGGATGCAAGGGGTTAACATCTATACACACAAAATAAATATATTTATAGTAGGTGTAGTGGGCATAGAAGGTATATATATATTTATAGTAGGTGTCTTGTCCAGTGTGAAAATAGAGATAGATAATAAAAGATGATGATAGATAGATAGTTAGATTGACAGATACATACAGACTATTTTAGATAACTAGAGCCTACACAATATTGCTAGCAATCTGCTCTGGCCACTGGAGACTGGCAGCTGCTGAAATGATCACTAGAGAATTTATAACCATTATGAGTGTGTCACATTAGCATTTAGCAACCTCATTTGCTTGCTGATGATCTTCAGCTCATTTTTTATGCTCCCTGTTTTCCTGAATGACTTATTTCTGCCTTTTTATACAATTTTCTAATGAATTAATAATTCTAGAGGATCTCTGATTTTCCTACAGTAATTGCAGGAAATCCAGATGGGCTTTCAAAACTTTGTCACTTATACGGCAAGTAATTATGTTACTTTTCCTGTAGCCTCTAGAGTTTGGGATATGCAATATTGGTGAAAGTCTTTTACTAAGAAGTGGGCTGCCAGATTCATTAAAAGGTAATTGTTGCTACACTATATTGTAATTCTTTAATTTTTTTTTCCTTTCCACAAGAATTAAAAACTAATTTACCAGATCTATTTCTAGCCATTGTTGCATTCAAACAAGAGAGGGTGCAACAATTTCCATATGCTGTTTATTTAGATTAAACACGTTTTCTGTTTGTTTAAAATCCATCCCAAATGAGCCAGGCATATGCATAATAAGGCTATTGCTCTAGGCAATGAATAACGTGATCACTGCATATTACAGTTATAGTCTTCATTTACCTTCACTTTGCACTAATTGCATTGCGTTGGCATTGGCATTAATGTTGTTTATCTGGAATAAATGGCTGCATAGGGGTTAATACAGTGGAAGATACACTGAACATTTTATGTTTTACAGTAGAATACAAAAAAGAAGATTTGGAATTTGTTGTGCCTATCCATTATTTCTGAGTGTTCCAAGACACTGTGCTGTTCAATGCTCGCAAATTCTATTGAAATTGTATGTGCTCTTAAATTATCTAGTTGGCAGAATATCTGATGTCTGCTACAGATGCAGTGTTAATAATTTGCAACTCCACTGTAGTCTCTTGGCTACATTTTCAAACAAATCATATTTAGATTCACTAATATAGTAGTAGCTATAAAATGATGAAATTATTGTCAATTCTTGCATTTAAAATACACATTACACCTTAACTTTGGAAGCTAGGACACATCACATTTTTTATTGTTTAGTTCCTGCACAGGGTATATTTTTAGTGAAATGGATTTGCAGTGATTCCACATTTCCGCATTTTGCCATCTGCAAATTGTAAAACTGCAGCCAAAATTCGGCGTGAAAAAAAATTTGCTGTAACAAAAAAAAATCGCCTAGATGCAGAGACAAAAAAGTAGCATGAAAAAATGCCCATTGACTTTAATGCTTTGGGATTGAGGGGAAAAAAGTTGCAAACATAAAAAATTATTGTCAATTAAATGTTGTCTATTGACTTCAATGTGTTTAAGAATTTTTAGCCGTTTCTCAAATTTTAAAGCGAAGCGGAATGGGACACTGCAAATGACTGCGCAGATATCAGCTCAAGGTGAGTAAGCACAAGCTTTTAAATGTCTCCTGCTTAGGCATGTCTCTGCTTTTTCATAAGATACACTAAATTAATGTAAAATTAAACAAAACAAATGTAAACACAACCAATACAAATAGTATATTGTATATATCAAAAGCACAGTCACTACTCCCAAAAGATGCCTGTCATCTGCTACTAAAAGGAGTCAAGAGCAAATTGGTAGTAAACAATTATTTCCTCTACAGCACCAGTTTTTTCTCACAGATATATTAGAAATTCTAGCTAAAATATTGTTTTTGTGTATGTACTACTATTGTTGACATTTTATTCCTGTGATAAAAAGTGCATACAATTTCTCTCAAACAAGTGAGATTTTCCTATAGATACCGGTTATAATAATTTTCAACTAAAACAATTATATTTTTAGTGATTTTTAAACTTGATCATTTAGGTTAAAACAATACTTAAGTAAGCCAACTCCTTCAGAAGTGCCTCTCTATTGGTCTAAAAATACCTCCACCAACTCACTTCCTTACAGTGTGTCTATTTGGCCTCTTAAGTGCTTCATGGTCCATGTACAAATAACAATCCTTAGGTTTTTGGGTAACCTGGCATCTTTTCCTTTTTTCAGTATGATAGCATGCAAAAGTCCTTAAATTTTATTTTTGGGTAACCGGGTTCCCCCATACATTTAAAATATGGAACATTAACTATACAGTGGGCTCATGTGTAGGGCATTCTAACAACTCTATTTTCTTTATTAAGGTTCCCTGGACTTGTGTAATGTAACATATTTGCTGCAACATATATATGTCCATTCAACTTTAAATTTCCCGCCATATGCAAATTGACCTGAGCACAAGACTTTGCGCTTGGCAGAAATGAACGATAGCACATCTTTGCTTTCAATTGCTCACATTGCTAGCGAAACGTCGCCAGCGTTCGGTGCCCACAACGAAATTCCGCATTCCAGTGAATTAGCATTGTCTAAGCGAATCTTCGCCTGGCAAAGTATAGTAATGACTGCATGCCCCCATGTTGGATGTGTTTCTGTATAAGCCTGATTATCTCTTAAATGCTTAGTGGGTGATATACTGCAGATTCTGACTGTGAGTCTTTCTTTCTAGTCACTTTTAAATCTGAAAACAGTAAATCTGGAAAAAGTAAATTAATTATGTAAGATTTCTGGAGCTTTCTACAGTAGTTCAGGGAATGGGAAAGTGTTTTAATCCAATTTTAGTCAAATGATTGTGGTCATTTTTAAATAATGAACCCCAAATCCCATTTGTGAATTATAGAAATACACATGTAACACCATGCCATTTACTATACACAGAAAAAATAAATATACCTAGAAATGTTAAAAGAACTGTCAGTTTTATTATGTAAGGGTTAAATAAAGCAGTTCATCTAAAGAAAAAATACCAAGCAATTCCCTTTATTATTACTCGCTTGGCAGACATGTCATTCTTAAAATCATGCATATACAGTAATCTCCCATTGACTAGACTGGTGCTTAATACAGAGCTGAAAAACAGCTGTCCCTTACTTTTACCACCATTTATGAACTGGCTTATTACTTTTACATATATCTTGGCATTATGATCAAAGGTATCCCTAAAGTTCAATGACACAGTAGACAACAATGCAAAGAAAACATATATAATATGGATATAAAATTAAATGTGTAGAAGAATTTAGAAGAGCTATGTATCAGCTAAAGCATATGGTTCATATAATACTTTTTTCCAGTAACCCACATTAGAAATCTTGTATAAAACCATGCATATTACGCTTACATAAAATACAGTAATGTTTTTATTAAAATTAAATAAAACATGTAAAGCTTTTTTTTATTTTACTTGTTTGGCATAAAAAGGCATATGACAGGCATTTGTCCTTCACTAACCCCAGATTTACATATTGCATTGACCAAATTCAAAAAATATTATTCATTATAGTAGATCAATTATGTGCTGATTGTTTGTCATTTCCTTTTTTTACCCAAGCAATGTTTATATCTAATGACATCTGTTTTAGTGCAAATACATATTTAATGGGTTTTTTTTATTCATCTATTACATACAGTATTTGTGGTCCTATGATTCCTGTGGGTAACCAAATATTTCCAAACAGGGCTGCTTTAGATTTTTTAGCTGCTGCCTCACAACACAGCAAAGAAGCCCCCATAGACTTCAGTGCTCGCATAGTCTTGCAGTCTCAGTTTTGCCTTACCCAAGAGACTATGAAGAAACACAATAAAATGCTCTCACTATTTGCACACTGAGGGGGTTGTTTATCAAAATCCGAATTTATCTCACTGTTTTTGGTATGCCAAAAATCCACATTGACTTTTTCCCCCATTTATCACTAAATTTTCCCGACAAAAATATTGTGCAGGGAAAGTCTCAATAAAATCGAAAAAAAAAAAAAATCCTAATCCGCTACTTTTTTGGATTTGACGCCCAAATACATAGACTTTTTGTAATTTGACGCCCAAATACCGCAACTTTTTTGGAAACCCAGAACAAATCAGGGTATCTTCTGGACATCTGCCATTGACTTCTACATGAACTCGGCAGGTCTGAGTTGGAGTTGGAGTACGTTTTCATTGGATTTTTAGAACCATCGGATTTTAATAAATCCCGCAAAAATTAAGTTTTTTTTCTCCGAAAAAATTGTATTTTCCCCTTTAAAAGCCCGACTAGAAAAATTTGGAGCTTAATAAATAACCTCCTAACTGTTAATGCATCTACAATTTTCACAAAGGTTTACATGACTACATGATTTAATGATTTAAACTTTGTCATGCTTTATTAATACATAACAAATCTCTAGCACTCTTTCTTCAAATAGGATTGTACTGATCTTGATTATCGGTGCTTATCTACTGATATTAATGTGAACCTGGAAACCAACTTTAATGGTATGGGAAAATCTGGGAAATTAACTTGTGGTGACTCCATCTAATGGGACTTAAGGCCACACATCAAGAGGCCTATTAGAAAATTAAATAATAACACACAAAATAAAGTACAGACTTGCATAAATAAGGGTTTCTAGCACATACACCAAATGGAAACAAAAATGGCCTGCTTAGCCAACTTACAGAGGTTTAACTACCAAACTTTCAAGTATAGTAATGTACATAATACAATAATAGTTCTCTTACTTACTTTTATTACTATAACATAGCATTCATAGAGTGGATAAGAAGCAGTGCCCTCTTACACATTGAGTGGCTAACTTGCACCCATCTTGCAAATCACATTAAATTGTTAATAGTGGAAGCCCATAGTAATTCCCTGCAACTCAGGTAACTTTTATGGCCAAGTCTAAGGTTTTTTTTTTGTGGTCTAGCATTCATCTGTAGCTCCTACTATACTCTTTTCCAAAACCATGCTGCATTCACTGATTCGATAGGGATGGCAAACAATTTTTTTAAATTTATTACATGAGTTATTCTGTGACATTGTTACATGTTTTTATTGCCAGTTTGAATAGAACAACAACCTTGAGAACAGATAATATGGAGCCTTGAATTGAGTGCACATCCAATGGTAACAATATATATGTACTTAATACGTAGTTGAGCCTCCTTTTGCAAATGTAACAGCCTCTAGACGCCTCCTATGGCCTTTGATGAGTGTCTGGATTCTGGATGGAGGTATTTTTGACCATTCGTCCCTACAAACTCTCCAGTTCAGCTAAATTTGATGGCTGACGAGCATGGACAACCTGCTTCAAATCATCCCATAAATTTTCCATGATATTCAAGTCGGGATTCCAGAATATTGTACTTTTCCCTCTGCATAAATGTCTTTGTAGATTTCCAAGTGTGTTTAGGTTCATTTTCTTGTTGGAATATTCAACCCCTGCATAACTTCAACTGTGTGACTGATGCTTGAACATTATCCTAAAGAATTTGTTGATATAGGGTTGAATTCATCCGACCCTCAACATTAACAAGGGCTCCAGTCCCTGAATTAGCCACACAGCCCCACAGCATGATGGAACCTCAACCAAATTTGACAGTAGGTAGCAGGTGTTTTTCTTGGAATGCTGTGTTCTTCTTCCGCCATGCAAAGCGCTTTTTGTTATGACCAAATAACTACATTTTTGTCTCATCAGTCCAAGGCACTTTGTTCCAAAATGACTGTGGCTTGTCTAAATTAGCTTTTACATATAACAAGCAACTCTGTTTGTGGAGTGAGTGCAGAAAGGGCTTCTTTCTCATCACCCTGCCATACAGATGTTCTTTGTGCAAATTGCACTGAATTGTAGAACGATGTACAGATACATCATCTGCAGCAAGATGTTCTTGCAGGTCTTTGGAGGTGATCTTAGGGTTGTATGTACATCTCTCAATCCTTCACATATGCCACTCCTCTATTTTTCTTGGCCTGCCAGACCTGGGGTTTACAGAAACTCTGCCTGTGGCCTTCCATTTCCTGATTACATTCCTTACAGTTGAAACTGCCAGTTTAAACCTCTGAGATAGCTTTTTGTAGCCCCCCCCTAAACCATGATACTGAACAATCTTTGTTTTCAGATCTTTTGAGAGTTGCTTTGATGCTCTCACTCTCCACTCTTCAGAGGAGAGTCAAACAGAAGCACACCTTGCAATTGGCCACCTTAAATACCTTTTCACATGATTGGACACACCTGCCTGAAGTTCAAGGCTTAACGAGCTAATCCAACCAATTTGGTGTTGCCAGTAATCAGTATTGATCAGTTACATGCATTCACATTAGCAAAATTACAAGGGTACCCACATTTTTGCACAGACAGTTTTTCACATTTGATTTGATTTCATACAACTGAATACAGCTTCACTAAAATTCTTTGTTCAGAAAACACCCCAGTACTTAGTACTGGGAAATGTACTCCAGTACTGGAAAATGAAAGACATGCCACTGTTACCTTTTTTGTTGAAAGTAGAGTAAATTATTATGCAGGCTGAAAGGGGTTCACTGTGTGTGTGTGTGTAATTCGCTGTGTTATTTGCCTGGGTGCTATCAGCAAAAAAGCATCATGAATATCCAGAACCAAAGCGAGCACTCTCAGGTCTTATTAGTCCAATAAAAGTTTTTTTAATTAGCAAACAGAAGCTGGTGTTTGCTAAATAAAAACACTTTTATTGGACTAATAAGACCTGAGAGTGCACGCTTTGGTTCTGTATATATATATATATATATATATATATATATATATATATATATATATATATATATATATATATATATATATATATATATATATATATATTAGAACAATGCTGTTTAACATCTGAAGTAACAACACAATTTACTACAAATATTCCAAATGAAAATCGTGTAAACCAAGAATGTGGTTAAAAAGTATGTTTCATTTAATGGTATATTTCCTTTGTGCTAACTGATAAAACCAATAACACTAGTTGATGTGACTGGCTGTAGATTTATTGCAACTTGCTTGAAAATATTTTGTTTATAAAAATACTTGTACTTGAAAATAGAGATTAAAGTTCATAGACTGACAACTCCTAATGGCTTTAAGCAAATCCATGGATGAAAATACAGTGCTCAATTAGTGCTCTGCCACTTTGAGATTAAATTGGTAGGTAAGTATATGTCAGATTTTGTAACAAATAATAAGGATCATCAAATTCATCTCTTTAAAAAGACATTTGCTGCCAAATTCAGATAGTGGTAAATTGTTTTTTTATAGCAGCAAGGCATGGACATTACTGTCTCACATATCAAAAATAGATTCACCTTGAGTTCTCATAACTCAACGGAAATATGAACTGTCATCTGATGATTCTGCTAATTTTCAGTAGATTAAAGCAATATAGACAAGATATTTTGCCAAGATAATTTTTATTAAATAACCAACCAGTAGTGTTTAATTTAGTCATTGTAGTCTAAAATATTTTTAATTTTGAACTACTAAAAAAATATTTTCTATTTGTACTAGAGTCTATCTAGACTCAAATCTATACAGTAATGAATATTTACTTATTCTTTTAGTAAAATAAGATCATAGCAAGAAATCGTTTTGGTCATGGAAACATTTGAAAAAATAGATCTAGCAAGTCCTTGAATGGATGTGTAAGGATTTGACAATATTTCCAATCATTTGTACCCTGATTCTACTTATGGTGAATTAATCTGATCAATATAATTATATGCAATGACGGAAGAGCATATTGAGTTGTATCCATTTCCCAAACCTCAAATTCATACATCATTTAAGTTTATGAAAGGTGATGAAATGGAAAAATATCAAACTGGTAGTAGTACAGGTATTGGATTCTTTATCAAGAAATACATTATACAGAAAGCTCTGAATTATGGAAAGGCGGTCTCCCATAGACTCCATTATAATCAAATAATCCAGATTTTTAAAACTGATTTCCCTTTTCTCTGTAATAATAAAACAGTACTTTGTACTTGATCCAAATGACACTATAATTAATCCTTATTGGAAGCAGAACCAGCCTATTGGGTTTATTTAATGTTTACATGATTATCTAGTACAGTGCTGTCCAATTTCTGTGGTACCGAGGGATGGAATTTTTCTGACCTACATGATGGAGGGCCAATAATAGAAACTAGTATTATCCTGTTTCTAAACCACACTCACTTTAAACCACACCCATGTTACCACAAGATCATGTCCACATTATAACAAACAAGGTAAAGTTGTGCGCACCACTAATTTTTAAAACATTAAGGGGCAGATTTATCAAGGGTCGAATTGAAAATTTGAAGTAAAAAAGTTCGAATTGCATGCTATTTTTGTGTACTTCAACTAGGGAATAGTCCAAATTCAAATTGAATTTTAAAAAAATTAGAAAAATTTGAATATTGAAATTTATCATGTACTGTATCTTTAAAACTTTGACTTCGACTATTCGCCATCTAAAACTTTCCCAATTGCTGTTTTTAGCCTATGGTGGACCTCCTAGAACCTATTTGGAGTCAATTGGTGGACTTTGAAAAATCAAAGGTTTTTTTTTGAAAATACTTCAAATCGAATTCGATCAAATACAATCTTACTTCAATTTGAACAATTCGAATGCAACTTATTTTACACAGAAAACTTTTTTAATGAATTTTGGTTGGTCTTTTTTTTATTCAAATTTCGAAGTTATGGGAGTTAAGAAAAACTCCAATTACTTCAAAATTCGACCCTTGATAAATCTGTCCCTAAGGGTCAAATTGAAAATTCTAAGTAAAAAAATTCTAATTTCGAGCTATTTTTGTGTACAAGGGAATAGTCAAAATTCGAACTGAATTTGAAAAAAATTAGAAAATTCAAATATTGAAATTTATCATGTACTGTCTCTTTAAAAATTCGACCATTTACCATCTAAAACCTGCCGAATTGCTTTTTTAGCCTATGGGGGACCTCCTAAAACCTGTGTGGAGTCAATTGGTGGATTTTAAAAAAAAAATGAAGTTTTTTTTTAAATACTTTGAATCAGATTCGATCGAATATGATTTTACTTCAATTCGTAGAAAAAAATTTTGCATTATGAGCTTTTCATGAGGAAACTTCGGGCAACTTCGGAAAACAAAGTGCTCCAAGTGCTATCCCGCCGGCGATTTACATTTTAGCCAGCGGGAGGCAGTTCAGGGAGATTAGTTGCTCTGAAGAAGAGGAGATTTGTCGTCGGGAACAAATCTCCCCGAAATCTGAGCTTGTGCCCTGACCCTTAACCAAAGCAGGGATTGTTTGTCCATATATTGCAATATATTTAAGATGGCCAACTACTACAAAGTCATCCCTGGCATGGACAATCCTAGATTCTAGTAGATAAAGGTATGAAGATCCAGATGACAGAAAAATACTTTATCAGGACAACTCCAGGCCCCAAGCATTCTGGATAACAGGTCCCATACCTGTATAAATGATCCACATAAAGGTAAAAAATAGAGTATACTGTATATCTGAAGCCATCTCCAATTTGTACGAGGGGGGGGGGGAAATTACTTCCTGGCTCCAAGGAGTCTATTTACTAAAATTTGAATTTATTATTTTATGAATCTCTAAAATGTGTAGTTTTTCTATATTTCTTTAAAACGTAAAAAAATTCAAGATTTAAGGGGTTATTTATCAAAATATAAATGTATCTTAGTATTTTTGGACAGCCACTGTGACCAAATCTATACTGACTTTCCCCCCTTATTTATTATTACATTTTCCAAAAAAATTCTTGTATTGGAAAAGTCTCTATAAGATTGTAAAAAACCAAATCCGCAACTTTTTCAGATTTGACAACCGAATACCGCAACTTCTTTTGGATTTGCTGTCCAAATACCGTGACTATTTCAGATCTGACGCCCAAATACCGCAGCCTTTGTGGAAACCCAGTGCAGATCAGGATATCTTCGTGACATCTGCCATTGACTTCGACATGAACTTGGCAGGTCTGAGTTGGAGTAGTATTTTATTCAGACTTTTAACACCATCGGGTTTTAATAAATCCCGAAAAAGTCTAGTTTTTTGTCTACGGAAAGATGGTGGTTTTGCCCTATAAAAGTTCAACTAGAAAAAAATGGACACCAGCAAACAGAAAGACTCCAATCAAACTCACTGTTTCGTTGTGAAGATTCTGCAAACAAGGTCCGTAAGTGCATTACCAGATGCGGATGTCCCTTGGCATCCCACGCAGCGTAATATAGAGGAAAGAAGATTGGAGGACTGCACACTGGATCATTTAAAAGTACATTTCTTTATTTGTCAGCATTAACAAACACACATGGCATTATGGGCCTTTGATAAATAAATAAAGAACATGACTTGCATTAAAGTCATGTTCAGTTTACATAATAAAAGGAAAAGATAATTTTTGTAGCTTCATATATAATGATGGGTGGATTTTTTTCAGCAGGCATAAATTCACGTCGAATTTCTGAGTTTTGCCGCCGGCGAATAAATTTGCAAAATTGTTGTGAAAATTCGCTGGCGTCAAATTTATTTTAGGCCAGAGACAATTCCAATGCTGACGACAATTAACAGACACCCATTGACTTTAGAGTGTGCCGGAATTGTTGCTGGAGTCAGAATTGTCACAAGAAATTCACAAATTTTTTGTCGAAGCGAATGGGAGACATTCACCCATCACCATTCATATATACTCACTCTTTTGCTACTTCTATATAAAAATGGGGAATCAGGGAGTAACTCATACTTTGTTTTATGATTCCAAAGTATTCCATTGCAACCAACCAGGCTATTACTTTTATTATCCTAAATTTACAAGAGCAGAACAAGCTAAACAATGATTGGTTGCACAGGGTTTCTGTTATTTATTATTTCATAGATTCAAAATGCATGTTTTGTTTGGCTTTATAAAAGTGATTTTGGCAGATGTAATTTGCATGTTCTAATATAAAGCTAATTAATATGAATAGACACTCTAAAGAACAATTTCTTAACCTGAACTGGCTACTTTCCAAGTTTCATTTACAAAATTGATGGCGGACGTCAATTAGTAGGACAAAAAGGAACAGATGTTCCAGTCCACTGTGAATCTGACATTCATGTTTCTTCCTGAAAGGGATGTTTTGCTTTAGAGTTTATTTTATAGTGTTTTTAAAAGAACAATATTACTAAAAGTAATAAACTGATTGTAACAGGTTAATTAAATACAAGCATTATGATTAAAAGTAGGAGAGATAAAGTGAATTTATATTTCCAGAACTTCTAGTTCATATTAAATAAAAATTAAGTATAGAAATTGGCATCATGGTCCTGTGAAAGCAGCACCACTGAATCTATGATCCACAGCACTGAAGGTGGCTGAATAGTAAGAGACAAATAGGACATTGTCAGTTATGCACCAAATCAGAATCCATTTTGATTCTACAGAGAATACAAGGCCTAAGAGTTTCAGATATTGCAAATACATTCTTGCATGTTCTGCCATAACAGGAAAGAAAATATTATATTAAAACAAGATGTTTCATATACATTTGCTTTGGTCTATATGTATATCATTATATCCTGTCATCTAGTCTAATGATTTAGAAATGCATAATTTTCTTTATTTCTATGCCAACTGTAAATTTTCCTAATTAGTGCAGTATTTTTCCCCAAACTGCTATTGCTCACACAACTTTGCAATTAATGTAATCTGCTGCATTTGAATATGCATATCAATATTCAAATACATTTACATTCCACTTATTTTTAATCAGAATATTTAAACAAATATAAGGTCAAAACAAGCACTGTGTCTCTGGAGACTAATTTACTAGGCAGCCCTATTTAAGAATCATCTAATAACCTCATAAAGAAATAATTAGAACACTTAATTGGACAAATTAGGGAAATGTAATTAACAATAACACAGACAATTACTTGATATTTTCTAAGTGCTACTTCTACAGTGAAGGATTTACTGTATGTTAAATAATAAATTCTAGTCATGTGGATAAGTGAATCAAATTTGTTTGTCATATTAAGAAGGCCAAGTAGCAATTCAGATGGTAAAGAGACTTCTTGGCTCTTGTAATTTTTCACTGCCAATTGCCAAGGATAGGCATAATGCCAACAAAATCCCACAGCAAGCAAATGAGGATTAACAAATCATGTAGCAGAGTTCAGACATTAAAGGAAACCTGACATCAAAAATTTAAAAAAGGCTAATCTAGTACTCACAATGTAACTAACCTTTGTTCCTGCATTAGATACATCATCACCTGTATGGGTTTCAAAATATTATACATATACATTTTTATCCTCCACCAAACCATGTTACACATTCAAAACATTTCCTCAGGAGGACAGCTACAGTTTGGTAGCCGAAACGTTGAGGAATAAATCCACAGCCCTTGTGGCTTTTTTTTCATGAGAAGTCCTGTGAGTGCGGTCTTTTTTTGTTCAATGTGATTTTATTATGGCTAAATTATATAGTCTAACTAAAGAGGGATTTTCTTGCAATATTCATTACAGAATCCATCTGCTCCTGGAGCCTTGAATTTTTAAAGATGTTTCATGGCAATACTTACTTTTTGAGGGGAGATAGGTGAATTAAGTGAGTTTTGGAAGATCAGCGCTCTTTAATTGTTCCTCATTTGATAATGTTTAAATTACACAATTTTGTGTGTGATGTATATTTCAATGATGTAATTCTATAACAAGCCCAAGCTCATGTTTATTGGTTCTATCTATTTTTTTGTGGTTCATGGTTCATGCACTGTTTTTGTAAGTTTGACTATCAATCTAGGTTTTGCTTGGTTAGTAGTGATGGGCGAATTTATTCGGCAGGCACGAATTTGCGTGATTCACCGCTGGTGATTAAATTCGCGAAATGGGCGTGAAAAATTGTGGCGTCAAAAATGAGACGCCGGCACCGTTTTTCAAATTTTTTTGCAAATCGAAATGGCGCAAATTCGCCCATCACTATTGGTCAGTCAGTATAGGAAGAATTCATACCATGTAAGCCAGGCAGTCACAAAGTCCTAGTATGTATCATGTAGTTATATATTCAATTTGTTTTTAGTAGGCAGTGTATGTTTTAACATGACGGCTCTCTATTGGTGAATCTAAATGATACATGTGATAAGTGAATTAGTTAAAATAACATGAATTAATTGATATTTTACATTTAACCTACTGCAGTCAGGAATAGTGGCTTAGCGCAGTATTTAGGGAAAAAATATGAAAATACAAGATTCTTTACCACAAATTGTGCCATGTATTGCATTTGATCACACTTTAACCTTCTGTCCAGCAGGGGGTGGTATGAAATTTATTAGGGGGATGAATGTCAGAAGGATTGTAAGTGCAATACCTGTATTTAATTACAGAGCATCTAATATCTGCCCCGTAAAATATTTACAGAGTGACAGCAAAGGAGAAACTGTATTTTTGGGTGTAAGGAAATTCTTGAGTTAATACTTGAAACGCATGATATGTGAAATGTAGCTTCTTTTACCAATAACATGTCCTTGTGATAATTGTAGCTTCTTTAACAATAACAAGTCTTTGTGATAATTTGAAACAGTGCATTTGTACACAGCTAACTGTCCCCTGAATAAATGACATGAACGTGGGGCCAGATCAGCTGCAGAAAGATTGTAACATTTTACAGTATCTATAAAAGCCAGCTACTTTCTGTATTAGCTGGTCAACCTGCAGCTTACTTCTGTATTGCTTGTCCCCTCGCAGCGAGTATAAAACTTATCACATTCCTCTGAACCCTGAATGGTCATTGGCAGATTTTTCTAACAACTTGGTCCTTCGAGCCGGAAACCAACATCTGTCTTCTCAAACGGGAAACGTGACTGTGGTCACTGCAGAGGGTTAATCCTATTCTCTCTGTGGACTGAACCGAAAGACCTCCGACAGCTGTCGTAAAGAGAGGCCAGTTGCACTCGTTTGGGGGAACAGTGACGGTTTCCAAAGAACACAGCGACCAGGGTCACTGGAATCTGGTAACGTATATGTTTTCTTTTTGTTGTTGTTGTTACTAGTTGTCTACGTAGAGGTCCCATCACTAGACTGTTGATATTAAGGTGTTAAGTGGCATAATCGCCCGCCTTTGATAAAGAGACAGGGAGTGATAGTGGGTCCAGTCACCTAGACTGTTGCTACGTAAAGGTCCCGTCACTAGACTGTTGATATTAAGGTGTTAAGTGGCGTAATCGCCCGCCTTCGATAAAGAGACAGGGAGTGATAGTGGGTCCGGTCACCTAGACTGTTGATATTAAGGTGTTAAGTGGCATAATCGCCCGCCTTTGATAAAGAAACAGAGTGACAAGCGGACAAGTCCATAGTCTGTGTGAGAAGACTACAGGAATAACTAACTCCGTGTGCACGTTAAAGATAAAGAGTACTCCGGGGACCGCTGAATTTGTTGTTTGAAAGTGTGTGAAAGAGAGTGTTTGGGAGTCAAAGAGGGAATGGTCAACCCCTCAGACAGGCCATAAAGGGCGATACACTGACCGGTGAACGTTTTCGGCAAACGGACTACCTTGCTCCTCAGGTTTTACTTGGCCGAGCTCCAAGCTGTGAGGCCATATCCGTGAGTACTGCTTCACCAGGCGTTTGACTCCACAAAATTGTTTGTCAATTGTTTGTCATCTATACCTACTAACCATGGGAAATAAATGCTGTAAAAGTATCAATGATCTAACTGAGGACGCTCAGTTCATGCGTGATCAGAATCCAAATAATATCAGGTTCTTAAAAGGTAGAAAGAGGATTCTAATTTTAACCCTATATTAGACAAGGAACAGTATAGATTGCTTGTTGGAGAGGTACTGACGATAAAAAATGTACATTAAAAGTTACCTATAGGTCATGTTTTTTTTTTTTTTTTCTCTTTGCTGGGAGGTTTGTTTTTGTAAGTAATTATTAGATGAAGTTTCTAAACCTGACTGTTTTGCCAACCTGACTGTTTTGTCAGCCTGTCAGTTAGAGACTCTAATGCTAACGGCCTCCTGCTGCACAAATATGGCAGCCTCCTCATACAGGAGCATTGGGCATCAGACATGTAATGTAAAAGCATTATGCAAATACGTTATTGTGAAGTTATAAGTTTCTTTCCAATGCAATATTATGAGGAATGTAATAGGAGGGAAAATAAAGAAAGGAATGCCAAGAAAGGCAAGGTACAAGATCAACTATATGTCAGGTAATAAGATAATTAAGGGATTGTGGATTGATATTATTGTAAACTGAAGGAAGTCTTTGACACATATAGTGGTGTGCCTATACCAGATCAGGGCATGGTAAATGATAGTCCTTATGAGCTACAACTAAAAAATGCATTCCTATGAGGATGTCTTTGCAGTTTTGTGAGTCAACATATGGTAGACCACTGGGTAGCCAGTTTGCAAGCAGTCCATGAATATGCCAGACATGCTGAAAGACATCTCCAAAAAACAAAAACAAAAAAAAAACGAGGGTTAAACTATGTGTTTTAGTAGAGGAAGATGTGTATGTGGTAAAGCAGGATAGAGGACGAGATAGGCAGAGAGAAGGGGGGGATCAGACCCCATTGAGATGACAAGCGAGAAAGGGAAATACTGTAAGTAAAAGACGTAGGAGAAATTAGGTTTTTTCATTGTGAGAAACCGGGGCATTTTCCTAGAGAATGCCGAGCAGAATTGAGCAATGGGGATGACAGGAGCCCCCTTGGGGAGGCATGACTATCTGAGAGTATACATTCCCCTATAAATAACTGAGGATAATTCTTAATATAGAAGACAGAATGTAGTCTCTTATGTAAGTCGAAACCCCAACTCACACTTGAAGTTGGGGGAAAATCCATTACCTTCCTATGTGACACTGGGGCATGTAGATTCCTTATACACCCCCCTGATGTGCCAACTATCCAAAGAACTGAGGAATTTACTTTTCTAAGAATAGCAGGGGGACAATTAGATAAAGTATACTTGTCCCCACTATTAGCCGTAACTGACCCTGACATTCAACAGACTATTCTTAATCAGTTCATTCTCTCTTCCCATTGTCCATTCAACTTACTGGGAAGGGACATGTTGGTGAGATCAGGAAAGTGCCTTATAACCACCCGGATGGTTAATTGCCTTTGGCGACCATCCGCTTAATAGAATAGCAGCCAACCCGAATCAAATACCAATCAAACCTCTTACACAATCACAAAAGATGAGGAAGCTAGAAAGCTAGAGGGAGAGATAAAGCTGCTAGCAAAGGAGTTAAGTCAGAAAATAGTGAACAGTGAGAAACAACACCAAAAGGAAAAACACCTTAGAGACAATTTATCTTTCAGTGCTGAAAATAGCAGCTCTGATACTGAGGAACAAGCAGTTCCCAGCCCCCCAGCCAAGTTCTACCCCGCCTGTAAATACAAACTAGAGAAGAGGGGTAGAAGTGGGGGCTGCTGCTTCAACACGTCACATTACACACACAGAGTACATTCCATGGGCAGCATCAGATCTTAGAAGGATTTTTCAAGACGTTCCACATCCCCGCACCAATCCACACAAATTTGTACAGGAACTCATGTTTGTCCAACCCTAATTGGACTGATGTTAGTTGTACTCAAACATGTGTGTGGTCCAGGGGCTTACCAACATTTGTTGGTCAAAATGAATTGGGACACTAATCCTGCTGACCCAGCCCAAGTAGGGTTCCGCTTACGTTCTCTGGAAGGTACCAAAGGCACCATTTTTCCAGAAGTTTATTGGGAAACAGTTTTCAAATTTAACCATGATGCTCAAGAGTCTGTTGTCCAGTATGCAACCAGATTTAAAGAGAGGGTCAATGCCTGTGGTGGACCTGCTGTCCTAACAGATGAGGAAAACCTGATGGGAGTTGTTGCATGGTTTAGGACCTACAAGCAGTAAATCAGGCCGTTTTCCAAGATCTCATTAGGAAATGCCAAAGCTGATGCGGCTGCTAAAGCACATTCACATTCAAGCTTTAACTGCATCACCAGACACAAACTTTTTAGATCAAGGGTTACTCAAAGACATGCAAAATAATGTCAGTGAAGCAGAATGCCACAAATGGGTTTCTAAAGGGGCCCAACTTAAACAGGGCATATATTATTGCCCCAAAAGGAAAACCAATCCTTCCTACTACACTCTTTCACTATGTTGCCATTTTGAGTCATGGGCAAAGCCATGTCTCAACAGGAGGAATGGTAAATAACATACTCATTTTAGATTTTAGATCTGCATGGATTTTATCAAACTCAATAGATGGGAGAACAAGAAATGTTGCCTTGTAATTATAAATGCCTTTTTCAGATCATCGAGGAAGAGGCAGACCAAAGTTTGGCGGAACATGTGCAGAATATTAAATAAACAAGAGCTTACTCCAAATTCTCTTCCAGATACCGGAGAGCCCATCCCAATAGAACTTGTGAAGCCTGGAGGCTACATGTGGGTAAAGGTAATAAAAATGAAGAATTGGTCGACTCCATTGTGGGAAGGGCCTTATCAGGTGAAATCGCAGAAAGAGTGTCCTGGGTACACTCCAGTCATTGTAAACTAGTAAAAGAACTAGGGCAAGTAGCTAGGGAACCCAAATAGTCCTTTAGATACAGTCTGACTACAAAGGGGGTTCTCTCCACTAGGGAGGGGGTCGTCTCAACGTCAGTGAAGAACCATGGGACTATTTGGGAGCAGCAGCAGAAGTAGGGAAAGAGTAGAACAATATGATACCTGGACACCATTCTCAAGGTGGGGTTGTGCAGGCATGTTAGAACTAATAATGTTTTTCATCTTATTCCCTTGGCTTTTCTTCCCCTTATAACATAATGCCACCAACCACAATAATACACCTGTTGGGGAGCATCCCTCATTCCCAAGAAATAGGACTCCCCAGAGTGTAGGTACAACAGGCAGACAGGATTGGGGACTACCTCCCAAGGATTATTCATATCCACCGTGGAGCAAACCTCTAGACATTACCATTATCGAAAGAACCACTACCACAGTTGAATTTGATGCCAGTGAATTCAGAGTGATTCCTTAGAGACTGCTAGGTCCTTTGCCTGGGAAAATAAGTATATGTGCATCATTGTACCCCCCAACCCCGGACTAAAGCCCTGCCCAGATTGGTCCACAGTCTGGTGGAGTACAGATCCACAAGGGTGGGAGATAGCACCATGGGTAGGAGACTTAAAGAAATTCATGCAGCAGCAGATTTCCATAATAAAGAAAGCCCCATCTGCTTACTGCACGATCAAGTCATGTAACCCACTGCTCCAAACCATTAAAAATCCACATCCCAGAGACCAAAAACTTTTTGGTCTCGGGATTACCATCACAGGAACAGACCCCATGGGATTAATTAATGTAACCATAGATAGGGCAAAGGCCATAAAGAGAGATTCCACAACCCCATTCCTCAAAGAAAAGATCTCTATCTCTGGTTTTCTGAGCCCAGGCTCTGAAGGGAGGGTGACTTACTTACTTACCCAATCTCACCCTTGAAAAAGCTTTTGGAATAGAGACAGGTGTCCCCGAGGGGAACAAATGGTTAAAATATGTCCCAAACATGTCCCCCCGCTCAGGGAAAGATAACTGATTCGCTTGCGCAAAAGCACGGCCAGCCATTGGTACGGTGCCATTCCCGCTAAACCCTGATAATGACTTAGAAGGGTTGTAGTGTGTGCTTAAGTTATATACTCAAAAGAAACCCGCAAACGGTACCACCCTGTCCTTTCTCTGCCCTGCTAGATTTGCCACCTTCCATTACAGTATATGCAGGTAACCACACCTGTTTCCATAGTCAAGGGCGTGGTCAGAAATTACTGGCACTGCCAGCCTCCTTTTGTGCCCGAAATAAAGTTCTGACACAGAATGACACCACATTTAAAAACAATGGTTCCAGGACCACCGTAGTGTGTGGGCAGATATATGGTGGTTATGTGGAGACACAAAATTGCGCCCCTTACTTCCAAGTCTCTGGAGTGGGAGCTGCTGTTTAGTACAACTGATATTGCCTTTCTATGCTTTTCCATAACCTCTATTCCGCAGGTACCAAGATTGGAAATGATTCACCGCTCCAAATGAGAAGTCCGAGTTAAAGGGTCTTTCAACAATCATGTATACATTGATGATATAGGAGTACCCTGAGGAGTCCCAGATGAATATAAGGCCAGAAATCAAATCACCGCTGGTTTTGAATCCTTCCTCGCCTGGTGGGCAACTATAAACAAGAACGTCGATTGGATCTACAACTACATCTACTACAACCAACACAGATTTGTCAACTTTACCCATGATGGATTCAAAGGTTTAGCAAGTCAACTAGAAGCCACCTCGGTTGCCTGGCAAGATCGTTTAGCCTTGGACATGCTTCTTGCCGAGAGAGGTGGCATGTGCAAAATCTTTGGTGATATGTGTTGCACCTTCATCCCAAATAACACGGCTCCTGATGGGAGTATCACTAAGGCCTTGGAAGGACTGGCTATGTTATCTAATGAACTGGCGGAAAACTCTGGGATATCCAACAATTTCACCGACTTTCTTAAGACTTGGTTCAGGAAATGGAGCGGACTTGTATCCAGCGTGATAATTTCAACTGCTATACTTGCAGCTATTTTGGTAACCTGTGGGTGCTGTTGCATCCCTTGTATTCGTGGCTTATTGCAACATCTTATCGATACTACTTTTACTAAAACCATGTATATTGCAGCTTCACTCTGCTCTTATGACTATGTGGATAATTATAACACAGATATATGACACGAAGGATGAAAAGCTATGCTAGTCCTGATCACTGATGTTTTTCTGTCACACATAATGCATTTACAAGTATAAAAAGGGTGGAAATGTAAGGAAATTCTTGAGTTAATACTTGAAACGCATGATATGTGAAATGTAGCTTCTTTTACCAATAACATGTCCTTGTGATAATTGTAGCTTCTTTAACAATAACAAGTCTTTGTGATAATTTGAAACAGTGCATTTGTACACAGCTAACTGTCCCCTGAATAAATGACATGAACGTGGGGCCAGATCAGCTGCAGAAAGATTGTAACATTTTACAGTATCTATAAAAGCCAGCTACTTTCTGTATTAGCTGGTCAACCTGCAGCTTACTTCTGTATTGCTTGTCCCCTCGCAGCGAGTATAAAACTTATCACATTCCTCTGAACCCTGAATGGTCATTGGCAGATTTTTCTAACATTGGGTTCACTTGTAATGCATGGATAAAAACTTGCTAGGCAAGAACCACTGGAACTTAAAGGCTTAAACATGCATTTCAGTGACCTTTATTGGTCATTGGCTGATGAATTGCAGATTGCCTCCCAATTAGCAAATGAGGAAATCGGTTATATGAGATTTCCCAATTTATAAAATCTGTCACTACTGATCACTTTTATCATCAGACGTGAAGGTGAAGGTGCACATATGGAACTGCAGGTGTTAAATTGAAGTTTAAATCCCGTTTTGCCAATTTCTTCCAAAACATGGAGCTTGGACTACTCATTAGGTAGACAGTGGTGGGTTCTGGTGGGCTGTAATCCCATTGGTTAATACAGATGGTAAGAGGCACATAATAAAGACATATGCAGGATTTTTTTGTCAAAAAAGAATGCAGGGCCACGTTGTAGCTGCTGTGAAACCATAAATTTCAGTGATCTTGCATTAGGTCAATTTGCGTAGGGTGGGAAATTTAAAGTTATATGGAGGTCTTTGTTATAAATGTTGGTGCAAATGTACAATGAATGTAAAATTAATGTTCCATATTGTATAAAGTGTGTGGAGAAACCGGTTACCCAAAAAAGTAAGTTAGGGACTTTTGCAGCTTAATAAAGGAAAAGTCGCCAGAGTTTTTTGAACTTTAATGCATTTTCGGCACACAGGATATGATGTTAGTGACAGAAGATTGAGGAAGATCTAGCTTCTTTTTAGCACTTCGCCTGGTCTGAGGTGGCTAAGTCAACTCTGGCGAAAGAGGTAACATTCAGTAAAATCCAAATTTTAGTGAATTTGCAGAAAAACGATTGTTCGCCAGAGTGAAAAGTCTACTATCGATAGAGTGTGAATGAACGCTAACGTCGGTCCCATTCACTAGCGCCTGTTAGCCTGTTAGTAAATCGGCGATGTCCCTGTGGGTGGCAATGATGGTGAAATGTCGCTAGTGTTAGCCACTTCGCCCTTAAGTGAGTTTACAATAGTTTTATGGCAAACATACATACAAAAAGTAGATGTCTCTATAAATGACCTACCTTCTACCACACAATGACCCAGATTCAATTCGGTGAGGAAAAGGTTTAGCATGTAAAAAGTCATGGATGCAATTCTGAAATTCTAAGATGTAATTCAGTTCAGAAAATCTCATGTTACTGTTTATCATATGAAATCTCTATGAAGTCTATAGGGAAAAACTGGAAAAGAATTAAGAGAAAAGTGTTTCTCCTCAAATATCATTTCGTCCATTCTTCTCGTAAAATATGCAGCGACCAAACATCTAATTAAGCCAGTGCATTTCAGTGTCATCAATCACAGCTTCAAATTCATATGTGTGAGATCTAAAACCTGAAATACAGAATGAATGGAAGGGTAGATGAGCCTAGTGCACTGTTAAAGGCATGCAGAACAAATCAAAAACAATCTGCCCCCCAACAGTATATACAATTGAAAAAAATGTATTTGAATGATCCAACACATTAATCCATTTCATCCCAAGGGATTTTTTTGAGAATGAGTTTGAAAAAGAACATGAGAATGGTTTAGCGGGCAGCACAGTGGCACAATGGTTAGCACTGCTAAGTTCAGTTGCAGTCAGGGCTGTATGTTTTCCCTGTGTCTTTGTGGGCTTGCTGCAAAAACATACAGAAAAGTTAACGGTCTCTTGATAAGACTGAGAATAAGGTATATGTGGTATATGTGAATGTTATATGCACAGGCCAATAAAAGCTGATGGTTCAATCCTTCTGTTTTCTCCTTCCTATTGGCTCCTTTATGGGGTCCTCCAATTGGAGGAAAAATCATCCAGATATCAATGAGGCAGGATTCAAAATTCTGTCCGGGTGATGATATCAGCATTATACTGTAATTTGGCATTGCTATGGTAATTGGTCTGTGTATGGCCACCTTTAAAGGTCTGATAAAATGACTATGGAGACTGGGTGATTTATGAAAAAGCAAACTTTATGCTCATTACGTAGAGAAAAGAAAAGAAAAAGAAGACATTTTTTTGGAAGCATAGAAAGGGCCAACAGTGTGATGAGGCAGGGACAGACCAGGAAACAGCAGATGAAGATTTAATTAGGTGGTAAGACCAGGTCAAAACAACTGTTATTGTAAATTGACCTCCATTAATGTTTGCAGTTACCAGAGCAGATCCAGGCTGTTGTTACTGCTTCTCTACATTAAGATTTATTAAGATTTGAATGGTAAATTTGATTTGAAATCTTTGAATTGTTTTTTGGGTCAAAACTCACTATTTCAAATATTAAACCACCAACTCGAATTTGAAATTGAATGTGAGATTCATCACACCGTCCGTTGAACCATTCTGATATTTAAGTTTTTTTTTCGGAGGAAAACTTGATTCAGATTCTTTTCAAATTTTCAGATCGTTCCTATTCGATCGAATGTTAGATTTTCCAGTTTTAAGTACATTCGAATCTATTAGAGTTCAAACATAACTTCGAAATTCGACCTTTGATAAATAACCCCCTGAATATTTTACCAACAGAGAGGCACAAAAGGAGTAGAAGAGAGTGAGTAAACAAACAGTTGATGCCTTCTATGCCCCCATGAGGTTGATATGCTGTGCTAGGACCAGATAAAGCTGAAAATGCTGTTCTGTCTCTGTGGATAGTGTGCTTTGATGATTTGGCAAAGTTGGAGGCATGTGTTTGTATGTATAAGTCATGAGACAGTACAGCTAGTGTGTTAATGCTTTGCAGCAGAGTAGTTTCACAGCTAAAGCTGTAGCCCATCCGGGGGTAATTTTTAGTAAGCAGAGATCTTAGAGGTCCCAAGTAGACACATAAAAATCATCAGCTTTGATTCTAGCCCTAAAACTTTTCTAGTGGGGATAGATGTGCATATACACATACTGTATATGATCTTCATATTTGAATTCCTAATAGCATAACTCATGAATGAAACACAATTCTGATAAATAAAAGCAGGTGTATGCATCATAAAAATGCCTAAATATATCAGTTAAGTTTGACCTCTATGCCATAGTCTAGGTGCAGACAGTATAGCAGGCCATGACCAAAAATTTGCATAATTGTGGATTTATGGACACTACTTGCTATAATGAACTGGATTCTTATTTCAAAGTTTACTTAAGAGGTCCCATCTCTCTTTAAGAGCTGTACTATTCATGAAATCATTATCATGTTTGCATTCCATCGTATTTTCTTGTGGTCTTCTGCAAGCTTGAATACCAAAGTGGAACTATTCACCAGTGTTAATGACATGTCAGCCACTAAAAGCTAGTTCCCCATAATGTTCTATAAACATTTATTGGCATAGAAAATATACATAGATATTCAAAAAAATGTAGTGCTTTGTTCGGGGCTTTTTTCATTCATAGTGTTTATATTTGGATCTTTTAAGAAATTCATTGACAATTCTGGTTTTAGAGTTTGTGAATTAAGTCGTAGTTTCAAAAACCTCTGAAACAACTAAAATCAGACCTTTAATAAATAAGGATGCACAAACAGTGTCTACATTAGTAGCTACTGTCCCAGCAAATGTACGCTCCTCATTATGTGGTAATTATTTCATGTTCTTCAGCAGATATTTATTTGCTATTCTGTTGTACTACCACTCAAACAGATGGAAGATAGAACTGTAGAAAGGGTTACAAAGCCAAATTGACAGGTATTATATGAACCACAAATTTCTACAAGTCTACTGACTCCAGAAATTGCCCTGGGTTTTAGTTTTTATACTCACAAAGTCCATGCAGGACTTCAGTTTCACAAATCCTCATCTAGTGCACCTACATTTCATCAATATTATGGCACAGATGTATTTAAAATGCAGTTATTGCAGTTTTAAAACACCACATAGAAGCTGTTTTAAATGTGTTGTGCTGTCATGTGGATAAAATGGTGGTCTTTAGACACTGAAAAAAATTAAGGGATTATATAAGAGGCAATGCCTACAGCTGATGGGAGAAGTGAATAGAGGGTGTATATTTTGTCTTGTTTTCGTGGAAATTTATCAAGGGTCGAAGTGAATTCGAGAGAATTTTAGAAGTAAAAAAATTCAAAATTCAAAGAAATTTTTTGGATACTTTGACCATCGAATAGGATACTACGACTTTGAATTCACTTTGAATTCGATTCGAAGTAAAATAGTTTGAATATTCGACCATTTATTAATCAAAGTACTGTTTCTTCAAAAAAGTTTTGACTTCAATAGAAAATTAAATTAAACCAAATTAAACCTGCCATAGCGCTAGGTTAGCCTATGGGGACCTTCCACAGCGTTTTTTGAAGTCGAAGTGAAAATCGTACTTTAAAATCGTTCGATTCGAAGTATTTAATCGTTCGATCGAACGATTTTACTTTGACTGCAGAATACACAAATTCGAAGAAAAAAGTTCGAAATTTGATATTCGAATTCGAAGTATTTTAATTCTATGGTCAAATTTCAAAGTATTTTTTACTTCGAAATTCGACCCTTAATAAATCTGCCCCATAAACTGTAGTAGCACAGGTAGTGCACATCTGGGTTTGCTTAACAGCCACGGCTTTTAAACAATAAAACTTGCCCTAAACTGACTTTAACTGGGGCTATGCTCAAATAAACATGAAATGGGCTTTAAAGGTAACATTTCCACTGGGTATACTGAATTGATTCAATTTCACTTGCTCAAAATTTACACATTGATGCATTAAAATAAGAATCCGTCCCTTTTTTTCTCCCCTGTAAAATGTGTCAATGCTTCAGCGAGTTGTGGTTATTTATTTTTAAAACACATGCAACCTGTCATTATTATTTTTTGCAAATCATTTTATACAGGGGAATAATTTATAGAGAGAGTAAATGCTGAACACCCACAGTTCCACTACATGATAATATAAATACATTTTTCCTCAGTATTACTGGTTGCTAGGGAACTGAACAGAGAAATATGTGTGATATTATATGATTATATCTGTTAACAGGGTCCATTAATTATGCATGTCTTCTGACCATTTGTGTATCAATCACACATATTTTTCAAGTGCCAATCACATGAATAAAGGCTAATGAAGACATCAAGTAATCAGTAACCTGAGACCTTCAATGAATTACATTTTAATAGACTGTAATCTCTGCAACCTTTTCAAAATCATATAATCAAAAATGAATTTTTAGGTTTTGTAAAATCTGTTTTCCTTGAACCATACTGTATAATATCTTAATAACAAAATGATCAAGTTTGGCTAATACGTTAGCACATTAATATTGTGTTTTGTATTCAATAATTATAAGGCATTTACTATATCTTCATGGAACAAGAGATCTGTCATATCAAAAACACACACAAAACATCAGAGACCATATATTTAGAGACTAGTGATGAGTGAAAAATTTGAGCATGTGCAGATTTACAATGGACTTCAGCATTTCAGCGGTGGTGAAAATTTTCGCTAAACTGCATTGAAGATTCACCATGTGGCTCTTTTCGCTTTGCATTACAAACAAAAAAAGACTTGTGACAAAAAAAAAAGACACGCAACAAAAAAAGGTGGGCACGACAAGCACATACATCATTTTATTCCTCCCCATCTCCTTCCATATCTACCAAAAGGATCTGAGCCATGCCACTGTCTATATACGGACATATACATTAATATGCGGTTTATTCATTTTAAGGTGGGAAACAAAGCACCCAGATATTATCTGGTGGTCAGATATTATTAGTTGTGCCTATGTTATTAAGATAGTAGTGTTATATAAACTATAGATGGTACTTTTGCTTAAACAGCAACATAGTGTATTAGTAGATACTATTAACAGTTGACAAGAAGTAATGTAAAAAAATCACAGACATTGAAAGAAATTGGTTTAGCAAGAGTTTAGTCAGCACTCATACCTCCAAAAATCCTTTCATTTGGTGCAAGTCTCACAGTTTCCACCACCAACTGATTTTCGAATTCTTTGTATCACATACAGCACCATCCATAAATGTATTTTCTTAAAATGCCTTTATTGAGACATAGGCTCTTGACCCAGATAAAATACAATGTTTCAGACCTGCCTAGGTTTTTTTTCAAGCCCTGAAATTGGCAACATGGTAGACATGGTAGACATTTTTCTATTGAAAAAATAACATGTAGTAGTATACTGAGTGCAAAAATGCATGTGATTCTGCCTTTACAATTTTGTTGGTAACCTCAAAGTAGAAACAAAAATGTTTTGTCATGAGACAAAAACAGTTTGTAAAATTTTTCACCATTTCGCAATGTTCTCTGCAGTTTCGCTGATATTTCGAAACGTTGTATATTGCATCTCAAAATACCAGTGCAACGTGATTTATATAATAATTATGTAACAAGTCTCAAAGGATGATAAACTATTAATCACATAAGTATAATAATACACAATCATCCTATACACATAGTTTGTCTAAAAACGCGATATTTAGAAACCTCCAAATTACAGTATGCAAAGGCCATTGTCTATAGAGCCCATGTTAAGCAAATAATTTTTTTTTTTTAATTATTTGTTTTTCTCTGTAATAAAACAGTACTGTACCTTGTTCTCGATCTTAACAAAGCTGCACAAATCCCTATTAATGGCTAAACAATACTACTAGGTTTATTTAATATTTAAATGTTATTTTGGAATTCAGTTCAATTTCACATTAGGAACATCTGGTTTGCAAAGTATCAAAAATTTCCAGTTGTTAGTATATTTTACTCACATATTCTAACCCTGGGCCACAATTAATTGTTCAGCAGTCGGGTGATGTCCAGTGGTGACCACCTGAGAGTTTTAACAATAGAAAGCAAGCACATTGCAGGTAAAATTTAGTCCCTTTGAAAAATGTATGTAGCATTTTTCTGCTACTGGAAGAAATCTAGCACTGATTTCCTTCCTTGTGGAGTTACAGAAGTCCTGTGTCTCCCCTTCAGGATAGAGCAGGTACACAAATTGCATACCTCCACCCAGGGTCAGGACAGACTGGGCTATTACACCCCTCCCTGGGAACTTCTTTGATCCACAATCACATACAGGGATATGTTTGAAAGGTTTATTTGTAGAACACTGTAACTTTAAATAAAATGCAGTCATATGTATTCATTTATTTCTCACCTCGACTACTGCATGTCATTTTTAAAGAAATTTCACTGAACCATCTTTCAACTCTTTGGTGTGTACTAAATGCTCCAACTAGACTCATGCACCTTAATATGCCACATGGAATAATGGATTTCTTGTTGTAATTCTATATGGCACTAACTAAGCAATTACATCTCATGGTGCTCAACTGGATCGGAATTGCCAAGACCGAACCATAATCTTCTTTATGCAAACTCCAAGGCACTCAGGATAACTTTAAAAGCTTCTTGCATTGCACCATATAAGATAATGTTTGGGAAAGCACAGTATCCCTTTCTCACGTCACATACCATAAGCCTTCTTCCATGAAGGTGAGGTCCTATGTCTGGGATTGGTTGCCTCCCTGGATGATCCTTATTGTCGGTACTCCTCAAGAACTCCATATAGTTTTTTTTCATGAAATTTAAAAGATTACTTTAATCAAAATGTTACATAAAAATGTGCCAGATCAAAGACCGTTGAGGTAATGACTCCTACATTTTAGTAGTTGATTATTATCCTGTATAATCTACAGTTTTTAGTTTCTTTAACTTTTACCAAGGGTACTCCATGGTGACAGGCAAAAACATGGACTCGTTGTCAGAGCCATGGCAAGAGGAGATCTGACAGAAAGCTTCTTTGGCTACGTCCATGTTGCAGCTTGTCATTATTACCAGGGACAAAGGAGCACTGACACAAATCTCCACTACCTGATGGCAGATCAGTCTTGCTGCCTGTAAGAATTATCATGAAAGCTCATCTTACAGTGTATACCTGCTGATGCAGAAGATTTTCTATTTATTGTTTTGTTTTTTTTGTTGTAGGAACTATGCCAAAAAAAATAAACTAGTAAACTGCTCTTTTTTATTAAGTAAGTCTGAGCTGATGCATTCATTAAATTTATACTTCAGACTTTTCCAGATAAATACACTATCTCTGAGCAAAACCTTTTTTTAACTTAACTGCTGTGTTTGTTCTCTTATTTTAAGATACTTTTTCTACAGCTGTCTTTATATAAAAAAAAAACCTACCAAGTGGTCTGGACATTAATGTTGATCCTTTTTGTAGAATTCAAATGTTCCCTGCAGGCAACCAACAACTGCTAGATCTGTGGAATGTGCTCTTTGAACTGTACAAAAGCCTTCAGCCCTCTATGTATGGCTGCAAACAAAAACTGCCAAATGCAATTATTTCTAAGATTAAATGTTATGGAAGTGTTGTATCATTCTTTTCACAGTTTTTAGTGTAGCTAGTTTAGTATGGATACATACACTGTAGAAAGCGTTTAGCATGAAATTCTATAATACAAAAGTTCAGCTAAAACAAGAATTCTATTTACAATAAATGATATTTGAAGTTCAATATCTCTTAATCTGGTGAAACAGCATTAATACATCATTTTCTATATAATCATTGATAATTATAATGACTAAGAATATGATTCTGTATGATTTGTCCTATGTTTACAGAGTAAGAATAGATAACTTATTTGCTGGTTATTGCGGGCTAAAATCTTGAAGCCTGAATCTCTCAGTCAAGCTTCTGCCCAGGGTGGCAGTTGACCAAAACATCATGCAATGTAACACCGTAATGCAATATGCATGGCTTTTTAGTATTAGTCTGGGTCTTCAGAAAAGCATAAGGCAGTTATTTATATATCACTACCAGGCACAAGAAACAGTACTGTCTTAACTGCAAGTAGAATATCAAGAATTTGGACTACACTAGCCCCTAGTGATCGGCGAATTTGGGGCATTTCGAATCGCCCAAAAATTTGCGAAATTCACAAAAAATTTGCAAAACAGCACAGGCGTCAAAAACGTAGTACCTACATTCTTGGCTATAAAGGGCTCCTCTCTGCATTAGCGGTGATTGGCGCTTCTGCAGAGGGCTCCAGTGCTCTCCCAATCCCCTAGGCAACAAGCAAGACCAGAGGGGGAGGTCACGTAGGTCCTGTGACGTAATCATCACAGGACCCGCCTTCGATTATGCAGACACGTATCTGCTCCTGTGCTGCTTCACCTCTCTGTGACTATTGAATCAAGCATTCTGACTACTAACCACGCTGTCGGATCAGTTATTTTGTTATGTCATTGATTTTCCTGATTTTTTTTTTTGTGATTTTATTGCTTGGATTCATCAGAATGTGTACTTTCCAAAAATATATGGTTTCTGCTGTTCGGATGGTGTTGTGGTGCATAATACACAGTCAGGGAACATTCTTCACAGAAGGTGAAAAGACAGCCGAGTAAATTCATATGCACTAATTTTATTTGGGGTCCGCACATGCCAGCTGCTTTGGCATATCTATGCATATTGGGCATCAAACTGTTCAGTAGACCCTTGTTGTCAATATTTAGGGTTTTTTTCCAATTCTATGTAAGAAATTGGGTGAGATAAATGCGGCCAATTGCAATATTTTTAGACAAAGTTTTAGAAATGTCATTAAAACCGCTGCCTATAGTGTAGCTTTGCAGTATGTTAGTTTGAACTAGAAAGACATTTGGGATTCGCAGGTTTACTTTCCAAAAATATTTGGTTTTAGGGGGTCTTTGTGCTAATGGGACAGTGTTGTGGTGCATAATACCGGGTCAGAGAGCATTCTTCACAGAAGGTGAAAAGACAGCCGAGAAAATTCATATGCACTAATTTTATTTGGGGTCCGCACATGCCAGCTGCTTTGGTATATCTATGCATATTGGGCATCAAACTGTTCAGTAGACTGTGCCATGTTCTTCCTATGTACATTGCATGTCAAACTGTTCAGAGGACCCCAAGCTTTCATTTTTGAGGTGATTTATCGTGATACCTAATAGTATGTTGGAAATAAGATGCTGCAGGGTGGAAGCTTTGAGGTGATTTTTGCAAATGTCACCAAAATCGCCAAATTTATGAAAGGTTTATGGCTTGGTGCTTTGTAGTAGAAAGACATGCATACCCAATTTTGATTCGGGGGATGTGTACTTTCCAAAAATATATGGTTTTCTGGGGTGAACATACTTTTTTCTACCTTTGCCAACCCCAAAATGATGTAAATGTGTTGATTTTGCAGTATCTGAAATGACAGACTATATGGGGGTCTTCCTTTTGGGGCTCCTATATGCCACGTGCTTGGGTACACCAGGCTTTCATATACTTTCCGAAAATATATCGTTTTCTGGGGTGACCATACTTTTTTCTACCTTTGCCCACCACAAAATGATGTAAATGTGTTGATTTACAGTATTTTGCAGTATTTGGAATTACAGAACTGATAGCTCAAATGGGGTGTCTACATTTTGGGGCCCCTATATGCCACATGCTTAGGTAAACCTATACATATTCGGCATCAAACTGTTCAGTGGACTCCTGGAATTCATATTTAGGGTGTTTTACATTGGTACCTAATGATGTGTGGGAGATATGATGCTGTAGATTTGAGTCTTTGAGGTAATTTTTTAAAAGATTGAACAATTTCTATAAAAAAATTATAACTTCAGGAAAGAATTGCAACTTGGTAGTTTGGTGTACATAGATATCTTTACCCATTTTTGATTGTACAGAATCTGTTCTTTCTAATAATATGTAGTTTTCTAGGGTAAACCTACTGCTAGTGGAATGTTTGGCCTTGAAATCAGAAGTACCGTATATACTCGAGTATAAGCCGACCCGAGTATAAGCCGAGGTACCTAATTTTACCTACGAAAACTGGGAAAACTTATTGACTCTAGTATAAGCCTAGACACAACTACAGCCCTGTCTCCCAGCAGCGCACATTCTGCCAAAGCGACCCCCCCAGCGATCAACCAGACTTCTTTGCAAAGTTGATGGTGACAGAGAATTGCCAAACGGATTACTGTGTGCATTGTCCCACTACCATGTGCAGAGGGTGCTGTGTGATATTGCCATCACTGTTAATCTTTCGTAGAACCAACAGAGGGCGCTGTGTGATATTGCCATCACTGTTAATCCTTCATATAACCAACAGAGGGCGCTGTGTGATATTGCAGGCACTGTTATTCTTTGATATAACCAACAGAGGGCGCTGTGTGATATTGAAGTCACTGTTATTCTTTCATATAACCAACAGAGGGCGCTGTGTGATATTGCAGTTACTGTTATTCTTTCATATAACCAACAGAGGGCGCTGTGTGATATTGCAGTCACTGTTATTCTTTCATATAACCAACAGAGGGCGCACTGTTATTCTTTCATATAACCAACAGAGGGCATTGTGGGATATTGCAGTCTCTCCCCAAGTGAACTGTTGGTATAGGAATGATTAAAAGTGACTGCAATCTCAGCTACTGCCCGCTGACCCGAGTATAAGCCGAGGTAGACTTTTTCAGCACATTTTGGATGCTGAAAAACTCGGCTTATACTCGGTATGATGTTTTGTGGAGCGGTGCTTTGGAAATTTGGTACTACTTGGAGATTTTGATCTATACAAGTGAGAAATCTCCATAAAACTATATATATTTAGTATTTGCGCGTTCAGGAGACATAGACCTTTCCAAATCAGCTGTCTTCTCATATATAAAATGAATTGTGTTTCTGATATATGTGATTACACGATGTGAAACATTATTTTTTTTTCATTTTATTAGACAATTAGAAGCCTATTTTTTTTTTTTACAGAAGTGGAATCACACCACAATTCTAGCATATTTTGAAAGCTCAGGTTGTCATAAAAAAAGAAAGTATATTGTTTTCCTGGGTAAACTAAAGCCCCCCCCCCTAGGAAAAGCCCTTGAAGTGAAAGAGTACAAAATGTTCTAAAATTGTCTGGCAATAAAAGTACCAAATCAGCCAAATCGTCTGGCAGCAAAAAGGTTAACGATCCCTTGTGTCTCTTGGCTCTAAGTAATGAAATTGCTGACATTGTTGACCTTCTAAATTTCCAGAAACTTTTAAAAATTATTTTGACTGTTGTCTAAAATATAACCTTTATATTTAAGAAAACCAATGTTAAAGAATTGGTTAAGATCAGTAAAGATTTTGACATATTAATGAACAAAAATATTACATTTTAATTAAGTGAACAACAACAACATTTATTTGGGGAACTAACAGGCTTTAACTTCAGCACATCAAAATGATAAACACAGGCAAAAATCAGAGAAAAGGATTATCCTTCTGTGCTACAGTGAATAACTGCCCTCAAGAGGCATGCCCAAGGTATCAAATAATTTCCTCAAACGCACAAAAGTTCCATAATCCTCCAAAATTCTTAAATACAGACCCACAAGAACCATGTTAATCCTATTTTATAAGTACAGTAGAGGACATTATAGACAAATAGCAGTGGACATTTTTACCCATAAAGAGGATCACTGCACTAGAGGTCACACTTTCAGACTAGAGAAAAGATCTTTCATTTGAAGTAGTGTAGGTTGAAGTAGTGTAGGGGGTTCTTCACAGTGAGGACAATGAGGGTGTGGAATGCACTGCTGGATGTTGTTGTGATGACCAATTCTGTTAATGCTTTTAAGAGTGGCTTGGATGATTTCTTGGACAAGCATTATATCCAAGCACTTTAGGATGACTGGAAAGGTTTGTGCAAAAGAGCAGGAGTATGGTATCCTCCAAACATTATTTTGTAAATGTTTTCCTACATAATGGTGAATTTCTTTCCATTTGCTCAGATTACTCAGGTTTTTGATTTAACTCTTTTTCCAGCTGGCACATAAATGGGTGTGGATAGGGCATTAGAGGGCAATGTTAAACATTTTTAAGATTAAGGGGCATATTTATCAAGCCTCACATTTGCTTAAAGCAAGCCAAATTTGCTTACACACTAGCGACACATGTGATCAATCAGCAGATAGGATTTACTGGACTTCTGTCAGAGAGCAAGTTATGAGTTATTTACCATGAAAAATACATTGGTAAATGTATTCTGTTCTCCTTAGGTTGCTGTACATCTGTTGCATCCATCACCCCACTTCCCTTAGTCTCAGTCTGAATACAGTAGCTACTGTATATTAACAGTATATTCAAATACATACCCCACCAGGAACCACTTACTGTATCTCATAACCATTTCCCTTGGTAATATCAATTAAATCAATTAACTGTATTATTAGTAAGTATAAAATACATGTAAAACAATAAAACATGTGGCTATGATTTAGATGCTTTATTATAGTACATAGACACATTTCTATGGTGGACTTTAACTCTATGACGCACTGTTAAAATGTAATTACCCTCAGTCAGACATTAGAGCTGTTGTTGTACTTTAATGCTCTTTATAACATTGCATGCATCTTAAGTTAGCAAAGCTCAATCTTGACCATATAAATTAACAAAGAATGCAACAAAAGCTGCAATAAAAGAACTTTATCCTCCAAGCCTTCAAGTTGCAGCTAAATGAGATTTCTTTGAAATGCAGATCAGCTGAACTAGATTAGTGAATTTTAGCTCCTGTCAACATCATAACAAAATACAAATACAATTGTTCGCTGGTCTTATCTCTATGCTTCCATCTGCTGCCTTGTTATTTACTTTCCTTGATTTACTATGCAGATCTAAATAAGACACATCAAGGAGGGCTTACAACACAATGGCTTCTTAAGCTTTACATCAAGGTATTTGAAACTGAAGCTCTGAAAGGGCTGCCATCAAAGACATATCTCTAATGAACTTCCATATCTGAGAAGGTTTGGTATTTAATACTGCTGTGAAACGAAACAAAAAATCAGTACAGCCTTCAAAATAAAATGCAGGAAAATCACGATGAGATTAGTACCTAGTGGAATTAATATCCCAATAAAGAAGTCTTTAAATGTAGAGAGAGAGAGAGAGAGAGAGAGAGAGAGCTACATTACCTAACCCCTATGCAAAGGAATAATAGTTATAGCAGCTAAGAGTAGGCTGAAACATAGAATTCAGATTTTAAGGTTTTTCAAAGAAAGGCTAAACAAATCTTGTTTGATAAATATCAAGCATCTACTGTATATAGTCCTAAATATTCTATATTTTTAACATTCCAGCGTGATTGTTGCATCCTAATCCAATATGACAGAATGAAAGATTTGTTCATCAATTTCACTATTTTACCTTACAGCTATATATTTTTGCTCAAGGTAACAGCTACTCTTAGTTTACTTGTAAAGAAACTGGGAAAGAGTTTCCCTGTGTGGCGTCACTTTTTTTATAGCAAGAATGTAAAAGCAAGAATAATTATTTTTAATCATTTTGGTTCAGGAATATATTTGCCATGATTTACACTTTTCTTTTCAACAGCTTAACAGTTTCTTTGTCTAGCTCTCCAGAAGATGATGCATTATAAGCTTGAGTGCCTGCAGTTTGTGCTTTGGGCTTACCAGATGATGACAATAGAAGTCTCCATTTGTGTAAGATGACTTTTAGGCACATCACAATTTTATGACCGTGAATGAGAGTCTATTTTTGGTCTGGAGCCAACACAAGAAAGGACCAAAGATTTGAAAGATTTTAAAAACTCAAGTTCATTAAAAAGATGCTAAACCCACACTCTAGTGATGGGTGAGTCTGTCCGCCAAATAATTCGTAAAAGGGCAATAAAAATTGTGAAACTGTGAAAATTTGCAAAACAAAATGCGGAAATTCGCCACAAATTCATGCCTGGCGAATTTATTCGCCCATCACTACAAAACAAATGCAATAATTAATATGAATGGTTTTTCAATGGTGGCTGCAGTCACTTTTTAAATGCTGTGCTTCACATTAAAAACCAAACAATGTAGGCTCTTATTGTTTAATGAGATTACAAAAAAACATATTTGTCTAATTCAGAAACAGGTGCTGAAACAGGTTTTGCTCATTTTAACCAAAGGCACAAATCACTGTTTATCCTTATCAGATCTCCATATGGCAATGTTTCATTCTAACATAATCAAAATTATAGCATCTGGCTTAATTCATTAACTAAAATGGCTATTTGCTTCCATTTTCCTTTATTTGTATATTTATATATATATATATATTTATATATATATATATATATATATATATATATATATATATATATATATATATATATATATATATATATATATATATATATATATTGTTTTAAATAATTCCATATGCTCTTTTAGTTATTCAGTACAGTAAATCAAAACTTACACATTATCACTAAATTACATTCTCTGTTATTTTAGCATAAAGTATGTTATAAATCTGATTTGATTGTAAAAAAAAACCCATTTAATTCAATATAAAAAAATGACATATTGAATTTATGTTCAATGCCAGCCTATGGTATATGCAGTAGTTCATGTTGTATCTGCTTTTAGCTATATATAGAGGTAGAGGCGGCATACTTATCAAAATTCAAATATGTGTAGTTTTGGAGCTTTTTTTCAACCACAACTGGACTCACATGGCTACTTATTCATTGAAAGATCTGAATATAAAAAGCACAGACAAATAAAAATGCGGAACGAATCCAAATGAATATATGACAACCTTGAAATCCTTATGTATTCCAAATGTTTGTGCATTACAAGTGAAACTAACTAAAAGTAATTAAATATTTAACATCTCCCAATGACTTTTACATGACCTTGTCAGCTTTTAGATGCCATAGTTTTGTAGTTTTACATTAGAGTTTTCCATGCTTTTTATGCTTAATAAATACTGAACATTTCATGTTTTAAAACCTTTCTTCACATGCAAGATTTTTATCTCTAAAAAATTTGAATCGTGAAAAAGAACATTAATAAATCAGCCCTTTAATCAGTTAATGTCTATCCTTCTCTTTACCTCTTCTCTATATGTGTATATACAGTACATATGTATTTGTTTAACATGTGTACTACCCAGACAAGCCCATTTACCACTGAAACATTATCTTTGGTTATTTATTATGCTCCCCGCAGCCTCCTGAACCTTTGTGCTCCCTGACATGCTGGTATGCATGGGATTGCGGCTAGTGCAGGGGTCCCATGGAGGTGGCCTGGGGGGGACTCTGTGGCCTTGGGGGTGCAGGCCGCTGATGCTATGCCCCGTGAGCCTGGACCCACCCCCAGTCCAATTAGTGTCATAAGATATATACACATATACACAGTGGCACTACACCTGAATACAGCAGACCCGGTGGAGGTAACACAAATAATCACACAGGATATGTCTGTGTCATTATACCCATGTTTAATTCTTAGATGGGTGACTTCAAACAGCATGTGTCACTCAGTTATGATTAGGGTTGCCACCTTCTAGTTCCTATTATACATTAACCAAATCTACTTCTCTAATCAGTATTCACTGAAATAAAGACATTCCCTACATAACGATCATAGTGCTATACAACCAAACAAAGTTGAAACCACTGTAAACTAATAGCAAATACACTTGGGATACAGAGAATTGGTACCAGCACTGCAGATCTTTAATGTTGGCCTTGAAAAAGGGAATCTGCAGCAGCACATAAAAAAATGCTCTACTGTAAAAAGTAACAATGAATACAAAAATGTATTTCAAAACACCTTAAAAAACTCTTAATGTGGAAAGTGTCCTCTTAATGTGCAATGTTAACCTATTTTATAGCTACAGTGTGCTGGCAGAAGGTAGCTCCAAATGCCCCAAGCCTGAAATTTGATGTTCTTTCTGCAGCCTAATGGTTGTCAAAATGTGTTACTATCACAAACCTATTGCCTTTTCATATGTCTGTTAACTTAAAATGCCATGTTTTTATTCCTAATTTCTGTTATATAAATATCATACTACGCAACAAGATGTTACATACTTAGTTATAATCTACAGGTCTAAAAATAATTCTGTGTTTATATCATATTGTTATGGAAAATCAAAAATCCCATACTTCTTTAAAATTCGAAAGTTTCCCATATTTATGTATATTCTTGTACTTCTTAATCTACTTATGCTTAGCACTCCTGCTCCTACAGTTTTAGGGGTACAACACCAAATCTCTTCACACATCTTGCTTTACCATCTGATCCTAATGACATAGTAACTATATATTATGTGATCCTTTAATATATATATATATCTACATACACATAACCTAATTAGCAACCATGTAGATTCCAGAAGAAAGCAAATGTTATAGATTTTGACACACTCACATGCCTATGTACAAGAAGCACCAGCACCCATCATATAAAAATTCAAAGCGCAAAATATCAGATTACCCTTGCCTATTTCAAGATTATCTGTCCTATAAAATTAAATGAACCATTACAACCTAGAGGTAAAAATATAGTCAAAATTATTGCTGTAAGAAATTGGATATCTACTTAGAAATGGGCTTGCACCAATTAGAGAGCAAATCAGCCTGTCAGCTTGCACAAGGGGAAAAAATGTTGGCATGAAAAGACATACTTTCTCACTCTTCCATGATAGATGGAATGTATCAGTCTTCGCACTATTGGCGAATGTACATAAGCTGTGTCAAATGAAATTTGCCAGAAAAAAAGGTGTAAAATATGATGAACTTACCAAGGTGTGTGATATTTTATGCCATGAAAACACCATTTTCCACTGTTATTTTCCACTGCTTCAGACCTTTGTAAGTAAGTTGCTCCAAGAAAAAAATGACGCAATTTTTATGCTGTTTTTTTACACAGCAATGGCTGGCAAATGATTCTGCCCTTTTTTTTACACCACATAATAAATCTGCTCCCAAGTATGACATTAGCCTAAGCATTCAGAGTATTTGCTCACTTAAGAATTAACATAATAATAATAAATAAACTATGTATGGCCTGTGGGTTAAACTGGCCTGACATTTAGCTGTATTCCAAGCTCTAGTGAATGGCAATACCTTCAGATTTCACAGCACAGTAGTCCCTGGTAGTGATATAGGGTTGCAAGGAAGGAAAAGTCCCAGAATAAACAGACAAAGCAAATTCAGCTGCATGAAAATTAGGATAGGCAAACAGACAGATTGAGGGCAAACCAGAGGAATTACCCAAAGCTGATGAACACCTAGCGGCATATTTACTTAAACTCGACTTTACTAAAACTTCAACCAAACTCCCAAGCCCTTAATTTACCTATAAATATTCTCAATAAAATCGGTGCAAGAAAAAGTCGCAACAAAATCAAGCGTCAATTCGAATTGTGAGACTTTTTCAAATTGTCACTCCGAGATCTCAAATTTATTGAGTTGAATTTATCAGATTATCCAACAAAAACCAGTAAAAACAGCCCTAAACTATTGAATCCTGAACATAAACATGTTGCAGTTGTTAAAGGGACCATCTGCCATCGATTTCTACATGATTTCGACAGGTTTTTAGCTGGCGTATTTTCAGATTCAAATTTTAAGCATTTTAGCAGCATAAATAATCTCGAAAAATCTGAGGGTTTTTTTCCTCTAAAAATTTAGTTTGTTAGCTCTTTAAAAATGTGAGCCTTGATAAATAGGCCCCTTAGTATAGAGCAGTTAGGTTTGTGCCTTAAAATAAGCAAGGAGTGTAAAACTACTGGAATAAAGGAGCCAGGACACTCTAGACAATATCATTATAGACATGCACGCTTAGACATCCATCAGGTCATGCCCACACCCTGACTCTTGTGCATAACAAAGGTCCACAGAGGATGTGCTGGGCCCAAAGATCAAGGTGACAGGTGAGTCTCCTGACAGCCTGTCTGTTAAAGTTATCCCTTCATATAAGGGACACTGGACTTATAAGTTCTGTTACATGATTACATATTGACTAGCTTAGACCCACCATATTTGTCTACTAACTGTTTCTCTAAATGCCTGGCTGTGGAGATCTTTGTGGAATATTGTGAAGAAACAACTTCCAATTGTAAAAGGGGCATCTGCCAATGACTTCTACATGACTGTTCTGTCCTCCCTACCTATTACCCTGGGGCAGTGTGTAGTTCGACATGCAGCTAAACTAAGCTTGTGCTGGAGACATGACAATTACCTTGACAGGTTTCAGCTTGAGTATTTTCAGATTTGTATTTTTATCAGTTTTGGAATATAATAAATCTTTAAAAATTTGAGTTTTTTTCCCTCTAAAAATTCAGATTTTTCCCCTTAAAATCGCAACCATAAAAAATCAAGGCGTAATAAATAGGTCTCTAAACGTTGGATTAAATCAATAACCCATATTGTTCCTGAGAGGGTAGAACCTCTTTACTTTTAGCTTTTTTTTACTAGCACCCAGGCATTTAGTTTTAATAAAAATGCTACTTGTGGCTTGTGTATTCCAAAAGAAGTGATTTGACATTTAGGGGCTTATTTACTAAAGCTCAACTTTTTGGATGTATATATATATATTTTTACTTGCATAGCGTTCCTTGCAACTTTTTCGAATTGTCACTCCAAAAACTCAAATTTATCGGATTATCAAATGAGAAACAGCCAGAAACTATCAAGAATCCTGATGATGTGTCAATCAGCGATTGGGTGATCGCCATGTCATTATTTTCAATGTCCTGTCCAGATTTCCTCATTTAGAAATCTGCACAGGAAGGTTTCACCCAGACAGCCCTTCCAAACACCGAGCTGTCCGGGTGAAATCTGGACAGGTGGCAACCCTAGTCCTTTATCTTCTTTTGTAAAAAGGTGTAAAGAATTTTTAATCCATGTGCTAATTGCATTGTTAAGAAGGATATACAAAAAACAGATTTTATTAGCACTCATGATAAAAGTTCATTTAATTAAAACTTAACTGAACAACAAAATAAAGATTAAGGGATTGTGAGATGCTACTGCCAGGTCAGTGCTGTCCCCACCAAAGAAGTTTGTTCAATGATGAAGCTGGATTTTTTATAAAGGGTTCAAATACCTGCCTTGCTATTAGATCATAAACTTTGGGCAATTACATCATGGACTTTACATACCTCTTTACACGTGTCTCACGCAGACCCTTTACTGTTCACTGTATAGTTCTTGTAAAGACATGAGAAAAACAATTCTGAAATTCTTGAAACATTGACAATTCATTGAAATGCAAAATAAAAATTGTCTTGAATGTTTCAAATAAGTTTAGTGACTTGCATATTATTTTTTGTGACAATTATACAGAATGAGGCAAGTTAAACACTTTTTTTTATCTTAACAAGTTGTTTTTATAACAATTTAATAAATGTACACAATGAAAAGAATTGTAAAATATCTTATGGCTATTTTATAAGGATTTGAGCACCACGTGGAACGAGTTTAATTTTAAGCAGATATACTGTACTACATTCCGCCACTGCAGTCAATTACATGAGGTGCAAAAAAGCAATATTATATGCACTGTATATCAGTGGTTTAATATTTGCAAATGGCACTACTCTTTTGGTAGACAATACACACCACAGTTATTAAGTCTGCCCTGGAAAAAAAAACTGATAAGATCCAACTGCAATTAAAAAGAAAAAATAAGAAAACAAAATATTATTTTCATATTTTCCTTTAAATCAGACTCCCATATGTGGCTTTACTCCTCTACTTTTTTTTATAAATCGATTGCTCTGGAATTTCTTGCATTCAAAATCAACCCAGTAATCTTCTTATTAAAACTGAATTCTGTTGAAATTATATATTTGTCCAGCAAATAACCTTCAAATCCTTATAACGCAGTTTGCATTATGATTTTTAACTGAAGAACTAAACCAATTTGTAACAGACAGTATATATCATTTATTAACAATTGTGTCCCTGTCTAGTAATCTTTACCAACCAATCGGAGATTTGCTTTACTATTCCCTGTGTAAATGTTAGGAGAACCAGGCTAATGACTGACAGGCATGTAGCAATATGCTGCATAAAACTGGAATACAGGCCCTGTGCAGACTGCTTGAAAATAAATGTATAGTAGGTCATCATAGTTGGACAGGCAGAGGCTGAGGCAAGTTCCAGTACACATGCAATGGATCAGTAGAGTAGAGACCAAAGTAGAAGACATGGGATTAAGCATTGGAACAGCAAACAGGAAATAAAGTACTTACGAAAGTTGCAAGCAACTTAATGACTAGTACTATTTGCATTAAGAGGCTGGCTCTAAGCATTTTGAATTTGAATCCCTTAGCCTTAATTAGATTGGAAGTGGAAACAGAGGAGACAAGCTCTAGAGGTTGCTCATGTCCTGTGTTTTCTATCCTGTAGTAAAAAAAAAATTGGGTAGTGTCAAGGCATTGCGTCTCAGAAGATGAGGGTAGGGACCAAGGAGGAAGCAGTAAGCAACACAGTCTGAAAGACAAGTTATCCAAAGGGATAAGCAAGTTTGTGGTCATATTTAGGCAATAGGTCAGTTCAGGCAGAGAGGTTAGTAGTCGACAATCAAAGCCAAGGTCAAAATCAGAAAATAGTAGAAGAAATCACAGCCAGGAACGTACGGAAGTAGAACCTATTTTGGGGAAGCGGCACAGAAGAGGAAAGAAGCACAATCAGGCACTCCTCACAGGTAAAAAAAATGGGCTGTTCTCAGAGTTTTAATTACTTCATCCAGTCTATCCAATCTATTATGATAAAAGGAAAAGTTGTGGGAGCACTCCAATAAAAATGTACTAAAATACAATGGAAGTGCTACTGATCTGGCCAAATTAACTACAGGCATAGAGAAAAAGAAAAAAGAATGATCAATGCATATACCGTGGTCCCCTATCACATAAGAAATTTATGCAGATGCATGTATTTACAAAACAGGGTTTTTTTAGTTACAAAATTATGATCATAAAATTGATAAGCCACCATACCACGTCAAGGTAAAACTCATATGGTGGTCCCTAACTATTTACCTCTGGTCATAATACTCAAATGCTAAAGCCTCCCGGCATAACAGCATTACCTGAAATAAATGTCTCCCGACCTAGGCATTATCCCCTCCCGACCAGGGCTTAGTCCTCCCCTGCCTGCGTTTAAAGGAGAGCAATAACCTAGATCACAGCATTGGTTCCATAAGATTAATCCTCCCCCACTTGCGGCTTTTAAGAGAGAGAAACTGCCCAGACCAACACCCATTTCCAAAGGCATGGGGCCACCATAGCAGCATGAAACAGTGACTATTTCATGTATAAATATTTCCAGAATTTACAGCCAGATGGCACACTGACATAGCAGCATAGAACTCAAAGCAGGATGGCACAGTGGCAATTCTATGTATGTATATATATATATATATATATATATATATATATATATATATATATATATATATATATATATATATACATATATATATATATACATATATATATATATATACATATATATATATATATACATATATATATATATACATATATATATATATATACATATATATATATATATATATATATATATATATATATATATATATATATATATATATATATATACTGTATATATATATATAGTCAACTACAAGAGGTCCTCTGCACTCAACCCATTATCAATATATTTAAGACAGCAACATTTTGTGCATACTGCTACTAAAAAATGCCTTACCCTTTAAAAAACACAGGGATTGTTTGTCCATATATTGCAATATATTTAAGCTGGCCAACTACGTCAAAGTCATCCCATATCTGGCCAGTCCTACGCTTAATTTTCATCTGATTCATTAAGAATTCAATTGCTTAATTATACATTTTACAAAGGGACTACGTTTTACCTGCAACTTACTAGCTGATTTCAAAGTAAAACTCCCAAACTTGGCTGCCCTTTTATTAGACACCAGTGGGATCACCTGACCATAGCTGGGAAGGGTGGAAGCTACAACATGGAGCTGGTCACTGCTCCTGTATAACTATAACAAACAAGGGAAAGTTGTGCTCACCACTATTTTTCAAAACCATTAGGCGGGGGCGCAATGAGGGTGTGACCACAAAATACATATGCATACGTATGCACAAAATGTCGCTGTCTTAAATATATTGATAATGGGTTGAGTGCAGAGGACCTCTTGTAGTTGACTATATGTATTTTGTGGTCACACCCTCATTGCGCCCCCGCCTATTCCAAGGCCTTTCTCAAGGTGACAAGTGTACAAATGAAATGCCTTATATACTGTACATGCATTGGCGGGAAAAAAACAGATTGACTAATGATGACAACTCATCATCGTCATCATCGTGTGTCCACTCCCAGATGGCACACTGACATAGCAGCATAGAACTCAAAGCAGGATGGCACAATGGCAATTCTATGTATGTGTGTGTATATATATATATATCTATACCAGGGGCAGATTCACTAAAGGGTGAAGTGGGCAATTCCAGCGACAATTTGCCAGAAATCCCATCGGCACGGACATCGCCAATCCACTAACAGGCATAGAGGACAATTCTCTAGTGGACTAAACAGTCGCTGGTGTACATTTGCATCCTATCGCCAGGCGAATTTTTGTTCTGGCGAATGGTCGTTACTCCGCAAATTCATTTAGAAGTTATTTTAATGAATATCACCTCTTTTGCCAAAGTTTGCTTCACCACCTCAGACCAGGAGAACTGATAAAACAAAGCTACATCTTCCTCAATCTTATGTCAGTGACATCATATCCTGTATACCGGAAATTCAAGTGTTAAAAAAGCTGGAAATTTTTAATTTTTTAAAAGCGAGATTGCCTTCAAAAGTAGTAACTATTATAGATTTATGTGTGAATAATTTTTATTCACTAATTTGAGGGGTATGCCACATTTGTTTAAGGGTGGGCTTATGTCAAGGACATTAGAGGACCTCTTTAATCTTTATTTTGCTTCGTTTGACATTTGGAATAAAAAGTGGCCACTTCAAGCATTTCCACCAACATCACTAATAAAGATCCATATGACTTTTATGTACCCGCCCTATTCAAATTGACCTAAGTATGAGTACTAGTGAGGTTTCGCTAGGCAGAATTTGCTATGAAAAAATCGCACAACTGAAGTAACGCTAGTGAAAAATCACCAGCGTTCGGCTGCTGAGACGCAACTTCACATTTTAGTGAAATAGTGTAGTGGTAATGAATTTGTGCCTGGCAATGTGTGGCAAAGCAGTTGCTGGCAAAAATTTGCCCTTTAGTGAATTTGCCCCATAGCAGGATGACACAGTGACAATTCCATGTATAAATGCCCCAGAAATCACAGCCAGATGGCACTGTGGAAATTTAATGTATAATCCCCCCCAGAACTCACATCTGGATGGCACAGAGGCAATTTCATGTATAAATACCCCAAAAACTCCTAACCGGATGGCACAGTCACTATTCCATGTATAAATACCCCCAGAACTCATAGCAAGGTGACACAGTGGCATTTACATGTACATATACCCCAGAGCTCAAAAGTACAAGTAATAAAAAATGCACTTCTTTTTTTACTAGTAGTCTGCTGTACTGACAGTGGGGGGGGTGAGAGGGGGAAGTGTTCATGGTCAGCCATGACCACTTTCCTTCTATGTCAGCCAAGCCCAGCACGTAGAAAAAGTTTTCCCTCCCACTCACCAACAAACCCCAGAGTGTAGGCAGGAGATTCCAATGCCATTCTGCTATCCAATCAGTGCTGTGCTGCTGGCCTGTTCTGCACTGGGATGCCTCGATTGCATCCTGGAGGTGGGGCTCTGTGAATCTGAGATTGCATCCCACAAGATACAATTGATTTAAATATTTAACCCCCCCACCTGAGCTGTCCTAACTGCTTTGAACTGCTGCTTCTACAATGAAAATAGAAAGCAGCAGCAAGCAAGCAAGCTGGTTCTCTCACCTTACAAAGTCGGGGGGATTTTGGGGGGGGGGCATTGACCCCTGGCCCCCCAGTTCCAACCCCTATGGCGTCCCGCTCACCACAAAGTCACTTCTGAAATCTAAACAGTAAATATGTGGCATGTGTATATAACTGGTCTGTTTCACATGCAAATGGTTCACACTCAGAAAAAGAGTCATTTACCACTGTAACCACTGTAACTGAAATTATAGTTGTAGAAAATTTGATGCAGTCATTGTGCAAATCTATGTCATTCATTAAAGCTACTTAAATGAACACTATACTCCCAAACAATGTAGGTCTCTATAAAAAATATATTGCATAAAACAGCTCATGTAAATCTCTGCTTCATGTAAATAAACCATTTTCATAACAATATACTTTTTTTAGTAGTATGTGCCATTGGGTAATCATAAAAAGAAAATTGCTATTTTAAAAAATAAGGGCAGCCCCCTTGGATCGTACGATTCATGGTGCACACAAAAAAAACAAACAAACTATACTTGTTAGGTCACATGAGCCAATTAACAGGTAGAGTTGTGTCTTTTGCTTCTTCACTTCTTCCTTTTACAGTTAGCGTTGTAGTATTTCTGGTCTGGTGATCTCTGAGACAGCACACAGACCATCAGGAAATGGCGGATCAAGGCAAGAGATGTAAAAGTGCAATATTTACTTAAAATATATATATATATATATATATATATATATATATATATATATATATATATATATACTGTATATATATATATATATATATACTGTATATATATATATATATATATATATATATATATATATATATATATATATATACAGTATATACCAGTTTGGTGAGATTCTTATGCCATGTCATGGTAAACCCCACATGGTGGTTCCTAACTTGTTTATCTCTGGTCATAGTATAAAAGGTCTTGTACCTTTGGAGTAAATGTATCCTGAACCTTGCTTTCAGTCTGAGGGCTAGGTCCTTCCCCACCACTAGCTTGTGGCTTTTAAGAGAGAGAGAGAGAGAGACTGCCCAAACCAGTTTTTTTATTTCAAAAAAACAATGAAATAATGGAAAAACAATAGGGAAGGCAAAGTATAGTTGTTGTGTGTATAGGGGCATACTTGGAAAGTGTGTATGTATGTGTATGAGTATAGGTGTGAGTATAGGTAAGTGTATAGGTGTGAGTATTAACCCTTCACTGTTCTTTAATCAGTTGTATGGCTCATATCAATAAAATAAAGCCATGTTTTTCTCTGGTCACTCTAATTTAAATAGATAACATCCAAGTGACCTCACAATTGCTGATCTGAAATCATTTTGCACACAAGAGCAACCAAATAGTCAAGGAAAAAACACTTTACCCATTGTGTTCATTTTCTGTATTTGTTGTACCAGTGCTGAAAATGTCAGTTTTATATTTTTTATACTCTTTCTCCCATCTGCTTATTTCTTATTAGAGACTGGGAAAGAAATATTTAATGACATTCTCCCTCTAAGTTATATCACAATCTAATGAAATCCTCCTTATTTATTATGCATACGAGCAACACAAGAGGGAATGACTCATTTAATAGAGTTCATTATCACTCCTTAGTATGCTTTGATAATGTCCATCAATACATGTACATTGTTCTTATTTTTACTTTTAAACGTACATTCCTCTTGCCTTCAGTTTTATGCAACCTTACTATGTGAATGGCAACTTGGGTTCTAATTTATTAAAGAAAAAAGAGAAAATAAAATTGGGGAAAAAATACAATGGGAGAAATGTAATAACAGATGTGAATAAAAATTTGCATGTCGCAATATAATATTATTCATTATACTTGTTATTACATTGCCAATCTAAATTGCACATTGTGAACCTTTAACACCTGCTTGAAGGTGACATGAACATTTTGAGCAAATTTAACAATATTTACATAAAGAAGTTTTATTACATACACTGCACACTATTGCAAACTATAACATTCACAATCACTACTGTTGTGTGAGGAGCAAAGGTAAAATTGTTTGCTTTGTGAACAGTTTTTCTGTTAACGACCAATATAACATTGCCCAAATGTGTTTTAGCAGATTTCCACACCAATTCTGCCTGTAAAATATGGCACACATTGTTGTGTCATTAGTAAATGGCACATAACTTTGAAACTGCAACAAAATACCGTAATTTGCACAGAGATTTTCATGGGGGCAAAAAATTGTGTGTCCAGAATTAATCAAATGCAGCAAATGCAAGCCATTTTTTTCACATCCAAGCTGCTAGTTAAATTTTGCACTACACATAAAAGCGAAAGAATAAAACTTTATTATTTTCAATAAAGATAATATACATTCCAAGAAATATATTTACATTAAACACCTCTAAAAAACGGAAGGAATGCAGCTTCATATGTTACATTAATAAAAGCATTTCCCCAAAAAGATCTTACCGGTACCATCCAACCCATTCCCCCTTCTGCTGGCTGCTTCTCTAAAGCTTTGCACTGTTGGATGCCAGTCAATCCAATTTTGTAGGCAGCACAGTTCCCTCTGCAAAGACTGTGATTTGCTACTCAAATCCAACTGTGTTTCTGAGGAAGGACCACTACTCATTTGTAAGACAAGACAGACAAGGACCGGACAGAGGTGATCTCTGGGGAGCCCATATAAAAGGGCAATCTTTAAAGGTAACAATGCTTTTAAGCCAAAATTTAAACCAGATGCTATATATAAAATATAATTGCCTGAGTGATAAGACTGATTTTTAAAAATGCTTCTATTTATAATAGTACTTTATCGTTGTTACATCCTATATTTGAATGATATATTTGTGAGGTTCCCCATAAGAGCTGTATAATGTGAACAAAATAAAATCAAATCATATACTAATTATACTGTTCATTAAAGATGTTTTTTGTCAGGACAATATCTTCCCCCTTATTAATGCAGGGGTAATAGATGGTTAGTAGTGGGATGTACTGTCTAGTAGTAATGTTGTTCAGCTGCTAGAACTTGGTCTAACCCTTATTATACGGCTGATAGCATTGTGCAAATTGGATCACTTACCCCTAAGGTCTACCAAGATAGAAAACAATACAGACAGAAAGAGCCCCCCTCCTCCCAACAAGCACTGCTTGATTGGATTGATAGTTCAACAACAGTTGGAGGGCAAGAGGTTGGATATTAATGTATAAAAATATAGTTGCACTTCCCCATTAAAGTTTACAACACTATTACATTTTGATTTATTAATTTGTAGTTCTATTTTCCTGGAAATACACAAACTGTAATCCCATAGAACAACAGGCAAGACATCACTGTAAGGGATTTATTTTAAATAAAAGAATGTATATTCATCCTCCTCTGCAACCCACTATTTTTATTACGTGCTTGTTGAAAGTTTTGCATGTTTATTTAATGATCAAATTTAGTCTAAAGAACTTAGAGTGTGTATTGCTGCCTGGTTTTTAGTTTCTCCCTTTGAGTGTAATTTTACTAATCCCCATCACGGTTTTACTAACAAATTCCATGTGTGTGTGTGTGCAGAGCTTGAAGGTAACATGTGTCAGAAGACTGCCATTCATACAGAAGTGTGTATTTGAAAAGAAACGTTTCCACTGCAGTCGAAACAGGCAAGAGCTCAGGTACTGACATAGTTACATAAGTACTAAATTATATTAACATGTAGCAGACATTCATGCATTTGCTTCCATGAACTTACCTTAACTAGTCCAATCAAATTAATTGCTGTATTATTGTGTTTGTTCATTGGTGATTCTTTCTTAGTAAACGAGCCCCACTATGTAACAGCACTTAGCAAATGATAAATGATAATAAATATGAATGAGAAAAGTTGTACATACCTGAGAGAAATAGTTATTATACTTCATAAAATATTTTTGTTGTTTGTAACTTTATCTTATGACTATATCAAGGTTGTGTTGCCTAATTGTGGAGCAGACAAAACTTTGAAGACTATTTATTTTATTCAGCTTAAACAAATGTATTGATGGAACTGTGGCGCCATCTGTTGACATATTTTCTACAGCTGAATGTGGAAATTCAAAACCAAAGTCTTTCATCTCAGCAATAAATCAATAGGATAGATGATACAAGGCTTGAGATTACTGAGATCTAGCTGCTCTAGTGCAAATGCCTTTACAATGAATCATTCACAAAGTCTTAATTTAGCTAATAAACCTCATTAGACATCAGAATCATTAGACATCAGAATAATTTAATATGCAGATACCACTCCTCAGCAATCAAACATGAAATGTTAACCTGCTAAAATACCTAAAGTTAGCCAGATGTTCTAGGATCTATTCATAGTTGGTATTGAGCGCATTACAGCACAATTCCATTAAAGTTTTTTTTCTTTTGTTCAATGGTATTCTTCTATTTTCTACTTTGGTAAATAACACCACAGTATTTCACTAAGCTTAAGGCAGTTATTCTGACCCCTGTGATTAACACCTTTTGAAAATTGGGATATAGCTTGTGGTCAAGTGTGATTCCACTAGTTAGTGTGAAATGAATGACTGAGACTATTAATATCAACCAGACCCAATGTACTTTACCTCTACGCTCATTTAAATACAGACTTTTTTTTATATATACAGGTATTCTTTTTCAGATTCAGAAATAAACCAAATGTATATGTTAAATATGTTGTCTAAATATTTAAAACTTTCAGGGCCTTATTTATCAGAATCCAAATTTTTCTGAGTATTTAAAATAAAAAACTAGAATCCACCACTCAATAAATCGAGAGAAAACCCGAATCATACAATTTTTTTCCCGAATTGCTCAATTATTTTGGGGATTTTTCCAGAAAAGCCCAAATTTCGGATTTTTGTCAGAAAAGTCTTTTCGCCAAAAAAGTCTGAAATAGTCGGGAATTTTTTTTTTTTTTCAATAAGAATTCTGATTTTATAGTAAAACAAAACAAAACAATGGCATTTGGACTTTAATAAATAAACCCCTGAACGTGACATTATTCCAGGGTCAATGCTATGAGGTGTTGCTGCTAATTTAATGGTGTATTTTTCACAGTACAGGTATAAGATCTGTTATTTGGAATGCTTTGGACCTTTACATAATTTGGATCACCATACCTTAAGTCTGCTACAAATGATTTAAACATTAAAAAATCCAATAGGATTGTTTTGAAAGCAATATGAATTTATACAGCTTTGTATTATTATTACAGAGAAAAATGACTTTTTAATTGTTTGAATAAAACTCAAAGGCAGTTCTGAAGCACACAGTATCTTAAATAGAGTGATGCAGTTTGGTCTGATAGCAGAGTTAAATTCTAGCAAACACTATGGGTGAAATGTAATAAATAGCATTACAGGAGGAAAGTACAGCAATGAGGGAACAAAAAATGTAGCAAAAGTCTAAACAATTCTATTTGTTTTTTCATTATTATTTATAGAGTTTATTTATGTACCTACTGTATTTGCTGATATAACTTTAGAATTTGCAGAAAATAAACAAAATACAATTGAAACGTTTCTCTCCGTTATTGTTCACAAGCCCCAGCTTTTGCTTCATGAACAGAATATTCCATGTCACCTAAAATGATTAAATATGTGAGTATAAACTATACTGTGTGTGTCAGCAACATATATTAATCTTGTTAATACTTTTTTGTAGGTGTAAAATTTTTTGTAGGTGTAAAATCTCTTTTTAAATACAGTGCTTTGTATTATCTTTATACTTTAATATACAATGTACTGAAACTGCTAATAAATATCAAATTATTCTTTTCAAGCGTCTCTATTCTAGGATAGCATGAAAATACAGTCAGCTTAAATGCATGAATATTGTGCAGTGATATACACAACTATCAATAGAGAATGATTTACCCTCAGAAACAGTAGCATTACTTACCTTACAAATCAGATATGAGGTTTACAGGTTATTTATGTGTTTAGTGATTTTTGTTTTGTTTTAAGAAGATCCATGTTAAAGAAACTCTTATTTAAGTCAGTTCTATTACTGTATAACACTGGCAGGTATCACTGATTAATTATGCCATAAGTATGTATTTAAGGCTACAGGACTTTTGAGGAAGCTGCCAATTACCTTCAGTGCTGTCTCCTGTGCCAGAGTAGCTGCCAAGACAGTTACTCTCAACATTCATATGGTGAAACCTTACCCAAGCAGAAATCTAAGTAACGTACAGAGAACATTTAATTGCATTTAATTGCAGGCTAAGCAGGGCTAAAAGATGAGTATGCATTTGGCACTCTATCAAATAAATGAAGACAACTGCTTGCTGATAGCTGTTTGGGGCCTGGCACAGCAGATAATATAATTAAATGCTGCTGTGTTATGCATAACTTTGTCAGAATAATAGATGGCTATGGATATGAAGATACTTGGGTGAATATTATGATGTATATACCAAACTGTAATCTATACCTTTTTTGTTAGTGGGGGTAGCTTTTACTTACAATATTTCATGTCCACTACTATTTAAATTTGTTTTAAAGAAGTGTTACCTTCCTAACTGTAAATAAACATAAACACCAGGGGGGAGGAATTTAATAAAAGGACAAAGTGCCTGTCGCTAGCGAACATTCGGCAGAAATCCAATCCGCAGGGACATTGCTAATTCACTAACAGAGAACAACACGTAGAGTACAATATGCTAGCGAAAGTGTTCATTGCTAAAGAAGTTTCACTCCTTTTCGCCAGGTGAATTTTCACTCAGATGAAGGCTCATTACTCAGCAAATTCATGAAGCTGTGAGTTTTCCACTACTTTACCCTTTTTGCTTCGCCAGGTTATACCAGGCAAATGGATAAGATGAAGCTACATCCTCCACAATCTTATGTCAGTGACATCATATCCTGTATGCTGAAAAGATATTAAAAAAGTTAAAACACTGAAGGGCATGTCACATTTGTTCTAGGGTGGGCTCATGTCTATGGCATTAGTGGATTTCTTTTGTCTTTATTTTGCTTCTTTGGACATTTTTAATAATAAGTGGCCACTTCAATCAATTTCACCAACATCTCTAATAAAGACACATATATGACCCTACTTAAATTGACTCAAGCTTATGTGTGTTAAGTTTTGCTAGGCAGATATTAATGCTAGCGAAGGTTGGTGTGAAATGCTACCACTGAGGAATTTTTGCTGGCAAAATTTTGCCAGCACTCGTCTGCTGAGACGTGACTTTGCATTTTGGTGAATTAGCATAGGCGCTGTGAATTAACATCTGACAAAGTGGCGCAAAGTGTGGCGCGGCCTTCCAAGGCAAAAATTCGCCCTTTAGTGAATTTCCCCCAGGTATCCAAGTTTTTGTTTCTAAATCCAAGTTAACTAGATTATTCTGTTTTTCTTATTCTTCCAAACAGAATTTGTTCATTAGTACAGATAGTACACATGCACTAGAAGGTCTGTGTCTAGGGTGGCAGCTTTAGGGGGGAGGAACTCATGGGTGCCCATATGATAGATAAAAAGATTCCAAAAAGAAAAATTCCCCTGCCCCTGGAGGGGGATTGTGGGGGTACCTGGCCTGCCTGCAGCATAAGGAACTGGTGTAATATGAATCACATCACTTCCTTGCATGCGTATTATGTAATTTATATACTTTGCATACACTGATGTGTTGCAATGCCTAGCTAAAGTGGCACCCGACCAAAAAACAGCACTACATGCATTTAGATGGGACATGGATATCAATTAAACAGGTTAGGTGTGTGGAAAGTGAGACAGAGATACATTACGATTCTATTAAGCAAAAGGATTTGGAGAATAATTATGTATAAAGTAAGTTTTCTGCTGATTCACTGCACATGCTCTGTGCTGCTGCTGCTGCTGTCACTTCCTAGGCATAGGGACCCCCTCACAATATACAGTACACATAGAATAGAAATGTCACAATATAAGGCTGAATAATAATTAATACAGACAATTACTACATGGCAGCACAGACACCAGTGCAATTAGCATCAGAATTTAATAATCAGCCCTGTAGCATCAGATTATATTACAGGCCAACCTCATTTTCTGCTTGATAATTTGTGACGACCCCTAATCTTAGCTTCTCAACAGCTGCTCCAAGATGGTGACCCCCTGTGACAAGTTTGAAGTCCTGGATCATTGCTGCTATTGGGAAGCTAAAACTTTAGGCTGGTGCAATAAGTTCAGTATATAAAATATGACATATTTGGCCATATTAATTATTAGGGTTTAGTTGTCCTTTAATTCCCCTATTCGAATGTAAATTCGAATGTGAGATTTATCACATCTTGACCATGGAAACAGTCCTAATTAGAATATTCACCACCTAAAACTGGCTGAGTTCATGTACAAGTCAATGCCAGGGGTCCGTTGAGCCATTTGGAGATGTTAAAAGCCTTCTTGACATTCAAGATTTTTTGCAGTAGAAAAAATTCGTAAAGATTTTTTGGGTCAGAACCATTAGATCGAATATTAAACATTCAATTTTTTTCTTAAATAACCTCCCAGTCGAATTGTGAGTATATTCGGATTTAAAAAAAATTAACATGAATTCGAAATTCGACTTTTGAATAAATGGGCCTTCCCATAATCCCATATACATGTTCATGGTTGTGATGCTTGAGCCACTTAAAAAATGAACTTTGCTGCCTTTGGTCTCCATCACATGGGCTTATCAGCCGCCAGTGAATGAGAACTATGAGAGCAGAAAAAATAGTTGGAAATATTGCAATAGTTACTCATCTTTTATTAAATCTACAGATGTATTGGAAGTAACATATACACTCTTCCAAACGTATATTTCTCTTTTCACATTGTGTTTGTAGGCATCGCTGCGTATATAGTACATAACACAGAAGGGATCCAGTTTGGTCTTATCTAAAAGGCTGTAAAACTGTATTCACATCCTTAAGAGTCTACAGAGGATTACAAAGACATATACTTCCAGTATACCTTTAAGATTATATTATCTGTTGCACTGATTCTCAAAACATGAATTTTGAAAAAATCCATAGACATACATTTGATTTATTCTTTATACATTTGATTTATTCTTTACCTATGGGGATATCAATTCCTAAAATACTGATCTTTGTTGGTCTTGCGCTGAAAAATTTAAAACACAATGGTCATTATTGAAAAACAATTTTATGTAAATACACTACATATGTAATGTAGTTTGGTGTATCAGTGAAAACAGAGCTATCATAATAAGTTACACTCCATCAATAAACAAAAATTACGAGAGACAGAGATAACTTTGAGTTTTATTTCAGTGACAGAACACAACACTGCCTGTTGCTACAGATTTAAGTTATCTAGCATTTAGGTGTTGCATTAATGTTAATGCCTGAAAACTACATTACTACTTGCATTAAAAACTTTTCCTTCTAAATAAATAAACAAACTTAATGTAATATCCTTACGCCTGGCGAAGTGTTGCGACATGAGCTAAGTGGACGCTAGCAAAAATTTGGTGCTTAGTGAATCTGCCCCTGTATCTCTTTGGTGTGTACTGAGGCAAACTCAATGTACATCTCAAGATATTTTAATAGATATAGTAACATAGTGAAGCTCAAAACTGCCCTGCATAGGTGAGGTTTTACAAGGTTTGCTTCAAACAGTCTCTCTTGAGACTTTAATAAAGCTTTATTTTCAGCTCACATAGAACTTATTTTCCACTTTCTGCTTCAGTCCAAGGCGTCTCTCTTTTTCCTCTTTCACTTCCCAAAACAGGGAGCATCTCTTGGCCTTTTTCTCACTTGGAACAGGAAGCTATGGTACATACCAACACAAATACAGGGGCAACGACCGGAGAATCATCATTTTTACCTTTTAGACCCAGGGAAGAAAACCCAGGTATGTATCTACACCTCTTTTAAGTGCAAATGTGCACTCCACTGCAGTATCTTTATCTGGCAATAAGTGAAAATCAAACATTTTACTACGAAGCTAAATACTGCAGCCCTTATCATGTAACAGATATGCTACAATGTCCACGTTTTTCTTACTTATTTTTTATGGTGAGATGTATTTAAGCCTGTTGATGATTAAGGGTTTTTTTCAAGTTAATTAAAGGAGAAGCAAAGGTTTAATCACTAGGAGGTGCAAAATGTTAGGCACCCCCAATGAGCCTGGGCCACTGCTCCTGGTTGCTGAAAACTACAATGGTAGTTGTACTTCTCAGCAGCATCATAGAGTGATTGTCTTTGTATGGGTGTGCATGCACAGTAGAGTGAAAATCTGAACAAAAAAGCCGGCTTTTTCATTCTACTGGGCATGCATTTGCCCCAGACACTGAAAAAACTAGAGGCAAAAGAAGATGATCACTCATTGTGATGGCTAAAAAATACCCGGGTGGTACACTTTTCTGCTAATAGGAGGGTATATACTGTATATTGCCAACTACAATTGCCTACAACTGCTTATAAAAAGGTTTCCGGGTGACATCACATACAAAATGTGATAACGTGTATAATAGGAAAAAGTATTTGCAGATGTCAGCTTTACTGTACAAATTACAATATTTATAACAATTCTGAATATTTTCAAAGAACTTATTACCTGTACAAAAAAAATGTTTTTAAAAACTCTGATATGTGGCACTTGCCTTTTGCTCATTATCCTACTAAAAAATAGCTTTTGTTTGCTGGATTATGTTCATTTATCTGCTGAGATGGGAATTCCTGTAGGGAATTTATTCTAGGTTACAATTATGTTTTACTATTATTATTTATAATATATGATTTGACTTTGAGTACTGTGGACCACAGAATAACTAATGCAATACAAAAATACATTTAAGTACTAGATGTAAGCCCTATGCATGTATCAAGAGATGTTTAAAAATTACACAATATTTAGTTATTGGGCTATTGATGCATACATTTGCCTGCACAGGTTCATTTAGGGGGTTATTTATCAAAATCCAAACTGTTCTCATTATTTTCTGTAAACCACCCAGACGTTTCCCCTTTGTTTATCAATACATTTTCAAGAAAATTTATTGTGCAGGAAAAAACTTGATAAAATTGTGAAAATTTTTTTTTTAGATTTTTCACCAAAACTAGCTTTTTCAAATTTGATTCCAGAAATCATGAAATCTTTGGATTATTGAACGAAACCCAGCGCAGATAATTTGTCGGGACATCTGCCATTGATTTCTACATGAACTCGGCAGGTCTGAGTTGGATTACTTTTTTATTCGGACTTTTAAAACCATCAGAGGTTAATAAATCTTAAAAAATTTTTGTGATTTTTTTTCTACAAAAAAACAGTGTTTTTCGCCTTTAAAAGTCTGACCAGAGAAAAACTTAATTTACATAACAGCCCCCTTAGAATATAGTGTGTTATGGTCCTGACCAGTGTGGGGCTGTATATTCACTGTGCCTTCTGCAGTGGCAAGAATGGATGACAGCATTGTGTTATATAACAGCACAGTCTTATTGTGTTTCACTTAGGAAAAGATTTAAGTGTGAGTGTAAGGCTCACCATAGAAAAATTACTCCATTCTACTCTCTTTTCATTTCTATGGAAATATTTATTAATTACAACAGGGTGAAAGTAAAAGTTTGCCATTTGATAACTACGCTTTCAAATTCCAGTCAGAATGAATGGAAATGGTACTGTGGTGAGCTTTAATTTCACACTTTGATAAATCTGCCCCTATGTTCCTTTCATTTCTGATAGGAAATATGGCCCATGTATAACTCATTTTCTTAGCAAGTAGATGGAACATGTTATGCATGGTGAGGGTCCTGCATTGCTTAGCTCTATCTCAAGTCAGAGAATAAGGACCTTTCATTACATTTTGCATCCTCAAGATAGCAGGATAACACTGAGCCAACTTTGGCTCTAAAACTAAAATTGCTTTTTATTTCACATGTTTTTCCAAAGTGATGTCAGCACATCTGCTGACATAACAGTGCAGCATAGACAAAATTTGTGGTGTGAGGGGAGCATGCCGGGACGCTTTTACGCAAAGACTGGGGAATGGCATGCTTAAAGGTAAGGATGTGCAACGCTCTCCTGGATCACATCACATTATCAAATACTAAAACATTCCTGTCAGGGTTAAGGATTTATAAATAGGCAAGTGACTATTTTCCACTAATTCTGTCTAAATGCAGGTATCACAAAGGGAAAGAAGGACCCAGTTTAATGTTTATAGTTAAGCAGTGATTTTATTGATCCCAAAATTATTTTCCGCTATTGAACAAAAGAAAATACATTTGAGTTTAAACAAATGACCACAAACATAACTTTACAATAAAGTACAGAAATATTAAGGTGTAGGCAAATAAGGAAAGATTGAAAGAAAAAAGAGAATATGTATGGGAACACATAACACAGGTGTTAATTTAGTCTTTCATTCTACAAACATCTGAAGGGTTTGGATACTTTGCATTATTAAATTGCTGTGCTTTTGAAAATGATGATCATTTACAGCCAGAAAATGCTTACAGGCTGCTCAGTCTGAACTTCCAACATATGTAAATGTGTATATTGATGTATATTTTACCAAGTCATCATATAAAATAGTCTCCTTTATATAAAGAAATTATATTACAAAGGGAAATGCAAGAAAGATCTTCCTGCTTCACACAGAAATGTTTTCTTTTTTTTCAGCGATCATTCATTTTCTTTCCTTTACATAATAACCAACATTATATTATAGAGACACAAGAACATTCACAAAGCTAAATATACTGTAAATAACTTTCAGCATATAAACAACACTTTGTTTAAAAATTTGTAAAATTATTCATATTACTATATATACTAATGATTCTACAGTGGCTCCAATCTATAATTTGGATTTTTTTTCCTGCATATTTTTTATACAGAATAAATATAAATGAAAAAGAATTCCAGCACGCACTTGTATCAATAGCACTGCAGTTGGGTGCAGACCACTTAATAACAGATGCCCACATGATTTGAACTCACAGGTCTTATATTAGTCAACACAAATGATTTCCTGAACTCACTTGATTTATCTGCTGGCTGGCTGGAGATAACATCTTAAAGAAACAAGAGCTTTTCCCCACAATCAGGTTTTTATAGAAATAAAAAGCTTGTCACCTAAAACCTAACAAGCTTTTTATTTTCCTCAAAAACCCTCTTGTCAAATATAAAACTCACTTGAGTAAGTTCAAGAAATCTTTAGGCTTATCTGCAATTGAAAGACCTGATCACGGATGAGTATTTTTTAATAAATCTATTTATCTATCTAGTGCAGGAATCCCCAACCTTTAGAACCCGTGAGCAACATTCAGAAGTAAAAGGAGTTGGGGAGCAACACAAGCATGAAAAATGTTCCTGGGATGCCAAATAAGTGCTGTGATTGGCCATTTGGTAGCCCCTATGTGAATTGTCAACCTACACTGAGACTCTGTTTGGCAGTGCACCTGGTTTTTATGCAACCAAAACTTGCCTCCAAGCCTGGAATTCAAAAATAAGCTCTTGCTTTGAGGCCACTGGGAGCAACATCCAAGGGGTTGGAGAGCAACATGTTGCACACAAGCTACTGGTTTGGGATCACTGATCTAGTGTATAGATAGCAAGAAAATATTGTAATTCAGAAGAAATGGTTAGTATCTTAAAACTCAGGCTGGTCAGTCTCTCAAAAGAACTAGCTGGGAGAGACAGGGAAAGAGTGTCTAGGATCTTGACACAGAGTCACCGTATGGAAGGTCTGCACTGCCCTATTGCTTAAAAGTTGAGATCTTTTGGATGATGGACACAGGGTTTCTGAGGCTAGGGAATCTATAATATATAAATAAGCAGTTCAAATAATAAATGTTTATTAAAAGAAAAAAAAACAATATGAATGTCTAGAGACACTAAGGGGCAGATTTATCTGAGTTCAGATTTTAATAAATGAATAAAAACTCACCCAAGGTCTATTAGTTCCTATGGGATTTTTGGTAGCGTATTTATCAAATAGTGAGTTATAATTTTCAACCATTGAAAATATCCTATAAATGATTGAAAACAATAGCTTTTAATGCATTGCCCACTAACAGTAGTATCTACTAGCATTATAAAAAATATTGATTTATGAGAAATAGAAAACATTTTATAGTGAAAATATTGGTGTGTATTGTAGGTGATTTTTTTCAGTTTCCACACAATAGGTTTCATATGTGTACTAGGCTTGCATGACTAAATTGTTACTAATCCTTACCTGTATCACCCCCCACATGGGCAATGGCTAAATCTCTTACTTGGTGTCATTGTAACCCTAGTAATCTCTTTGGGGGTTTCTCCAGGTGAAGGTTGACAAACCAGAAAAATAAAAGTCAAATCAGCAACAGAAACATTCCAATCAGATTCCTACTGCCATAAAACTATATTTCTGTTGTCTATATATATAATTTACCAAGCACAATTTTACAGTAAAGTTCTATATTTTAGTGTCCTATTTATTAATTCAAGCAGTGTCAGCTAAAATGTGTTCAAAGCCTATGTAATGCTATATGTCTGAAAGAAATATCTTTTTCAGTGCAAAAAATAGTTTAGAAAATTCTAATACATACTACTATTACTTAGTAACAATAGTTACTAAGTACAATAGTACAAGCTATTGTTTTTAGCTTGAAACACTTTTGGTTTGTCTAGACATTCATAGTGTCTCATGCTCTGAAATGATCATTTTAATGGACATTGATTATTTGAACTGCTGCTTTAGATATTTAGTGAATTCCCTATCCCATGTTAGACAACCTCAGAGGCCCTGTGGGTACTATCCATCAGATCTTAACTTGAAAGCAATAGTGTAAAATGTATTAAATCTTTTGTCATTCTTTGAATCTGCTCCTTATAGCGATAGAGAAAAAACATAATTCCTCGCCATAATGAGGCTTTAAAGTGGACCTTTTTCTACAGACCTCATTACAAGCAATATAAGTTTTAAGACATAGATAAAGAACTTAAAGGAAATATGATAATGGAGAAGTAAGATACTATTTAGATGTTCAGCAGAATAACTGAATTGTGTACTCTGAAAATAGGACGGTATTTAAACACCTTTCAATTTAACACATAGGAAAAGTATTTGAAACCAAACCTTAAAATGGATCTCTATGAATAAGGCGTAAATATGGGTCTAACACCTTTCAATTTAACACATAGGAAAAATATTTGAAACAAAACCTTACAATGGATCTCTATGAATAAAGTGTAAATGTGGTTCTAACCCCATGTAATTCTGGCATAAAGGACAGCTTTTCTGACTGTATAAATTCTAATAACAGGGATCTCATAGAAAGCTAAACCAATAAACAAAGAAACACTATTTTTTTAACAGGTTTGGGGAGTACTATTAGTTCTAATTAAAGGACCTATGGAAGAAATTCTCGCTGCTCTGACCTTTCCCCCTTTTGGCCAGGAGAGGTTAAAATGGTGATAAATATTTTAGGAGACCAGACCCTAACCTACAATAGTGAATAGATAGTGGTAGAATTTTGTTGTAATCAATGCTAAAATCAATGCTAAACCAATAGGCTTTGGATAAGCAAAGGCTTCACACTTTATTTACCTAGTGTTGCCACCTGTTTGGTTTTGACCCGAACAGTTCGGTTTTAGTAAGGCCTGTTCGGATCTGAACTTTTCAGGTTTCAGCCTTATGAAACCCGAATAATAATCTGGCAAATACATGAAAAACATTTAAATACTAAGATACTCACCTCAACATGGCTTAGTAACTATCAAGTACAGTTCATTTCTTATCAATCAATCGAAACTAAGATTTTTTTCTAAATTAGCATTGCTGTATTTCAGAGCTTTCTGGATAACTGATTTCTGTATAATAGATCTCATACCAGTAATTAAAGGATTGGACTTACTCATCAAGCAGAATATAGCTATTTCCTATAGAGATAGGGTTGCCACCTGTGTGGTTTTGAGCTGGGCATCAACACTTTAAAACATTGCGAAAAAACTGGATAGAAATCCAGCCAGTTGCATTTAAGAGATGCAATAGCCTTGTCCGGGTGTCATAACTCCACCAACATCATTGTGCCCACCTCTGATCATAATGCCTGTTCCTACATCACTGCCCGACCCTCAGTGCTATCTGCCCTGCCCCCCGTGTTCGGGTTTAGCAATCAGCAATGGTGGCAATCCTAGTGTTGTGTCTTCATAATCCAGGGAAATAAACAACAAATAGTCTATGGTTTGCAAACACATTAGCTGCAAGAAATGGTATTCACAGATATGTGCTCTTTACATGTTCTGTAACATGCAAAATTAAAGAGCATTTTTCATTTTTTTTTTAACATATGAAATTGACTTTTCAAAAAACAGATCAACCTCTGTTATAGGTCTTAACCTGTACAACCATAATTTTGTTAATTCTTTGACAATTTTTCTTCAATCAAAATGAAATGTGCAGTTGTCAGAACACAAGCAAACAATAGTGCTGAAAATGAAAAAAACTCCTTAGGGAACACAGATTCTTCTATTCAAATTAAAAACAATTTTGACAATTTCAGGAGAGATTTGCTATGTTTCTTTAGATTAATATTTTATTTTCATTTAAAGGGTTTGACAAGACTTTCAGTGGTCTAACTTAATACAGCATATATCTTCTCTATTTTAAAAAGAAGAAACATGAGCATTTCTTATGCAAATTTGACTATTTCATGTGAACAGCAATCTTAAAAAGCAGAGTCACATATTTCCCAACAGATTTTACATAATTAAACCCTTAGCAATCTCATTTCATGCTGTTGTTGATAAAACACAAGGTTGCTGTAATGGTGTTGCTGCTTAAGTAATGTCCAAAGATCTATAACAGCCTATTTTTTTTCAGTGCTGCTAGTCCAGTGTGCCCGTCCCTTAGTCCTCTGTAAAGTATCTGTGAATGCACACCCCAAATTGCAGGTTCCCAAATGCACCACATGCAAAATTGTTCTACCTTCCAGTGTATATTTTTTTGCATTAACACAATTATTAGGAAAAAGTAACAAAGAACCACTAAACATTCAACTGTCCTGCAGAATTGTAAAAATAAATATCTTGGCTGGCACATTTTTTGCTATAACTCTAAGTACAGGCTATAATAAAGCTATGTTATCTTTCCATTTATAGCTTCCATTTATAGCTCTGCTTAGGGTTAGGCCCCAATAAAAGGTTTATTGAAGCTATGCTGCCAGAGAAACAATGTCAGCTTAGGAAATGTTGAAACTGCAATTAGAGACAGCAATACATCTTGAACAGGGATCCCCAAACTTTTTTACCCGAGAGTCACATTCAAATGGGAGCAACACTGCTTGAAAAAATTTCCTGAAGTGCCAAATAAGGGTTATGATTGGCAATTTGGTTTTTGAAGTTTTTTTTATGGTAGGACTTTTAAATGGGAAAAATCACAATTTATTAGTGGAAAAAATTGAGTTTCTGTATGTTAAATCTGAAAAAAATCGTTTTTTCCCACACAAGAAATTTTTTGTGAAATTTTTTTGATAAATAGCAGAAAAAGTCTTTGACAGAGTAGTTTTCAGAAAATAGTGAGAACTTTTCAGATTTTGATAAATAACCCCCTAAGATTTTAACCTTTTAAACTGGCAAATACAAAGGAATATGAAAAATGACAGTTACATTATGCTTTGATCTATGTTGCACTGATTCTATAATGACACAGTCTCCATTTAGTACTCTACCAAAAATGTATATATTAATTAACAGTTTTTTCATGAAAAAAATTGAATTTTTCAATTTATTATATCCAAAAACTGCTAAAAGTTCCAATTAAAAAATACTGCATCTCAAACCTGCCGAGGCCATGTAGAAGTAAATGGCAGATGCCCCTTCTACAGTTGAAAGATATCATGATCTGCTCTGGATATTTACTTCAGTTTTGGGTATTTACTTCAGTTTTATACATGCCAAATGAGTTAACTTTAAATGAGAAATATTCTTCAATTAGCAAATTGAAGAATATTTCTCATTTAAAGTTAACTCATTTGGCATGTATAAAACTGAAGTAAATACTTCACTGAATGAAAAAAAAAACCTTTAATTGAATATATGAATAACATTAAACTATTTATACTGTTATTTGCATTACTCAGAGTCAAAAATTTCACTGTGTTCTATCTATAAGCTCATTTGAAGTATGAGCATGATAATGAAGCATGATAATTGGTAAATGAGTCATTGCAGGACATTGCCTAAGAAAGAATTACTATCGATAACACTTACAAGTAATAAATCATGCAGAATTATATTGCCAATGCTATGTCTAATCATTTTTTTCATTGGACACTTGTTAATTTTAGATTGTTATAAGCTTGTATTAAAATACTAATTTTTGATTAAAATATACAATTTCTACAAACATAAAACAATAGGTCTAAAACTTTTTATATTAATTTTTATATAACCAAATATTCATCTAAAATACCCTTTATTTTAAATATTTAAAGGAAGTAAAATTTGCCCAGATAGCAGTTCTAAATGGTACTAAAATAGATCTTTGTAAGTAGAATTAATCCAAAATTAAACCAACACCCTGAAAAGATGTTTCCTATAGAAATAACCTTGTGTAATCTTTTTCCAAAATTGTCAATGCAAGAACAAATCATGACAAGGACTCCTCAATTTGACCCTTTGCCTTGAGCCACCCCACTGAACCTTATTATTATAATATACTTTAATGAAACCAGGAGACAGAGATGGGTGGAAAATGGCCACAGAATTTATTCACATTTTATCAAATAAACCAAGGCAATATTCTAAAGCCAGAATTTAACAAGAGATCACTACTATGCTGTGCTGCCAACGTGAGAGAAGTTTAGCAGCCCTGCTGCCTGACCTGCATCTGCAGTGTCTCGATGATCCTAGCACAAGCAGTAGTAGCGTCTGTATCCATCAATCCACTGCGCAGTCACAGGAGAGAACCTCCTTTCTCCCTCTTCTAAACTTACCTGTGCAGTACTCTGGCAAGGTCCTACCGCTGCTGTGACAAATAAACTTAAAATATAATATCATGTGTGCACTGTTTGATCCAGAGGAAGGCAAAAAACCCTGCCAGAATGCCAGTGCCAATTATGCTTCAAGAGGGAAAAAATTCCTTCCTGACACAATGGCGATCAGAAACATTCCCTGGATCAAGCATTTCACATTCATTTAACTTAAATGAATACAATACAGACTCTCACTATTATATTGTGTAAAGATACAGATTCACTATCAGGAAAACATCCATATTCAGTTATTAATAGATAATATGAGAACATAAAATTTCACAAAATGTGCAAAATGGGGGAGGGTGGGTAGGATGTTTCTACCTGCTGAGAAGATAAGGAAGTGAATTGCTTCTTCCCCTGAGATCACATCCCTCTCTTACTCTGCCCCCCGGACCTGGCCATCTCCTGCTTTAACTCACTCCTTCTCATCTAAACACAGCTACATGAGATTTTGCACATCTCTAACCTAGACCAGTCTAATCTGGCTGCTGGTCATTTGGATCCCTTGCCATGCAGCACCTGCACTTATAGCTCCAGGACTTTCCCTTCTTAAAAATTGGCCAAAATGTAATAAATAATCTAGCAACAAAAAAAAAAGAAAATCTGCACTAAGTCATGGATAACTTAAAATTTGCATGTTTGTCTCCTTACATTTTATTGAACAAATGTATATATAAAACAAACAAGGGAAAGTTGTGCTCACCAAGCGGGGTGCAATGATGCTGTGACCACAAAATTCATATAGACAAATACATGTATTCTGCACTCAACCCTTAATCAATATACTTAAGACATTCTGTGCCTTAAACTACCAAAATAGCTCCCCCCTTAAAACAACACAGAGATTGTTTGTCCATATATTGCAAGCTATAAATATATTGCCATCTTAAATATATTGCAATATATGGACAAACAATTCCTGTGTTGTTTAAAGGGGAGGACATTTTTTGGTAGTTGAAGGCACAAAATGTCTCAATGTCTTAAATATATTGAAAATGGATAAAGTGCAGAGGGCCTCTTGTATTTGTATATATACAAGAGGTCCTCGTATTTGTATATGCAGTATATACACACATATATATATATATATATATATATATATATATATATATATATATATATTCTCCAAGAAGACCAGCAACATCGGGACTTTTATTATTATTAAAGATTTTATTTGTGTGAGCATTTAAACAGCCAACGTGACGTTTAAATAATACAAATAATGTTCATGTATGATAAACTATTTTATTTTCATTGCCAGATGTTATCATGCATATATTAGATAGAAATCAATATTAGCATTGCACCTCTACATTATTGTCTGCAGTATTGAAGCAATACAAAGTTTTGAAAAAATAAATCACACTGCTAAACTATAGCAAAACTAGTACAGCCCATTTTTAATATTAGCATTTTTTTTTTATAAACTTATTTAGTATTGTAACATAATGATCTTGCTGTTTCCAATGTACAATTCTTCAATAAAGATTAGTTACAATATTAGCATTTTTTACAATTTGCCTCCTTCTTGGGCTGCATTTTACAAGACATTTTTTTCACCATGCTGAAAAATATTACAGCTTTTTTGAAGTCATAATAAGGTACAGAAAGATTTCACATTACAAAAAGTCTTGAAGCAACCATTATTTACTCACAGTTCATTATTAAATAATGTTATTCTGGACAGAGTTTTAAAGGGGAAAACAGTTTTTTCATGAAAAAAATAGAATTTTTCAATTTATTATATCCAAAGGCTGCTAAAAGTTCCAATTAAAAAATACTGCATCTCAAACCTGCCGAGGCCATGTAGAAGTAAATGGCAGATGCCCCTTCTACAGTTGAAAGATATCATGATCTGCTCTGGGTTTCATATGAAAATCTGAAAAATCTGTGGTTTGGGGGCAATAATCCATAAAAGTCTGAGTTTTTGAGGCATCAGATCTGAAAAAATCGCACAATTAATTTTTTTCTCAATTTTATAGAAAAATTATCAAGTCTTTTCCAGACCAAATTTTTCAAATTTTTTTTTTTTGATAAATAAAGTAAAATTGTGGATGGGTGTTTGGTGTTGTTTTACTAAAATAATGAGAACATTTAGGATTTTAGTAAATAACCACCTAAAAATTCTGTCATATATATTCACAGAATATCTGGTTTAAAATCATTTAACGTTATATTGTCAATCAGGAATGACAAGCCTGTTAGGTCAATACATTTTTATAAGGAAAACAGAGGCCATGTTTTGTAAGACATTGCTAGCATAGCCATTTGGTGCCATCTTGTGGTTATGAAAACCTACTGGTATCAAATCGCTTTAAATACAATTTATAAACATTGATATGTTCTTTCATCTGTAAAATTAATGACTTTTAAGACCGATTAAGTGTTTTTCTATCTTTCTTTTGTCGCTGTATAATAAACATGAGGTTTCTTTGTCATAGTGCAGTGTCTGCATATACAATTAATTCTGCTTCATAAATGAAAACTATGTTGCCAGGTAAAATACAATGCTGATTGTATGGGCACACATGCATAAAATGTATTGAACATGAGCCAAGTATCAGAAATGTATAGGGTTTGAATAATGCTAATATCAGAGATACAAAAAAACATAGTTTATGAAGTGACTCACATGTAGAATATTAGTGCAAACCACTTATATAACAGAGCACAGCTATTTTTTTTATATTTATGTATTTGTTTATCATTCTGTTTCTGGGATAATGTAAGGTATTTTTAACATTTGGTATGTGTTTATAATGCAAATTACCAGAAGCATCTTTCTATTCACTGTACCTTTTTTTAATATCATTGTGGCTATTTATTTTGTTGTGCGTCCTAAGATGTTTTTTTTTTTAATTTAAGCAATAAGTTGACATTTCTTTCAAGGTCTAGAAATAGTAAGCTAATTCATATTCTAATTTTCTTTTTATCTTGGAAAAAAGCCTGGAAATTGTTTTTTATCCTATACGTATAAATTTCTGTTATTTAGCTGCATTATCAGCATCATCATCATATGTCCAAATCTAAATGAGACCGGAAAGTCTGGATTAAAAGAATATCAATATTCAAATATGTGTATCTCCTTGTGAAAAACTCCCAGAAACCTTACCAGCAACTATAGTAGACACAGTACTGATATGAATCATATGAAAGCAACATATACATATGTATATTTCCCTTTATTTAGAAACTGCAATTTAAGGGCCTTTTCATCATGCTGTGTATAATTGTTTTTGTATATTCGTTATTTAGCAAAAGAAGCTATTTTAGTTTTACAAAAATCACTATGTAATGGTACATAATCAAAGATGACATAGGGAGAACTTTTTACATTTTACATTGCATTAACTAACTCTGTAGCACTGATCACATGGTAATAATCAGATTACTGTAAATACGAAATGAGCTTCATGCTATAAGTGACATATTAATTACACTATTGACCATATTTAGCAAAGGTTGTTTAAATCTAAAATTCATTCGAATGTGAACTATCCGAAAATTTGTTTCATGCTCAAATCAGATATGAATGAAACGCGAATCGAATTTCACTCCAAAAAAAACCTTGAATGTCAGGAAGGCTATTAACATATTCGAATGGGTCAATGGACCTCTGCCATTGACTTGTATATTAATTTGGCAGGTTTAAGGTGGTGCATTTTCAAATTAGAACTGTTTCCATGGTTGAGGTGTGATAAATCTCACATTCGAATTTACATTCGAATTGGGGGATTAAAATTCAAATGTGTGAATTGTGACACCAAAATAAATTTGAATTTACTATTCGACCCTAATAAATCTGCCCCTATGTGCTGCAACCAAGTTCCTTTTTCCCCCTTTAGGGTGGCTTATTGTGCTTTGCAGTGTTAAAACAAAGGAAAAAATATCAATCAAAATGGAATTGTTTTATGAAACTTGACAGCTTTGCTTTCAAATGTCAAATGATGCCCAAAAAAAATCATGTTGTAAATTTTGTTAAACCTCAATTTAGAGAGGAAAATCTCTCAACACCTGGATTAATATCCCACCGGGGAGTTGCAAACAACACTACGGCATTTCTAGCAAATGAACTGAAAGTCGACTTGTGAGCATTAAAAAATCAATTATATAGATCAATACACCTTAGCTGGTTTATCAAAGACATCTCTGTCATTAAATAGAATTAGATACAAATAAGCCTCCCTACGTCAAGATGCTTTTTAAGTTTATTTCCCTAATAAAGAAGCATAAAATGATGTATAATGAAAGACAATGTGAGAGCAATAGAAACACTACAATGAAGGCAAAAATCAATGAGGTGGAAAAATGAGGAAACAAAGATTGGATTTCATAGCTAAATTATTCTGTTGGATTTCACATCTTGATATTATATTGAAATTTTATGTGCATACAAATTGTATTTCATGGCAGCATTAAAGGATAGCTTTTCAGTGCACTTTGTGAGGAATTAGACATGCAAATCCCATTAACATTAATGGGTGTTGTGCACTTAATTCCCTTCAAACTGTGCTGACAATTTTCACTAAATCTGCATGTAGTTAACACTTTATCACAAAACAGTTGGAAGTGTCAGCAAAGCATTTTGTAGAGAATCTGTATACTAGAAAGAACCAGTGATTATTTTTCAGTGTGCGCAAAAAAAAAAAGATATCTTAATATACTGTATGAGCCATTAGCAGTACTGTCTGTTGTAATAGAAAAACCTATTCATATAATGCTAAAGGCCAGCAAACAAGTCAGATTTCCAGTACATAATTCCTATGCAAATTGGCACAATTAGCATGAGGCAAGATTAACTACTTTAGCTAGAGATTAATACATATGTATCACTGAAGCACTTTTGATCTTCATTTAATTTCCTAATAACATCTAATGATTGAGTTTCACAAGAAAGCCATGGTTGCTTAGGGACAGTTACATAAACACAGACAAATGTTTTATTGTAGATTTTAATCCACTATAAATAAACAAAAAGGAAATTTTTTAAACTATTTATGGAAAAGAGCCCTTCTAGGTCTGTATTTACAGCAAAGACATTCGAGAGGCTGTTTCTAGGGCAGCAGCTTTAAGGGGCAGCCCTCGGGTGCATACATGGGAGAAAAAAGAAATATTTTTATTCCTATTACCATTTATCCCCTCATGACGGGGTGGGCAAAGATGTTCTATGCACCTTCCATGGTGATGTGCAGTATACAGGTATACATAGAAAGAGATAACAGGGGTCACTTTCTGAATTGCTGCAGGGGCCCACTTTGAGCCTCTTAATGCTCTATCACTTGCATTTAGGGTAACATCAGAAAGGTAAGCTGGGTAACATCAGAAAGGTAAGCTGAAGCTAAGACATATTATTATTACCTGTGTCCTGCATAAACCTGTACCCCATTAATAGTTTTCATATTTTTTACTTGCTACTTAGTTGTTTGGAACCTGGAAGTGGTACTGTCCAGTGTGGCAAAAAAATAAATGCTCTCTCTTCTTTTAATCAATTGTTAAAAAAAAATATATTTCTCCTATATTTTTGTCTATTTGGCAAGATAATTTGTTAATAGTTAATTATCCAGTTCTATGCTGAATTCTTTTTTTATTTTTTTATTTAGATGTGTTGCTTTTTAATAGGAGGCATAGCTTTACAAGTGTGAAAAGATAATGCACCAACAATTTCTACAGTAAAAATCCTCATATACCCAGAAAGTTCTATGCACATTATCTGTTTTCTCTTTTCCAGTAGAGACCTTTAGCCAGACATATAGACGCATATTCGGATTTTAATGGTTTACTAGGTTTTTGAAACCACAACTACATTCACAAACTCTAAAACCATGACTGTCAATCAGTTTATTAAAAGATCTGATTTAAAAAAGTAAAATGAAAAAATGTATTGAATAACCCAAAAAAAATATGACTACTTCGAAAACCTACTTCGAGTTCCAGGGGGTGGACCCGTAAGATGGGCACATTTTACCAGAGCTCCTAACTTTTCACACTATATCCATGCTACTAAACGGAACAAACTGATTTAAAGCCCTGAAAACAGCACTGACAGTTGAGTTTAAACAGAGAAGAAACAATACGGAACAGCTCCCCCTCAACTTGCGCCGGAAGTCCCCTCAGCTACAACCACCTTTCGAAACGCGGACCGGACAGTTTAACTGCGCAAACACGCATCAGAAAAGACAGCCTACCAAAAACTGCAGCTGATCTACAAAACGTGCCACTCAAACTGTGAGTCCAGTCATGGGAGGGCGAGTGAGCTCGGGAATCTGCAATACCCTGACAGAGCAACACGTACATAACAGGGATAGATCAAACTGCAAAACACCAGCGCTTCAAGGAAACCATTGCTTTGGCTTAATCCCTGGGCTCATCACTTGCAAAGCAGACCACTGACAACCACCAAAGGAAAAACATTGGCTCAATTAGTGGTTCATACTTTTACCATTTACATTTATAAATACTCTCCTCAGCCTCTGACCACTCAGTACCAAAGACTTATTGAAGCTGAATTGAGAATTTCCACACTTAATGATGAACTGGGAAAAACACAATCTATTGTTGACACACAACAACACAAGATTTTCATACTAGCCAAAATAGTTGACGACTTAAAGAATAGACAATTTAAGGCAGGTGGGTATACCAGAGACTGTTAAAAGACCTGATATAGATAGACTTCTTAAAACCTGGCTCCCCACAGCACTCCAATTAAACCCAAATGAATTACAGTTTCAAATAGAAAAGGCACACAGAATTGGCCACACACCTACAAAAGAAACAGCCAAACCAAGACAAATCATTTTCAAACTGCTCAACTATGCAGACAAACAGTCAATTTAACAGCTTACAGACTTAAAGAAATACATTTTGAAAATTATTGCATACTACTTTTCCAAGATTTTTCAGCAGCAGTAGCCACCAAACGCAAAAACTTTATGGAAATCTATAAAGACCTTTACACATCTGGACATCGTTTTTCCTTGCTGTTCCCAGCCAAACAAAGTAAAACTGAAAAGACAACTGGAAAACCAATATACTTCGAAGACCCCCAAAGCGGCTATGACATACTATAAAAAAACCGGAACAAGGACGAGTGACACCAAAAGTGAAATCTGCACAAAACCAAACACTACAATTTTAATATTTGGACTAAGACCCTCATTTAAAGAAATATCTTCAGAACCGAGTTATGAAACATGACAATGTTAAATCAAATACAGATCAATTCACCTAATTGGATTATCTCCTCCAGAACACTCAAAATACATCCTGCAAACAATGACCAACAATGTATGAGACCAAAAACTCTACTTCTACCACCACACCAATCTGATTCAATCCATGATCCAATAACAAGCAGAACCAGAAAATTTGACAAGTTGGACCATTGAGAACTGGTCAATTCCTTCCTATCTTTGTTATCTCTCTTCTTCTATCTTCTTTTACTTACCGAATTTTGAAGGTTTAGGTTGAAATTTTGCATGTCAATGTTAAACTTCATATATATTTACATAGTAATGACTATCTACATTTTTACAATTCATAACAAACAAATCTCTAAACCCACACTTAATCTATGGATACTATCTTGGACACCACAACACTCAGGAAAACAACCTGCTCGCTGGGACAGGTTTAATTCCTGTAATATAAACTTAACAACTATAAAAATCCCATGGGCCAAATCCATATACACTCTCTGTGAAGTTTTTAACCTCCAAGATACTAACCGATACTTATATTCTACTACTAAGGACTATACTAACTCAGTGGTATACAACACCCACACAAGAATATATTATCTTTTTTGTTTCCCAAGTATTGCTGCCAAATCTTGAATCAGAAAAAATTGGAAATATAGACATTTCAGATCATGCCCCAATACACTAAAATTAAATTCACCTATACCCCATTCATTTAACCTCTCTACCATAGATGACTTTAAAACATACTTAACTGTATGGGCAAACTACATAGATGACAATATTGAACACTATACAGCCTATAAAACAACAAATTCATCTAAAAAAAACTACACTGAAGCAAAACATCTTTTTGACACGTTATTGAAAGAAAAAGCATATAGAAATTATTATCAAACAGCAAATACATTTCATAGATGGGGAAACAAATCTTGAAATATATTGGCGCATATTGCAAAAAAACAACGTCATTAAAAAAAATAAAACTTCAATTGGCTGGAAAGGAGACACAAAAAAACATTAAAACAATCTACCCATTTTAAAAAATTCTATGAAGCCCCACAAGATGATCCAACCAATGGGCTACCATTTCTCAGAGAAGCAGGCATCCAAAAACTCACAACACAAGATAGGGAAATCCTTGATGCACCTATAATGAAACAAGAAATATCATCAACAATCACACAATTAAAAAAATTAGAAAAATACCTGGTCCAAAGCATTAGAGAGATTATTATATGATCCCCCTTATATATTTATATATATATATATTTATTTTATATTTATTTTATTTAAACAACCCCAATTTGGCCAGTCTTTCCTCATAGCTAAGATTTTCCATACCTTTTACCAACTTAGTTGCCCTTCTTTGGACCCTCTCTAATTCAGTAATGTCCTGTTTGAGCACTGGATACCAAAACTGTACAGCATATTCTAGATGGAGCATTCCCAATGTTCTATACAGTTGAAGAATGACCCCCTCCTCCAGGGAATCTATACCTCTTTTAATACAGCTTAAGACCTTATTTGCACTTGATGCTGCTGTCTGGCTTGCTACAGCCAAGTGTATTATCTACAAGGCCTCCAAGGTCCTTTTCCATTATGGATTTGCCTAGTGCAGTCCCATTAAGGGTATACATGGCTTGGATATTTTTACATCCCACGAGCATGGCTTTACATTTATCAACATTGAATCTCATTTGTCACTTAGCTGCCAAGATTGCCAGTTTGTCAAGATCCTGTTGCAAGGATGCCACATCCTGGATGGAATTAATTGGGCTGGATAATTTTGTGTCATCTGCAAACACTGATACATTACTTACAATACCCTCCCCTAAGTCATTAATGAACAAGTTAAATAAAGTGGGCCCAATACTGAGCCCTGATTGACCCCATTAAGAACCTTACTCCAAGTAGAGAATGTACCATTAAAAACCACCCTCTGTACCTGATCCTGTAGCCAGTTTTCTATCCATGTGCAAACACCTTCATTAAGCCCCACACACCTTAGTTTAGAAAGCAGTCATTTGTGGGGCACGGTATCAAATACTTTGGCCTATAATTGCCAGGTTGAAATCATAATCCCTTTTAAAATATTGGAATGATATTAGCTTTTCTCAAATCCATCTTTCTCGTACCATACCAGATTAAAGCAATATGAGAAGCACAGAAATAGGGACCGGTCTAAAAACTGAGAACCTGGGGGTGTATGCCATCTGGCTGACGCCTTGTTTACATTCATTTATAATAAAGCTTTAGGAATCATATCCTGAGTCAGCCACTGACTAGATTGAGCTGAGCCAACAGTGTAGCTATGAAGTGAGCCACTGAAATATGACTCCTGTATTGAATATACTAAAAAAAAATTACTGATTTAGCACATTTGCCTTTTCTGCAGATATGGACCAGAAGGGGATATGTAAAGTTTCATAAACACATTGCCAAAAACCTGTTATGTTGCTGCCTTTGCTAAAAGGATTTCTCCTATCAAAGAATCACATTTCCAAGCCTTTGTTTAGCATGTACTAGTCTAAGACAGATGAATGCATATTTTTAGGCCTATTCTTTATTTTGATATAAAATAAAAGAAATGTATTGCAGTATAATTAGTAAAATTACCTTTACATAGTTGCTTTTCTTTAGCATTCAATACAATTATAAGTCTTAACAAGCAATTTAGTGACTCAACATGTCAGATCATGAAAATGTGTTACGCATGCTTTTGTTTTGAATGACAGAGTAACCAAAAAGGCAGTATTGATGCAGACTAAAATTTCTAACTGCTTTATTTTTAGAATCCCAAAATTTAATAATTACATTGATTTATGTCAAGTTTTAAAAACAAGTTTTGTTCCTTAAAACACAATTTCCAGTAAATGATGCAGCATGTCTATTCTAGAAAAAGAAAAAATCAGTACATACCAGTTATATACTCTTCGTTTTCAAGACTCATTTACTTGTGGGTACCATTAGCTGCATTAGCTCCACTATTTCGAGAGTGGAAACACTGCTTTTATAATTAGGTCTAAAAAGAGAAATGATATATCATAAGAAGTCATCTATAAACTCAACCACTTAAAAACTTGCAGCACAATCTACTCATCATTTACAATAACTTACCAACTTTCAAATAAACTCTAAAACCCAAATTGACTCACATTAACTTGTACATGTACTCACCTGCTTTTAGATGCCCTTTTTGCATTCAAGTTTCTCTAGTTTTTTTGTGCTTAATAAATTTCAGACATTCAAGTTTCAGAATGTGTATGTTTTAACACAAAAACCATGGATGAAGGTAGAAAACTCAAATTTTAAGTAAGTACTGGAACCAGATATTTATATCTGCAGAGAAGAAAATTACAGCTGGCATCTTTTTATACAAACAGAGAGAATGTAGATGCTGCGGCCATAATCTTAAAAATACTAGATTTTCAAGTGGATTTTGTTGATTATTTAGCAAAATATGTACCCCCTTTTCTAAAAGATATTATATGTGACTGATGAGTTCCACAACCAAATACAGGCCATTGAACTACAAGGTGATATCTAATATCCACAAAACATGGGGTAAATTATTTATTATAATACAAGTTTCAGTGAGTCATGTGCCAAAAATGACTAAAAAATCACTAAGCACCAACAATAACTGATGACATCACTAAGCACTGTTAATAAGGTTATAATTTATAGCATATTTATGGCTCTTTGCAAAAAATGTATAGTATGTAACATTTAAGATTAGTCAAAGCAAAACAGTCTTCAAATTTGTCTTTAATAAAGCACTAAAGCTAGAAGAACAAGAATGGAGCCAAACCAACCATTTTAATTTTGGAGGTCAGTTTGCTGTACAAATAACTGGTCCCCCAAAAGTATGCGGCAGTTTGGCTCTATAAATTCTTCAAGAATTACTACATGGACAACAGAGGATCTCTTTTGTCTTTATTTTGCTTCCTTGGAAATGTTTAATAATAAGTGGCCACATCCAGCAATTATCAACATTACTAATAATTACATACATATGATCTATGACCTTTATTTATCCGCCATATTTAAACTGATGTAAGCGTAAGTTTTGCTAGGAAGATGGTAATGCTTAAGAAACTTTCATGCTGACAAATTTCCAATAGTGAGTACACTCCAGCATTCATTTGACGATTTTAATTAATACGAGAAGTCAAAGCAGATTAATGTCTGACGTAGCTGAGTGAAGTATGGCGAAGCTTTCGAAAGCAAAAATTCAGACGTAAGTATGTGTGCCCTAAAATAAGTGAACACAAAATTTGGGCAGGCAAGGGAACCTGAACATACACAAAAGGAACAGGGAAGAAACAGAGTGTAGTCAGAGGACAGACCAAGGTCAAAAACCAAGAGAGCAGCAAGGTACAGAATCAGAATCCAACAGGATCAGGACAGGCAGCAATCATCAAAATCAGGATCAGGCAGTGGTCAGACATGACAATCAATACAGAAATCATATTCGTACCCAGGAACTTGCAAAACAGCACCTACGTTGGGCATTGAAAATAGAGCATGGCACCTTTAAATTTGAATTTCATGACATGTGGCGAGCATGTCAGTTATGGAACCCCCACCGACCCCCAGGTAACCTCACAGAACCAACATACTAACATTTGCTGCACAGAAATACATTTTAATTAATACCAAAAAAGATCAGCACAGCGGGGGTTGTGGCCTCATATTTGGCATTGTTGCATATGGAGTTTAGGCAATGCTCGGTGGTGAAACTCGAGCACTGAAATTCAAAACTAGATCTGCTTCCAGTGTGTATGATCCTACTTGTTGATCACCCCTGGGAAACCTGGGTACTAGATGTAATGCAGCCAGACACAGCAGCCACCAACCCCACTGTGCAGATTTGCTTTTACAAACCAGGTACCAGGAAAGAGGGCAGACTCTGGGGTGCTGGGGATGCATACCAATCTCTTTTGTGAGTGCATTTTTAGCCCTGGCAAAATTCTATATGATGGGAGATGGAGGAGAATTATTTTATCTAGGCTTAGTTCTAACAAAGGAAGGCACACTACACTGGAGTTTTACAGCCAGTAGAGAAGCATCCAGAGCCATTCATTCCTATTGGCTTTCATAAATGTGCAGTAGAGTATTTTTAGTCCAAGACTCCATAAGATCAATGGGGGGGGGTAAATGAAACTATTAATTAATAGTATAGAAATTAAACAGCTAACGGCTTCTTCAGCTGATATATATCAGCTGCATTGTTGGACTCCTAACAAAGGTCCCTGTGGGGGACCGAAACGTTGAGCAAAATAAACCTTTGGAAGATTGATTCAGCAAGTCCTGTGAGTGGCATAGATATATGAGAAACAGAAATTAGCAGCGCGCTCCTGGGACTGTATTTAAAATCGATAATTTTATTCTGGCATATTAAAAATCAATGTTTCGGCTCGTGGCTAGAGCCTTTCTCAAGAATGAATTTACAATCCGGGAATGATAGTAATAAAGGAATTAGAAAAAGAACAAAGTTACCAACGGAAATTCGATGTGTTAACTCTCTGCGATGGAAGAGATGGCGGAGGGTCTGAGTATGCTGATGGGACTGAATGAGACCTGGCATGTGACGGAAGTGACTTCGCAAACAGAGTTACCGTCCACTAATATGCTGAAGGACATCTACAATGAACTGACACGTTTGAGACAGCATGAGATCAATAGATCTCCATGGATTGTTCCTTTCTGACTACTAACGTGAGACGGACCAACCAGGAATTTTGTAAAAAGTAGATTGGAGTGCTGAACAGGTGCTTGCTGGACTTAATGATTTTAGTAATCAGGGAAGTCACAACTGATTTAGCCAAGACACAAAAGGAACGGGCAGCATATGAGCTGGAATATCAAGAGATTACTGCTATGGAGTCCTCCCAGGACATGCTACAGAAAGTAAATTTACGAGTAGAAAATTATAAAAGAGACTTGGTGAGGTTTAAATGTGAGATAATGCATAGGCTTAATGAAGACTATGTTCAGCATTGTGTGTATATATGGCTAAGCGGGGTTAAAGATAATCCTTTCAGATATAGACGGGCCCCTAGAAACAGATTAGTGAAACCCAGAAACCCAGTGGATAATAGCAGATTATGCAGCAATTACAGGACAATAAAGCATACAAATGTTTAATATCTGATCCAGTGATATGGTTTATATGGCAAGTTGATAAATTAATAAATGATGCATATTTGAAGAAGTGGATTTCTGATGAGGAAAGAGGTTTTTTGACACAGGTGCTTCCAAGGAGCCCTATATTATATACACTTCCTAAGGTGCATCAAGGTACGAGTCCCCCACCAGGGAGACCCATAGTATCGGCACAGAACAGTTACTTACATCCCTTGGGTATACATCTGGATTGCTTATTACAACCGGTTCTCCAAAGTACGGAGTCTTATTTTTCCATTTTTTGGAATGTATCAGACAACTTAAACTACCATCTGATAAGAAAGTATATCTAGCTACTGCAGATGTATCCAGCCTACATACGAGCATTTCTCATGCAGAAGGAATTGAGGCTGTTGGTGAGTCTTTGGCACAGAATAGTATGTACAGTGGCCCTCCTATACAATTTGAACTATCACTCTTGGAATTGTGTTTACCATTGAATTACTTTAGTTTTGAAAAGCGATTTTATCTACAAAAGACAGGGAGGGAAATGAGTGCCTATGCTAATCTATATATGCATCAATATGAGAAAAATAATGTTTTCCAAAAGTTTGGTGATCGATTAATATGTTATAAAGGATTCATTGATGATGTATTTGTTGTATGAGAGGGAGACCAGTCTCTTTCTTTGATATGATAAATTACCTAAATGCATTACCTACAGCAATTCGATTTACGGTGTGCTGTTACACATGCAAAGTTACATTTTTGGATATAGAAATATGGAGAGAACATATAGAACTTCATCATTCCTTGTTCCGTAAATCGATATAGGAATACCTTTTTACATAGGTCCAACTGCCACTTTTCACATAGATCCAACTGCCACCCCTTACACTTAAGAAGTCTTTACCAGCCGCACAGTTCTGTCGAGTCCTAAGAAATAACTCTGACCCCCATAGATATGAAACTCAGATTAAGGAGATATGGGATAAATTTAGAGTTAGTGGTTATGAAGTTGAAGTATTACAAAGAGCTCTGGACATAGCTAGTGAGCGAGTAAGACATTCACATGACAAAGATAGAAAGGTCAATAGTCAAATGTCCTTTGTAACTAGATATAATGTGGCCTCTAACCAAATAGGTCAAATAGTAAAAGAGTGTTGGACGATTATTAAGGCAGATAAAGAACTGGCAAAACAGTGCCCCAACCCACCAGTTATGGCATGAAAGTGAGGGCAACATCTGTGAACCACAATCAACTTGGCTAAAATCCGGTAAACCAGGTTGTTATAGATGCATCAATTGTACGTCATGCAGGCATATGTCCCCAGGTGAAGTCTTCTATCATCTTCAGACAGGGCAGAGTATAAAAATCAAGCATCATATTACATGTACTACAATACATGTAATTTACATGATAACATGCCCCTTTGGATTATTTTATATAGGCAAAACAGAAGAGACTACACATGGATGGGCATATTGCCATCAGCATGGCTTTTAGGGATCAGAAGTCAGTAATGACAGTTGCCATACATTATCTTGAGAAAGGACACAGGTGGTGATAGATCCCGTTTATTGTTACAACGTGATACATTTTGGAGCAATGTTATTTTAATTGTTTTTTAAACAATGGTAATTGTCTTACATTTGAAATTATGGTAACCCTGAAATCTAATTATTTTAAAATGAAGCCGCAGTAATTTAAGATCAAGCCATAACAAGTAATCTAATAATATAGTCCAACTATTGAGTAGTAACATCTGTATCAATAAACTGCAACATTTGTCTACAAGTTTGTGACATTATTTTGTAATTTTAATCTGTAACATTACTATATGACAATATGTAAATTTGATGGGATTCTTTGTGGCTTAAGGTGATTGGTATGTCGGAATCACGGGGGGGAGGGTTGGTATATTTATGTGTGGTATTTTAATTGTAAATTTAATTTTGAGAAAGGCTCTAAACAAGAGATGAAACGTTGATTTTTAATATGCCAGAAAAAAATTATCGATTTTAAATAGAGTCCCAGGAGTGCGCTGCCACTTTCTGTTTCTTGTATGCGACCCAGGCTGCAGCACCCGGGCAGAGAAAGGCCTGAAGAAGTGCCAATCATTAATGGATTTGTATGTATATGTGTGTATATACAGTATATATATATACAGTCCACGAAAGCACTCAAGGCAACAAAGTTGTATCTGTGCATCTTTAATTATGGTGCATCAACGTGTTACGTTGCAATAGAAGCATGGATCTAGAGGTGGTGATAGATCCAAGCTTCTATTGCAACGGAAGACCAGATGCATACAAATTTTGGATACAATTGCCCCTAGAGGGCTTAATGAAATGTACGCTCTCTCTCTCTAGCTACCTATAACCAAGGTGTTTTAACAAATTGTCATTACAATAACTAAATAGACTTGACTTTGGACTATAGATTGCCCATGGCGGGCTTGACACAAAATAAGTGTGCTCAAAGCACTAACGAATTGATTAAATAGAAATGCAATGTAACATACATGATGCCACCATTAAGCTGATTGAATTTGATGAATTATGTCCTCCATATGGTATAGAAAATATTCTGCTTCATGTTTTTAAATATTTTATTGTTTTAACACTAATCGCACTATATTTGCAATCTATCATGAGTTTTGTGGTCAATCTATATATTACCAGGGACTTGTGACACATTGCTGATATTTAATATATAGAATTACACATCCCCAGCATTTTATTGAAATTTTATTGTGACGACTTGTCCTTAAGGGAGGGACCACTTGGTGTTAAACATATGATAATAGGGAATTTGTTTATCTGATGCACTTATTCGTTTTGTATTTTGATTGGGTGTGGGGGGCATTTAATGATTTAGCTCACTTCCTGTCGATATCCTGATGAGAAAAACATTGATGTATTTATTTCCACTGACTATAACAAATCAGGAATGCACTTAGAATTCAATAAAAAATAGCTTTTAGAAATTTCCATGTAAAGTGTATTATTGTACAGTTTTGCTTCGCAAACCTAAAGTATTTAATACCACACATTATAAATGATTGTGTTAACTTTACCTTTTACCAGGGGCTAGGAAAATAGAAACTTGCATCAAACATCCACTATAATATGTTAAATCAGTTTATTTTGTTCTAATTTTAATTTTGCAGAATATAAGAAGATATTACTTTTGGTACAAGAGTTTTTTTCTTGATTAAAGTTGCAGATAATTTAAAAGTAATTTGTTTTAATATGTTGAGCTTGATATTAATATAATCTGTCAATGTGCAATAAAATGCTTTGAATGCTTCAATTGTTGTATTACTTTATCTAGATTTGTGACGTAACTATAATAAAAAGCACATATACACATTCCTCTTACATTTTGGAACTTACTTTTGAAAAAGGTTTCTGAATATTGGTATTTTAGCTACAGCTTTCCACCACAATTCCATATATGCAATATTAAATTCTGGTGCCTGAATTGCTCATACTTATAGAAGGGAATCTGAGCTCCACAAATCATACACGTCAGTAACCAAACACCATGATATTGTAATGTTCCATCAAGGCAGGAAAAGTGATCTCTGTTCTCCTCTGAAGCAGGAGCAGGTGATGTCACTGAGCCAACCCTGGTACCGCAGAGCATCACACGTGACTTTATTCTTTAGAGAGACCACTGGCCAAAATGTCATTGTCTGTTCATTAGTCAATTATGCTTGTCATTCTGGCTACCTGGCTGATTATTCCTCCTAGTTATCAACTTCCACACAGGGTCCCCCAGCTAGTTGTGCTGCATAGACAATGTCTGCCCCATGTTTCCAACAGGATTGAGGTAGGTGTGATTATTTGCCTGGGTACTGAAATATACTATAATATAATAATATATATAACTCCTTGTGAGTTTTATTGTGCTATTTTCACCTTATTTGCCCTGCCTTAATCCACTGCCTTCCTACTTGCCTAACTAAGTACCTGTGCTGCACTAAAACATACTTCTCTTCAAAACATCAGTCCTACTACTTCTCCACTCAGCTTTTTCCTTGGTACCTACAATCAATACTTAGGAACAATGGCCTCTTATTACAGCAAATTATGCATTGTGTGGACAAATATTGCAATTACTCTCCAAGTGTTCCATTTTTCACTGTATTTGTAAACTAGCCCTCTAGCCTTTCACTGTAACATAGCAATTTATTTCTAAACAGTGATCTATCCTAAGTCATGCTTTTTACACTTTCAATTTTTTCATCCCACCAAAATTGGCATTAATTTTTTAAATTAAAGGCTGTGGGTTGGCCGAAACGTCAGACCTTGTTTTAAAAACTTGAATTTTAATTAGTAAGACCTGTGAGTGCGGATTCTTCTGGATATATTTCGTTTATTTTGCTGTCTCTGCACCCAGGCACATTTACTGCAGTTATCGAGAGTGCCGATATATATATATATATATATATATATATATATATATATATATATATATATATATATATATATATATATATATATATATATATATATATATATATATATATATATATATATATATGTAGAAGGGCTGTGGCACACACTTACTGAAGCAAAGACCCAGGTGCTAGTCAGAAAAAATTGTATATTCATGTAGAAAGCTGATGCACACTGGGATTTATCAAAATAAAACTTGTTTTATTGGATCAATAAAACAAGTTTTATTTTGATAAATCCCAGTGTGCGTCAGCTTTCTACATGAATATATATATATATATATATATATATATATATTATATAATGCTGTATATATGTGTATACTGTATATACACACACACACATATATATATATATATATATATATATATATATATATATATATATATATATATATATATATGTTTATATAAAGTATATACATATATATACAGCATTAATGTATTTTTACATATGCTATTATTTAATTTTTTCAACCAAGCGTTGCATTGAAATTGTGGAAATGATTAAAAAAAAAACTTGGCATGTAGTTTAGACAAATGACACAAAGAGTATCAGGTTTAAAACCTTTAGGGAGAAGGCCGGCATAGTTTACAAGCCACCAAACTTATTAATAGGTCTTACTCCCCTTTGCAATGTCAACTGTAACATTAATCCTTATCCTTAGTCGCAGTGTCTTAAATGTCAGCTGTCAGTAGCTGCCTTGCTCTTTCTCTGTGTAGATCTAAGAGCCCAATGGAGAATTTTGAAGAAAATAATCAAAGTAAAGATAAATTATTAGAGCCTCCGCCCTTGGGTAATTCTTACATAGAGGACGAAGATGTAAAATCTTCTATCAAGCCACGGTTTTCTCCCCTACCAAGGCGGAGAAGTTCTGTGTCATCAGATGAAGGAGACTTGGAACCACCAACAACAGTTGCAAGAAAAGTGTCCTTTGCAGATGCTTTTGGTTTTGATCTTGTGTGTGTTAAAGAGTTTGATACATGGGAGGTGCCGATTGTATCACAAATCCTTAACTATGAGTTGGAAACACACTACATTGAGGAATTCTATTTAACAGCCAGCTTTGCATTGCCATCAGCTGATGACATTTTGGGTAAACTCCATACAAAAAAGGTATTGTTGGAATCAATTGACTTGGCACCAGGCACAAGTTGTATGAAAGGAATTATTCGAGTTCTGAATGTGTCTTATGAAAAGCAAATATATGTGCGAATATCAGTGGACGACTGGCAAAGTTACTATGATATGACAGCTGAGTATATTCCTTACTCCTTCAATGGTGATACTGATCAATTTGCCTTCACAATTTCTTTGGTTGCTCCTTATCAGAAAGAAGGTGCGTCAGTGCAGTTTTGCATTTGCTATGAAACACCCATTGGTACATTTTGGGATAACAATGATGGGGAAAATTATACCCTCGTCTGCCATAAGAAAGAATATGCTGTAGAAAAAGATCATGCGTCTGAAGATCTTGCAGAGAAATTCAAGAAAAGCTGTTTAAAGTCAACACCAAGGTAAGTATTAAACTAAAATTAAAGCAATTTATGAGGTTTTTAGCTACAACTGAACTACATATCCCAGCAGCCACAAAAAAGTAAAGGGGCACTATATGTCATGGAAACTGGTGATAAAAATAGCCTCAGGGCTGCATGACCTTAATACAGAGAAATGTTGCACTAAGCTATTTAAACACTGATTTATTTTTATTATTTATCTGTAGCTAAAGTCTGATAGGGTGACATTAATAAACAAAGACATGAATTTGTTTCAAATTCCATCATGTTCCTAGCAGTTTAGATTGAAACTTCCCATTGATAAGTCATACTATTAACCAACACAAGTGAAAATTAAGAAAAATAAATCTACAGCACAATATGCAGCAGATATTTATAGTAAAAGGTGCAGAGTTTGCCACCAACCAATGAGCAGGTAGCATTTACTGGCTACCTGTTTAAAGTAAACAATTGCACCTGGGCAAACATCGTGACCTTTATAACACACAGGGGAAAGAGTTATGCAAAATATAAAATAAAACTACCACCACACCTCCCCCAAAGAACTGTGAATAGGATCTGCCAAGATGTATATTCTACAACTTTTTAAAAAAAAACTCTTTTTTTTATTTATTTCGATTTTTACACAGGAATAGGAGGCATTTTGCTTTGATAAGAATAGCAAAAGCACCATCTGATAAGCAACTAGAGCAACTGCTATTATTGCAAGTCACTGGAGAATGCTACTGTAGCACAAAGCAATTGGCATATGTGAGAGAAATATGTCTAAATACACAGAGAAGGAATATTCTGTACAACATACTGCAGAAGAAGTTACTGCAGGTCTCTATTTTCCAAAAAGGAGAACATAGACCTGCGTCCCCACCCATGAATACAAAACTGCCTGTATTTGGTAGTATGGTATTTATGAGGCACAGGTGGAGGGAGGCACATTGGGATCCCACCTCTTATCCATTAACTTGGACACACAAGTTAGGGAGCACTGGCTGTCATGGGCCGCAATAAAACCCTTTCTTACTACCTGCCCTATGACGGCCGTAAGGACAAGTCTGCCCATCTTCTGCTTTATCTACCTAGCTCTGGATTCCCAGCTGATGTTAGATACAGAGGGATGCTAGTGCTTTTACCCAGGGTGAGAGTAAATGTCCCTTGTGTACATGTATATGTTTTATACTTGAGAACTGGGAGATAAGGACATAAATGTGCAATAGGATTGTTTTACCTTCATTATGGATTTATGCTCACCTAGTTACCATCAAGTACAAGATACTATATTGCTTTATAAATACAGGGAAATAGCAAAAATTCTAATGATTTCAATACGACTCTATGAGAAATAGTTTTGCTGTATTTTACTGCCAATGCTTTCCTGTAAATGAAATGAAGCAAACATTTTATTGTTATTAGATGTGTGAAAACATTATTAGGCAATATCATGATACAAGCACCAACACATAGGGGCAAATTCACTAAAGGGCGAAGTTCTCCAGCAAAGGCTCCTCCACACTTTGCTCCACTTTGTCAGGTGTAAATTCGTTACCACTATGCTAATTCACTTAAAATGTGAAGTTGCGTCTTGGCAGTCGAACTTTGGCAAAGTTTCGCTAGTGTTAACTCGTCAGCGCGAGCAACGCATAGCGAACTTTTCGCTGACGTTCATTTCTGCCTAGCAAAACTTCATTAGTGCTCAATTTGAATTGGGCGGGTACATATAGGTCGTATAGATGTCTTTATTAGAGATGTTAGTGCAAATGTTCAAAGAAGCATGATAAAGACAAAAGAGATCCTCTAATGTCCTAGACATGAGCCCACCTTAAAACAAATGTGGCATGTCCTCAAATGGTTGGAAAATAAATGTTGACACAAAAAATCTTTAATAGTTAGGACTTTTGAAGGCAATCCCACTTTAAAATATGAAAAAATGTCAGCGGTTTTATACGTCTTTTATGACTTTTTGGCATACAGGATATGATGTCACTGACATGAGACAGAGGAGGATGTGGCTTCATCTTTTCCGTTCGGCAGGTCTAAGGTGGAGAAGGAAACTCTGGTAGAATTAGCACTTAAGTTAATGTGTGGAGTAAAGATTGCTGCAGAGACCTGCTGTTCATCCCTAGAATACAGAACTAGGTGTGTTAGTCAGTGATGTATTGGTGAGGGGCAGGAGGGGGTAGGCACATAGAAGCCTAGTGGGGAATGTAATAAAAATAGGTAAAGGAAAAAATATTCATAATTTGAAAAGTTATGCCTTTGTGCGAACAAATTTTCCTTTGCGTGAATTTAATATAGCTTTTGCAAACCTGGAAACTGTTTAGCGACCTCTTCCAACAGTGGAAGAAGGTTTGAGAATTGTATGGTTTGCACCAGGGCACAGTAAATGTACTAAAAGTACTTACTGAAAAAGTTGTTATGTTTGCTCCATAACATCATTCTAGCACTTTTTAAAAGTGGGCAATGTGCAATTTAAAATTTGCAATGTGCAATTAAAATTTGTGATGCAATTACAGTTTAAGGAAGAGTATTACATTGCTAAATGCTAATTTTTATTCTTATTTGTGTAAATTGTTTTGCTCTTTGCTAGGCTTGGGCGAATTTGACCTGTTTAGTTTCTGCAAAAATTTGCTGCCAGCGAAATGTCGCCTATGCCCATTAAAGACTAGGGGTGTCAAAATGGTTTTGACACGCTGTTAATTTTTTTAATGCATGTCATTTTTTTTTGCTGTGCGACGCCATACAAGTCTATGGGCGTCATTTTCACGGTGAAACAAGGCAAAAAAATACGCCTATCCCTACTCTTTGCAACTTTTATTACCTTCCCCATTAGTGCTCTGAACTTGCGCACCCTTATTGCATGGGGATAGGCAATATCAGGGGTAAGCAAAATAAGAGAAGTGGCATTACAATTTAAAGGGATTTAAAGGGATACTGTCATGGGAAATATAAATTTTTTTCAAAATGAATCAGTTAATAGTGCTGCTCCAGCAGAATTCTGCGCTTGAATCCATTTCTCAAAAGAGCAAACATATTTTGTTATATTCAATTTTGAAATCTGACATGGGACAAGACATATTGTCAATTTCCCAGCTGCCCCAAGTCATGTGACTTGTGCTCTGATAAACTTCAACCACTCTTTACTGCTGTACTGCAAGTTGGAGTGATATCTACCCTCCCTTTTCCCCCTAGCAGCCAAACAAAAGAACAATGGGAAGGTAACCAGATAACAGGACTTTGTCCTCAATATCTCTTTTTGACAGTATTTTATACTACACAATCAGCATTACATGATGGAAAAATGTGTCTTAAAAATGGAAATAGTCAATACTTCAAAACAGAACAGAAACAAAACAAAAAAATCTTGTAATACAAAAGAAAAATTAGATTGTTGGCATGTGTAATGTGGCTTGTGTATCCTGAGACCTCCATATAAGAATCACAGAAAGGCTCATGTATAGAATTCCCTGCTCACAGTTATGGGGTCTGGAGAGGAATCTGAGGCATCCTTAACCTCTCAACCTTTTTGGCATAAACACTAGCAACTAGCAGGCCTGCATGTAAAGTAAATATCAGAGTCATGCCTTGACTGTAAATGATTAGGTAATAAAAATGTTGCCGTCATTCCCGTTGCTGATGTCTTACAAGTTACATAATCTACATGTTACTAAAGTGATTATTTACTATATAAAATATATTATTTTTTAAAATAAGATTACATTTTAATTCGATTTCTTTAAAAAAGTTCATATGAAAAATATTTTTTTGGTCAGCAGTACTAAATCTGTGCTCAACCCCACACTGAAATAATTAAAAACTGAGAAGAATGAGTGTGATTTATTATCTGTCCCAATGGAATGGCATGATAGCCTGTGCAAAGCTTGCCAAACAATATGACTGTTATTTAAACTGTAAAAATATTAACAAATAAAACAGTTGCAATAATCCTAGAATTTTCTTCATACTTTGGTTTATTCTAAAGCACATCTATATAATTTTTTTACAATATGGAATCAAATTCAGAATTTGAATTAAAAAAAAAATCCCATATGCTCAGTGATGTAACTAGAAGTCTATGGGTAAAAACTTTTATGGCCTCCTCTTTTGTTAAGGGGTACTTCAGAAGCACAGGGTCTGACCTTAATTTCCGCTAAGCCACTGGCAATAGGGAAATTGAAATTCCCCTACCTTTAATGCGTAACCAACCAAAGGGTGGATGGAGTAGGAGGCTAAAAATAAGACCTCAAAATAATTATAGTAGGGTTTCATAGTAATAACTTGACATACATCTAGAGGTTTAGAACATTTTGAACATTTGAACATTTCTTTTCAGAATCTCACTGTTTTTGTCTCTTCTGTTTTCTTAAATGTAAATGAGATATTTAACTATATGGTAATGCAGTTTAACTTTATAGCAAATGCATTTAAACATTTCCAGTGATAAAAAGTCTCTATTTTTTCTATTATAATTAGGAAATATCTCTGTTTCAGGTGCAACATACCAAAATCCATGACCCTATAATAATGCATACAGCAGGAATGTATTTCTTGCTTCCCCTGCAGTACGGCCCATCATCAGTTGCTTTGTCTCTAATAACTGATTTCTCAGGCCTGAAAGGATTGCAGATATGCCGATAATTACTTCTGAACAACCCCCATTCCTTACAATCTTGTTTTGTTTTTGAAGACATACATTTGTCACAGGCTCTTTTTATTTCTAAATCAGTAATTCTTTGTTACAAAATGGCTTTGTTTTCAATGTAATACAGTCGCTGTTGGATCTAACCTTATCATGTCCTTGTTTATTCATCTTGAGAAACTATGGCATGGATCCACAGTAATCTCTGGGAGAGCATGTGGCTAAACTGATTGTTCTTTATTTTTATGCAACTAGTGCAAATGGCCTTAACGTAAACTCAAAAATAATACATCTGTGTTATAGCCACAGTACAGTAAATTTATATATTATTATATTTTAAGATTCACATAATCTTAACAATAGTTTACAAACAATTCTGTTTTGCACTTAAATAATAGATTCTGTGAAAAAAGGTTTCCCCTGCTTTCTATTCATTGTTTAGCTTCTGTATAGGCCATGTTCCCACCAGCAACACTTGCCTTTCTGCACTCTGTGATGGTGCATTGTATTTGGCAGGCCTGGATTTGTGGCCTGGATTTTGCAGGCCTAGGCCTATGGCGGCCACATTGAAGGGAGTACTGGGGGCCCACAGCTCCTTCTCGCTCTGGTGCAAATGTGTATGCTCACGGGGGCCAGGTGCATGTGAAGGTGGGGGGGCACGTGCCAAGACTATATGACCTAGGGGCACCAAAGAGGGAAATCCAGGCCTGGTAATTGAGCACTTAAATGTTTTGAGCAGAATGTTTGTTTGGTACCTGCAACACTGGGTGCTTTAACAAGTGTATCTGAGACTCTCATGAAACAGCCAGGCCCTCCCCCACTCCGCAGCTGCAAACCCCCTCTGGCCCTCCCCGTGTACCTTTTTCCTGTTCACTGGGAGGGAGGTTGGAGGGGCAGCACCAATAGTGGGACTGGGCCAGCAGGGATCACAAGGACTGGGGACCCACTGGGCCCAGTCTGGGGACTGAGGACACCATATTCCCTTTCAACATGTCATTCTAACATTATAAGGTGTTTTAAAAAATGCTATAATAGCACTCCTGAAAAAACCTGAAATCAGATATTTATTTAAGGACACATATATATACATTATCTGCCTCTTGTCCCACCATTCTGAATGCATTGCTTCACTTTCTATATTGCTTTTTATGCACAAAGCAATTAATTGTAATTGAAGTTCGGACTTCTTTTTTTTTTTTATCCCCACTATCTGTGTAACTGCATTTTGCCAAAGTTGTTTGTCCTGTAGATGTCATGAACACTCTGTTCCCTATTTTATCTCTGCTTTCTCTATGTGTATTATGTTTTGGTTTTTAATTTCATCCATTGCATACCAAATAGAGTCACTCCATGATACACTACTAAGTTTTAGTAGTAGAGTGTCCTTTTCTCCCCCTTTGCAATACTATCGACTATCGACAAATAGACAAAAGTGACCATTTAGAAAACATTGTGCAAAGTGCAAAAAAGTGCACCTCTGGCCTTCCTTTGTCCCCGAATTACTGCAGGTCTCTGCACTCTGTTTCAGAGCTCAGAGACCTGCAGTTGCCCTAATGCTTATAGTTCTGTATAAGAGGTTTGCATATAAAGTATATACACATAGAACATTTACTTAAATACAGTTAGGTTCATAAATCTTTGGACAGAGACAACTTTTTTCTAATTTGGGTTCTGCACATTAATTATATGCAGTTGAACTGCAGACTTTCAGCTTTAATTCAGTCGATTGAAAAAAAAAAAAAGATTGCATAAAAATGTGATTTTTTTTAACACAATCACTTCATTTCAGCGGCTCAAAAGTAATTGGATAAATTAAAAAACTGAAAATAAAATGTTCATTTCTAATACTTGGTTGAAAACCCTTTGCTGGCAATAACAGCCTGAATTCTTGAACTCATGGACATCACCAGATTCTGGGTTTCCTCCTTTTTAATGCTCTGCCAGGCCTTTACTGCTGCGGCTTTTAGTTGCTGTTTGTTTCTAGGCCTTTCTTATAGCAATGAATTGCAAAGAGGACATTATCATACGAGATGTACATATCACATTGAACTTAATCAAGCCCTAAGCATTAAAAATAAAGTATAACCACCAACCCTGTCCTGAAAACAATGCTGGTCTTTTAATTGAAGCATCAGGAGTACTTTTAACTTTCAGTGTGGCCCTGGCAAATATCTTAGGCTGGCAGCTGCCTTTGGGGGTGTCCTAGCCCTCTCTTTCATCTTCATCTGACAGACAAAAGTACTAAAGTACTGGGACCAGGAGCTTTCTTGGAAATGCGGGAAACAGCAACTAGCTACATCCCATCAAATTTGTTTGTTTGTTTGCTATCCTGTAAGGTCTGTCTGCTCAGTTGTGTGAAACACTTGGCACAAAATAATAGTATTGTTGGAGCTGCACAAATATAGTACCCTTCTGCTGCCATAGGGAGTCTCTAATGTTAAAGTGCAACAGAGCACTCATATCTTACATATCTCATCTGCACGTAGTGTGTTTCAGAGCATAAAAGCAGAATAAGTATTATGAAATTATAAAATGAGAAATTATAGTGATACCCCCAAAATTAGATTCAACAGGGCTTAATTACAACAGCAGTACACCACTGGATTTAATTAAGCTATGTTACTTCTGTGCTATGGTCCCCAAATCAATTCAGAAGTTTTTCTCAAACCATGTCAGGAATTCAATTAGCATGTCTAAAGTTCAGTGGAGCATCCTACTGAAAACTGCAAATAAGCCACAAAAAGTATGGCATTATACAGATACAGATATTTAAATTTTTTCATAACGTACATTGGAAACTTGTTGTGACATAGTATCTTTTAATTAAAACAGAACACTATACACAATAAATCACCAGAAGCGCTCAAGTAAGAAAACCGTGAATAGAGATAACTTGAATCATTAAAAATTAAGTTAATTGCCATAATACCAAACTCCAATTAATCTTTGAATAACCTTGGAAAGATTTATACAGATTTGTGGGTATAGCTTTACCCAAATCTCTCTCTTTTGCTACAGATAATTCCTGTTTCTTATAGTGTGATACACAACCATCATTTCTGCCAGTGTATCCTTTTATAAGACAGATATACAATAAGGGCCCCATTTACTTAGCTCGAGTGAAGGAATAGAAGAAAAAAACGTTGAATTTCAAATGTTTTTTTTGGCTACTTCAACCATCGAATAGCCGAAGTACTGTCTCTTTAAAAAAAAAACTTTGACCCCCTAGTTTGCCACCTAAAACCTACTGAAGTCAATGTTAGCCTATGGGGAAGGCCCCTATAGGCTTTCTAAGCTTTTTTGGCTCGAAGAAAAATTGTTCGATCAATGGATTAAAATCCTTAGAATTGAACGATTCGAAGGATTTAATCGTTCGATCCAACGAATTGCGGTAAATCCTTCGACTTTGATATTCGAAGTGAAAGGATTTCCATTCGGCAGTCGAATATCGAGGGTTAATTAAACTTCGATATTCGACCATAAGTAAATTTGCCCCTAAATGTGTATAACCAGTTTGTCAGTTTATGGTTGAATGCTCAACTCACTAAAATGGATTATGTTGGAATGACATTTTAATATTGTCCAAATATACTCAATTAAGTGTTGAATTTATTTGTATGAATGATGTGGATGGTGCTGCAAGCAGAAACATAAGGTTGTTTGCTTGCAAGAGGTTTGAAGTGCAACTGAGCTGCTGTACATATTCATACCACTGTATACTATGATGTTGCATTTTGTGAGCTGATATTGAATCCTTGCTCACAACAAAGTACTAACCCCTGCTGCTGTGTTGACTCATAATGTGCGTGTACAGTGTCTGGGAGTCACATTAAAGTGGGGCCTTGAAATATTCTTATCCAACATTTTGTGGCATTTCACAGCTTTACAAAGAGGCAGCTGTAAAGGTTTCCATGAGTTTGTTCAATGGAACTTCTTACACCTTTGCTAGGATTCTTAAATTTACATTGGCAAGATACCAGAGACCAATTGTTTCCTTCTCTGGTAAAAGTGGGTATGGCTATATTGCATATTGTTATTTCTTCCTAGACAGATACAGATCTCTTAATATTTTAATGATCCTACAACATATAAAAATGGAATTATGAAGCAAGTAGATTTGTGTTAGCTCAGACTCAAAGGGGTAAATTTACTAAAGGGCGAAGTGGCTAACACTAGCGTCAATTCACTAACGTTACCACCCACAGGGACATCGCCAATTTACTAACAGGCAACAATTCGATAGCGAAAGAGACAGGTGCTAGTGGTCATTCACACTCTATTGGCAGGCGACAATTCGCTCAGGCGAATATACGTTACAGCTCAGACCAGGGGAAGTGCAATGGAGTGCATAGATCTTCCTCAATCTTCTGCCACTTACATCATATTCTGTGAGTGGAAAATGCATTAAAGTTGAAAAAAACGCTGGTGTCTTTTCCTTATTTCAGAGTGATAGGCTGCAAAAGTCCTTAAAAATTCTTTTTTTGGTAACCGGTTTTCTCCATACATTTTCTAACTTATAGAACATTAACTTTACAGTGGGGTCATGTGTAGGGCATTATAACAACTATATTGTGACGGTTCCCTGGATATGTTTTTTAAAAAGTGTAATTTGTAAGTATATGCACCAACATTTAACATAAAGAAGTCCATACAACTTTAAATTTCCTGCCCTATGCAAATTGACCTGAGCGCAAGATCCCTAGGCAGAAATGAACACTATCGCATCTTCACTATCGAATGCTCGCATTGCAAAAGTAATGCTAGCGTTAAATTCCTTTTAAGTGGACTGCAATTTGTAAAGCATTCATCGGTCGGGAGTCCACATCTGTATTCTGTAAATCCCCAATTAGGGGAGTTGCCCCAGTTCACAGGCAATCACATAAAAAAAATTCCTATATCAAGAGATATCTGTCCCAAGGCCTTTTTCTTTAGTAAAATAAATTATTTATTAATGTTCACATTAAAAATCAGATACATACTGACCCCACATGGCCCACCTTACGCATTTCGCACCCTCACAGTCATAGGTGTCATAGGTGAGAGACACCTATGACTAAGCACCGGAGGGTGCGAAATGCATAAGGTGGGCCATGTGAACATTAATAAATAATTTATTTTACTAAAGAAAAAGGATTTGGGGCAGATATCTCTTGATATAGGAATTTTTTGTATGCAATTTCTTGAGAGCAAGACCTATAATTCTGTTTTATATGACCTAAAATATTCTTTAATATTCCTTATCTATTTAACTGTGTTAGCAATATATAAAGTATAATAATGTTAATGACAACATCAGTTTTTAACCCTGTACAAAAGAATCCCATGGTTCCTGAGATTATTCACAATGAGCATTTATAGTACAAGATGGTTTATGCTATCTACCTTCTATGTTGCATCTTTATTTTAAATGGTGCATAAAAACATGTACATACTGTCTTCTTTTGTGCAAACAATACCATTTTTAACTTCTTTAAAAGTAAGCACCGGCATCTGGGTCAAGAAATGAGCCATTTCCAAACTCTGCCAAATGCTTGAAGCAAATACTTGAAACATGATGACGGGCATTTGCTGAAGAACATAATACCATACAAAAATAGCAGCTATGTAATTTGGGTCACTTTTCTTTCCATTTAAATAGATCATGTACTGAGTCACTCACCAGGAGAGCTTATCTCTATAAACCCTCTTCATGTCTAAGGGACAGCTACAAACAGGTCACTGAACAGTGTCATGAGTCATGAAAAATACAATAATGACAGAGAGAAGAAGGTTTTATATTACCAGTCCTGCTGACCAGCTTGTTTAATTATGACTAGTACTACATCTTTTATCGGGTTCATTTGTTGGAAAAGAAAGTAATGGTACAGCTATAAATACTTAATAATATAATAATATGTAAACCACTGATTCTTTCTAAACATAATTTAACTAATAAAAGTGCAATCTTTGATTTTAGACCAAATTTAATTATTGTGCAAATAATGTAATATTTGTTGTTTTGCTGCCTACTATATCCATGCATTTAAAACAAATCTTTAATTTCACAGTAAAGAAGAAGATGACCTGGATGAATCTGAAGAAAAATATTCTAGATCAACAGGTAACATACAATACATTGCATTCACAAACACCATACATATTTGTTGAATGTGTATTCATTTGTCATTGTCATTTTATTCAGCACATATATATGTTCTTTTTTAACAGATAATTACATCCCTAGAATTATTTGTTCACATGATGACAATAGTGAAGATAATAACAATGAAGAAGATAATTCTCAAGAAAAGAACAAGAAAGGAGATGATGATTTAGAAATCCTTGTAAGTGTTTTGGGGGTATTAAATGTTTAAATAGCATTGTAACGCTAACACATTAAGAAAATTTACTTTTTGCAAAGATGGGAGCACTTTTTCATGAATACTGTAGTCAGATGTTGAAGATTGTATTTCTAGATTCACTTTTGAAATATGTTATGCTTTTAAATTCCATGTGTTATATATATATATATATATATATATATATATATATATATATATATATATATATAGATAGATAGATAGATAGATAGATAGATGATAGATAGATAGAAAGATAGATAGACAGAGAGAGAGAGAGAGAGAGAGAGAGAGAGAAACATATTTTGAACCCAGATTTACTTTATTAGTTAGCTCTTATTATTGAAATATCACTGAAAATATAAAAAAATTCTAGAATTTCATCTTTATCTAAAAAAACAACTATATATTTCAGTTGCAACATTTTACAATAATAAATTAAAATAATATATTTTCATGTTCTTTATTACTGTAGAAATTTTCAGGAAGGACACAGTGATCATTACTCAAAAAGTTTAGACATAAACGTAATCAATACATACGTAAATATTATTTTAAATATCTATACCAATCCATATATTTGTAATGCACATTTGTAGTTATTTGAAACAAAGTCTTAAATAACTTCTACTTTGTTCAGTAAAATATATTAAAATGTATATAAAATAAAAATCCATAATTTTCTATTTTGGAATTATATAATCTTTTTAACCATACAAAAACTCTGAAATGTCCTGATATTTCTCATTCGGCATTACCAAATCTAGAATAGCTTTGCAATGAAATCCTGTGGTATTTGGATTCCTATGCAAATGCATAAGTGAAAGGCTAAATGAATGTTTGTCATATATTAGGTCTTGAGGTTCAATGTTCTTTAAAGCAGTTCTACTTTGAAGGAATTGTGACTGTCACATTTCAAGAGAAATATCTTTGGGTTGTAATAAAAAAAGGTTGACTTTTCAATTGCCATGCAGAAGATGTTACTTATTATTAAATAGTTTAATGTTACCATCTCTATTTCTTAATTTGCACCCCTTTTAATTACAGAACCTTGAGATATTACAGTTTTCCAACTGGAAAGCCCTCAAACTATTTATTAGTATTTTACCTTGTAATTTTTTTTAAAAAAGCATATGCATAACTTTTTTTGATATTTTGTTCTTAATATGAACACAGGATATATTCAATATTCAGGGTTTCTGGAAATATCATAGTTTAGCATTGTTTAGGCTGGGACTGGAAATAAGGTTTTGCTTTTATAAAAACCATATATACTGTTTTATTTTTAAGTCATCGTTATATTTACTTACCAATAAATGGAGTGAATACATTGATAAAACTAAATTTGACCATTATATATAAAATGTTAGATAGATGTATTTTTCAGATATTTGTAATTTAGATTTGTGCTTCCAACACTTTAATGACTTAGACAATGAAGCGGTATAAGACCTTGAAATACAGCTATCCAGTATGCTTGAAACCCACAGGCATTAGCTCACAAGACAGCTGAGCAGTTGACAAGTAGCATGAACCTTATGTTAGAAAAAGAAGAAATTGTAAGATTTGCATATAATTACTGAGATCATGCAAATGTCAGTTATGAATATAAAAAAACACAGGCATTTCACTGTTAAATCCTGACAGTTGGCATCACTGAAAAGCTCAAATGCATTTGAGTACTAGTTGGCAGAAGGTCATTAAAACAGAATTTGCAGATACATTAACACTCTCACTTTTCTTTGAGTGATAGTTTGCTATTTATAGTTTGCTCAGAGTTTCCAGAAAACATGCTTCAAGATAAGTTGTAGTGGGCTACCGCATAAAAATTGCATGTGGAAGATGGGGGCATTGAGCTTTTCTAAATTGATTTGAAGGAAGCTATCAATAAGTATGCATAAAGCCGAGACAGCAATGATGGTACAGGCATATGAGGAAAAAGCTGTAGACTACTGTAGATTTTTTTGTAATAGCGAATAAGTCATTTTTACATGCAGTAGAAAATCCTGAAACATTAAAATTGACTGCATAAAAACATTTTAATAGCTTGCTAAACTTTATAAAATAAAGCCAGGTTATATAAAAGTATTGTGTTGAAAGAGATATTCAATGGTAGAATTTTAATTAGCTAGATATTATCTGAAATAAACCTATTAAAAGCCAATACATGATGCAACAAACTATCTGAATAGATATGTACCCTAGTGATACCGATGCACTGATTGATGACTTGGTCTGTGAATAAAGACAGTATAAACTAGCTGCATACAGAGATGCTAAATTATGGTCCAAGATTTGTGACACACAAAAAAGTAATGAGAACGGGTCACTGTAAGGAAAGTAAGTAAGAAGATATGAATACTCATAATGACCCAGCATATGCACATGAGGTCAGAAAACAAGTCTCAGCGAAGTCAGTGGAGAAATCAGAAAGATACTTAACCATTACTAAGAGACATGACTTAGACATGACTTGGCCTTAGTACATATAACAATTTTGGAGGAGATTGGAGAACCAGAGTTTAAACAGTATAAAGGACAACTGTTACAAATGACATAACAATGTTTCAAATACCAGGACTAGATTCTCAGAGTTGGACTAACACATTCCAATTCTCAGTGCAAGAGCCCACATTAATTTCATAACTCTACAGTGCTTAAAAGGCATAGTTTTCTTACACACAATCTAAAATTAAAAGATTTTAAATGCAGATACTCTGATGTGAGATGAGACATACAGGTTGGGTTCATTAATCCTTAAACAAAGAATCCTTCATCATAACTAATAAGAAGAATATATAACTGTAGACTCATCGATATGGGTAAAAATATGGTAAATGGTAATAGGATTTCTTGTGTAAAAAAGGGTTTTAAAAAGAGAAGAATATTGCAATTAGATCAAGTTATTAAATCCTATATAAATGTACTTGCACATATATACAGTGTCGTTTTTTCTTATTTTTTCTTATTTTTTCTGGCCTTTGTTATCTACCATATTTCTTAGATATTTGTCTACCTCTTTGATTTGGGGTGTTTGTTTCCCATTTTGCTCTTATTTGTTTACTCATGAATTCACTTTCTCTCACTTAGGGGCAGATTTACTAAGGGTCGAAGTGAATTCGAGGGAATTTTCGAAGTAAAAAAATTCAAAGTAATTTTTTGGATACTTTGACCATCGAATAGGATACTACGTCTTCGAATTTTCTTTGACTTCGATTCAAAAAATCGTTTGAATATTAGACCATTCGATAATCAAAGTACCGTTTCTTTAAAAAAAACTTCTACTTCAATACTTTTCGCCAAATTAAACCTGTCAATGTGCTATGTTAGCCTATGGGGACCTTCTACAACATTTTTCTAAGTCTTTACACATCGAATAAAAATCCTTCGATCATACGCTAAATTCGTTTGAATTGTTCGATTTGATCGCAGGATTGCCAAATTTGCTGAAAAAACTTTGAATTCGATATTCGAATTCAAAGTTTTTTCATTCGATGGTCGAATTTCGAAGTTTATGTGTACTTCGAAATTTGACCCTTGATAAATCTGCCCCTTAGTAACACTAACACTATATTTGAATTTTTGTATTTCATTTTTAGGCTTAGCCAGTGACTTAGCTTTCAACACCATATTTATTTAAATTTATTTTAAGCAATTCTTAATATCCAAGAGTAAATAAACAATGATCTAAATATAAAATAAATGGGGACATTATATATCAGAAATCATTTAACTGCATTATTTAATCATTCAAATATTTTAAGAACTAAATAAAAGTACAAAATAAATAGATATTTTTAAAGACATTTAAAAAACATAAAATGTATAAAATATATTTTAAATGCCTCTTTAATGATATAACCTGAAAAGTATTAAACCAAAATATTTCAATAATTTAAATCATTTAAGAATGAGCATCACACACTTGCTTTATTGTGCACCATATAGAAATGACAAATCAAACACAATATAAGTCTTATATTACAATATGGTTAAACCTACTTACCTACATTTTTATAAAACAAAGACAGGTTACAATACTTTTGATTCACTACACATAGACAGCTGTAATAATACCTAGTAATTGGAACTGTCAATAATAATAACCAACTTTTGTTAAGCAATGAGAATAATTTAAATTTCCATAACTTCTATCACTTCTAATGATGTATCATCTAATGACCCACATTGCAACTATTTTTTAACAAATTAAAGACTGGTAAAACTTGAACTTTACTTATTTATTTTTGTGAATTACATCAGGAAAGCAGAAGCCAGACTCACAACACACTTGTGGATCTAGAAGGTTACCCATTTCAAGCACAGTCAAACTAGTTGTTAGAGTATAACCTTTTAGTTTTAATGTACTCTGTGCTATAGAATATAAAACCCACTTTATTTAGCAATGATTACATCCATCAGGTATCATCATCAGGATGTGATAATTATAATTATATATGTTAATTTGTTTTGGAAACTGAAAGGAATTATCTAGAAGACAAGATGTATATTTCAGGGGGAAAAGCCTTTTTTAAACTTTTTAAACTTATCTCCATCATTCTCAATCAAAAAATATATATATTTATCTAAAAAGAAAGTTTATAGTTTAATAATAGTGTAGTTACATCACACTTGCTTTTAATCTGGAACTTTCTAAAATTCAGTTCCAGGGTAAGCATACACCTGTAAATGATGTTGTCAGCTAGTTTTGTATATCCTGCACACATAATTATTCATGCTTTAATAGCCTTTTTTCTGTGGCAAGTTTTATCTTAAAAATAGAATAATTTTATATTAAAAATTAAGTACGACTGGACTAATCTGTGATATAAAAAGGGACCGCAAATATCAGTCAAGTAAAACCTTTCAAATTTTCCAAGTATATTTCTGTATTTTAAAAGCTAGGTTTGAAAAATTGCTTCAGTTAAGACAATATCTTTGCTTGCATCACAGTTATTGGTTTTGCATTTTAAAAAAATCAGAGTATGCACATCTCCTGAAGGAGCCAGAATTTTTTTTTTGATCACTATAGTCTGTTTAAGAGAATTTAGATTTGTAAAAATTACCCTGCATACAAATTAAGTTATTTTCTGTGCAGGGAGGAGACTCACAGGAAAAATCAACAAAAAATTATTAATATGTAAAATAAACTAAGCTCAGCTTCTCAACAGCCGCTCAGAGCCTACTGAGCAACTGAGGGCCACTGACACTTTCAAAGATTTTAAGTTTATAGACCTGGATCATTGCGGCTACTGACAAGCTGAAACTACAGGTTGGTGCAATAAGTTCACTATATAAAATATGGCCATATTCTTTATAGGATTTAGTTCTCCTTTAAGTAGTTTTGACTTTATGATTGAGGTAATTGTCTGCCTGGAAGACAGTGGCTCAGGGTTTTTGTAGACTGCATTAGGTTTTCCTCCAGGATTTCACTGTATTTTGCTGCATTCATCCTGTCTACCCACAAACTTCCCAATGCTTTCTGAAAAATAGTACTATACAAAGTGCCAATGATGTGCATAGTATGTCTTATCATATACTTATAGAAAATATCCCAATGTAAAAACCTAGAAAGGTTACTATATCACCAGGTGCTCATGCCCCAGACCTACAGCTCAAGGTGGAGGTATCCAACCAAAAGAGAAAACGGCAGGCACTCACAGATCCCATAAACAGGTTTGTAAAATAACTGAGAACTATATTTAGGCCACAAAGTAGATAAATACTGTGCATAGTCTTGCAAATGTTCACAAACTTGATGCGATGTGCCACACAGCAATGTGCATAGTATGTCTTATGCCAAAATATATTCTGAAGGTCAAAATGTTAAATTTTGCATAGTCTCTTAAATCTCAGTCACCAGGGCTTGCAATTTAAGTGGATAGTCAGTTATTGGCAAATTTAAAGCTGTGCCATAATCTTTCCATATCTTAATGATGTATTAAACTGTACTACATGGGATGTTCACTGACTTGGAAATTTTCTTATAGCCAAACCCTGACTTCTTTCTTTTCAGTCCCCTTTTCACAATGTTGTTTGGTGTGTTGTTTTGTCTTCATAATGTAGGTGCTCACTGACTCAACGCAAGTTGGACCTTCCAGATACACTTAAACCTCTTGCCACAAACACAGGAATCTCCATTAATTTGTTTTGTAACTTTAAAAAAAAGTCAGCTGTTAGTGATGATTTAGCTATGAGATCTTAAATGGGATGTACTGTATATTTATGCAATCATTTATATTGTGTTATGTAATTAATGTTTATAATTAATTTAAATCACTTTGTAGAGATGTGTGTTCATTTTAATATGAATGTGTCCATTTTTGCTGATCAGTGCCAACAAATTATTTTTTATAGACACTGTATGTACAGTTGTGTTAAGAATATTAGCAGTGTGTTTCAAAAAGTGAATATAGCTTATAAACCTTAAATTAGCCCTTAGTTCCATACACACAAAAGCATTGGGAACACTGTACATTCTACTCCAAATCAAAACATGAATGTACTGTACATGAAATGTATCAAAATTGTCTTATTCAGAAAGTGAAGAAAAGACAATATTAGGCTGTTCCAAAAAATAGTAGTGTTTGCATTCTTATTTACAACTTAAATATTCGCTTTATAAACTGAAAAATATTTGAAGCTTTCCTTTGAATCACTGAACTAATATTAAGTTGTATAACCACTGTTACTGAGAAGTGCTGCACCTCTGTGTTGCATGAAGTCAACCAACTTCTGGCACCTGTTACATTCCACAATTCTTCTGCATTTTGTTTGGTTTTGCCTCACCCCACAAGTTGCCTATTGAATTAAGGTCTGGAAATTGGTATGGCCACTGCGTAATGTCAATCTTGTTGGACTGGAACTAAGATGTTCCTCGTTTACTGGTATATTTGGGGTTGCTGTCTTGTTGAAACACCCATTCCAAGGGCATTTCCACTTCAACATATGGTAGCATGACCTATTCAAGTATTTTAATGTATTGAAACTGTTCCATGATCCCTGGTATGTGATAAAAAGGGCCAACACCATAGTATGAGAAACATCCCCATATCATGATGCTTGCGCCACCATGTTTCACTGTCTTCACAGTGTACTGTGGCTTGAATTCAGTGTTTGGGGGTTGTCTGACAAACATGACATGATCATGGTGCAAGTCAACTGTTGAGCTTTTTGTCAGGAAAGGTTGTCAGGAAGCTGAGGTGTTTGAATTCAAAAAACACAGGAACTCACACTTGGTTTTAGTAGCCAAACATGCAAACTTGAAGGCGCAATCTACTAAAACAGCAATTACTAAATTGGCCTCACAGTGTTAATTTTATTTAAAGAAACTTAATTTTATTAGGCATATATTATACATGGCAGTATATTCTTTTGTAAAGTTTTATATATTGAGTTTTATATTTGTATGCATAAAATCTTAGTCACCAAATAAACAATTTAAGGCAGTGCCTTAATTTTTTGTACAATTTTCACAAGTTTTTCGAGTTTTTTCCCAGACTGGAATTTTACAGGAAAATGTTTTGATAAATAAGGGGAAATAACCCATGCAGATTTGATCGCAGTATATTTCAGAAAATAATAAGATATTTTTGATAAATAACCCCCTTAGTAGATACTGTAACATTTGTTATCTTAACCCTGTTAAGCAGAATCCCTGAGTTTCATTAAAGGCAGCTGTTAGAATTTATACAATAGTTGCTAATATTCCACTGATACTAATGAGAAACATCAACTAATTTATCAACTAAATGTAGCAAATTGTAACAGTTCAAAATCTGCTCCTAGATCAGTGAGCTACCAGACTCAAACACTAGAGAGAGGAACATTAAGTTCCTCTCTCTAGGAACATTAAATTTTAAACTTACATTTTGGTAAAAAAACAAAAGAAGATGAAAGGCTATTGAAAAAAATCTTTATTTCTGGTGAACAATCTGAAAACAACTTAACTGAAAATTTTTGTTGGAAGATGAACAATCCCTTTACCTGATTGCTTCTAATCCAAATCCAACACCAATTTTCTTTACATTGTTATTCCTAATTGTATTTAACAGGAGAAATTGGTTTCTAAATTTTTTCAAGAAACATAAAGGTAAAATAGATTTTATTTCAAGAGTATTACTTTTTTCTAATTACATTACTAGATGCAATACTAGGTATGGGACCTGTTATCCAGAATGCTCTGGACCTGAGGTTTTCTGGGTCTTTCCGTAATTTGGAAGTCTACTAAAAAATCAATTAAACATTAAATAAACCCAATAGGCGGCTTTTGCTTCCAATAAGGATTAACTATATCTTAGTTTGGATCAAGTACAAGCTACTGTTTTATTATTACAGAGAAAAATGAAATCATTTTTAAAAATTTGAATATTTGGATAAAATGGAGTCTATGGGAGACAAGCTTTCAGTAATTTGGAGCTTTCTGGATAACAGGTTTCCGGATAATGGATCCCATATATCCAGTTTATGGAGTGTAAGATAGTGTATTATAAGTATTATCTTTACTGAATTAAGCTAAGTGCATTCAACTTCCCCCACCTATCATACTCATGAACATGTAGCATTAAACTTCATGAGCTGCAACCCCTCATCTACCAGCCCCAACGTCAATACTCAGGGTGCCTGGACTGTAATGAAAGGTAGGCATATTAGGTATTTATATACTGGTGATTGACTGAAATAAATTAACCTGTTTGTTCTATAATTGGTGAATATGCAGAATGGTGGAATGGTATGTGCACTTCTTTTACATATTAATTCCTAGCACCATGGATTATAGACAGTGTATGAACATTCTTCTTTAACAGCTTGATCATGAATGTATTGGGACACTGTTGCACTTGTTTTGAAATGCAATCCATACCATACGTAGCATGAAACTGCATTTTCTCTAAAAATAAATTTTATTTAAAATGTTAACACATGTTTAAAATATTTTTCTTATTGCAGCTGAATCGGAACCTTATGAAAGCCAGAACTATTTCTACTGAAGATAATAAAACCCTGATTTTTGAAGAACAAAGTTTGCTAAATACAATGCAAACATGTGAATCATTGGAATGTCTTAAAGATAGCAGCATAGACATCTTTAAAAAATGTAATAACAACATGTCTGCAAAAGAATCAAAAGAATTTAATAAGAATGAGGAGTGTCCTACCTTAAAGGATTCCTCAGAAACACTGGTAGCTGAAAATATGAAATCTACATCATGCACTGAACAGCATTTGCAGGAAACTGGGATTTCTTTACAAGAAAACTTGCCTCAAAATGGAGGACATCGGAAACGAAAAAAGGGACAAACAGGCTCACAAGATGAAACAAATGCTGAAAAATGGTCTCTTGTTACCAACAGAAAGCGAGAGCCTTACAACTTTATAGAATCTAACCTTTCTCCTAAAACTGAATCAATTCAGTTAATAGAAAATCTGGATGACAACGCAAACCCAAATGACAGTGATAATATAGTTGATGCCTCATATTTTTCAGTAAATAATAATGAGGAGGAGGATGATAAGAATGAAGGATGGATAAGGAGGAAGATAAGAATGAAGGATGAAAACAATCAGTTTCATGAAAACAAAAATATCGATAGATGGTCATTTGATAAAGCTGAGTCTTCTCAGTTAGAGCATGATTATTCTACCATCTCCTTAAATCAGAAATATATAGCTTCAGTGGGAAGTGAAGATCCTGAAAAAAAAGATGAGCAGAGTTTTTTAAAATTACCAGATGCTGAACATGAACGACCATTCCTTGATGTCGACAATGACTGTAAGATATTTAAAAAGACGCTTCCTGCAGAAAATCTTACCATTTCAGAACATACAGTGCCTACGTTAGATTTTTCTAGTAATGCTTGTCTAGATAATCTATGCCAAATAAAAGGCATCAATGATGAAAAAACAAGTGAAGCCATAAGCACAACTACATTCTATTCCCCATGTGATAGCACATCCAACCAAGGTTCTTTGGATGTTCTATTTGAAAACAAAACATCTAAGAGGGAAATGCATCCACACACAAATGACTCTCAAACTGTAGATTTACAGATCCCTGAAAAAAGTTATATTTCTACTTTCAATCTTAGTCCAAATCCTGTCCATTCTGATCACCAACATGATAAAACATGTTTTTTTTGCGAAGAAAAAAGTGAAGAATCCCATTCTTTTGAACGTCCCATGATTACAGGTAATGCACCACTAACATCCAACCATCAAGATTATATCAAAGACAAAGCTATAGTTGTGGATACAACTGATTTAAAACTTTGTAAAAAAAACAAAGATATAACAGATTGCCCAGTCCACACAACAGATACAACAGAGAATCAACTTGCCATGGGAGAGAAAGTGATAGTTGCTTTGGTAACTGAAGAGACAGGTGAAAGTGAAATATGTATGCCAGGAAGGGATCAAACAAATGTGTCTTATATAGATGTATGTACTGCAGTAAATAAAAATATAGTAGACCACTCAGATACTAAAGTTGGGGTGGAATCACAATCGGAAAAGTTCAGTTATAACTTAAACAAAAGTCAGGGTGGTAGAAGCAAAGAAATAACAAGTGAAGAGATAACAAATACTGCTTTGAAAGATATGAAAGTTCTTGCTAGTGTAGGAAGAGATTGTGATAATGGACAGATGCAGAGGACAATAGCATCCAAAACGCCTGGTGCAGATGCAATTTATATGGGTGCTTATAATGTTTTCAAAGACCAATTTAAAAGTCGGCTTGATGATTTCTCAAATAACCTAACAACAGTACATGAGAGTGATTCCCAAATGACAGATTACTCAGACACTGACTCTAGTAACAGTTTATGTGCGGAACTCTCAGGGGATTTCAGTAAGTTAGTTAAAGAACAAGGTGATACTAGTGATAATAGCATTAGCAGTGGTAGTACAACTGACATGTCTGCAATGCTTAAAGCGCAAGTAAACACGGAACAGAATTCTTTAAGGCCGTCCATATTAATAAGTGAACCAGATGATGAATTAGAAGAATGGTGCATTGAAGATGAAAAGAAGAGTGAACCTGAAGACATAAAGCAGTGTTACTATTATAGTAAAACAAATCACCAAGCACAAACTAGTGACCATGGCACTGAAGATGTGTCTATATCAAGTGACCCTTTGAATTTCAGCAAAACAAGCTCAAAAGTAATTTGCTCTGTAATGTTTGTTGTGTTTTCTGGTTTAATGTACCATTATGATTTTTTGGTTTGTTTTGCCCTCTACCTTTTTTCATTATACTGGTTATACTGGGAAGGTGATGGCAATAAAAAGTCTGTTAGGAAAGAGTAACCTACTATAGTTCATATGTATTGGCTTGAAAAATACACTGTACATTGAAACTACAATATTGCTGGACTTTTTGGACAATTATTATTCAAAATTATATTTTTCTTCTTTATGTAATTTTTGGAAAAGGACCATACAGAGACAGTCGTAACTAGTTACAGATTTATGTCCTACAGCAAAACAAGAAAAATAGGGGACAGTTGTTTTTGTTGCATCATTTTTTTTTTTTTTGGAATATTTTACCTATATGTTTAGTTTATTATGCGCATTCTGTAAGAAAATATTGGCATTATTTGTATTAAATGTTTTAATGTAGGAGAGTGTGTTTTACAAGTTTCATTTACTGTACTTAGACCTTTAATTTTGTGCTGTAAAGCTACTTTAAAAAGATAATGTTTTGTTCTTTGTACACTTAGGGGGTTATTTAATAAGCTCCGAATATCCAAAATTACCCGAAACCCGAAAAATTTTAGATTTTTTTTTATAAAATCGGACTTTTACTTTTTTTTCCAGAATTTATTAAACCCGAGGGCTAAAAAGGCAGAATATAAAAACACGGCATATTAAACCTGTCAAGGTTGCATAAAAGTCAATGGGAACAGTCCCATTGATTTTTTGTTGTGTCAGGGGTTTCGGGCAATTTCACAATGTTTTCGGAGCTTTCGGATGAAAACTCCAAAAAATTCTGAGATTTGGGGCAAAATTCACGAAAAATCTTTAAAATCTGAGCTTTTCCCGCAAAGCAAATTTTCGGGAAAAAGTAATAATAAATCAGCGTTAAAAACACAAGCGGGTTAGATCGGAGTTTGCAGCAACTGATATTGAGATAAATTCGGACCTTGATAAATAACACCCTTGCTGTGAAAATAGCATTGCCTTTCCACTGAAAAACTGATGAAAACTTAAAATATTGTTTAAAGGATTGTCATTGTGTATTATGGGTAGTGCAATAAAACAGCAGTGTCAATAGCTGCTTTGTTTCTATATATATATATATATATATATATATATATATATATATATATATATATATATATATATATATATATATATATATATATATATATACACTACAATTTCAATAAAAGATCAATATATATATATATATATATATATCTATATATATATATCTATATATATATATATAGATGTAGATTTACTTATATAGCTTATGATTTACTACTGATTCATATATCATGTTTAGTCACTTATACAGACCTCTTTAATTAAAATTGTTAATTTTCAGGGAATTAATGAATTGGTTGGGTATTATAGCTGAAAAGACTAGAAAATAATTCAATTTTACTGCATCAAACTGTTAAATCAATTCTGACAAATTTAAAAAGAAGAGAACAGGTTTTGAACAACTTGCCAAAGCATTGAAACACTTTCCTGTTGGGAATATTTGGGAATATTTTTGATAAAATGAAAAACTCTGGGAGTGCCTCAGGAGTATAGGAAATGTATCAACAGGAACTGTCTATCAAGAACCATCTAGCACATATGTGTTGAAATGTAGCCCTATCTAATCATTTTCCACGAGTGTCATGTATGGCTTTGGATTTAGAATTCACTGCAAAGCAATTTGGTTTGAGTGATACTGAAATGCCTGGAGGTTGGACATGTTTCTGGAACAAAAGGTCAAAGGTTGTCCAAGGTATTCCTTGCCACAACAATTGTGATGGAGAAGGATGAAGTTTTTGAAGGCATGTTGTGATAATGCAATAATCAATATTTCAATGTTAATTCATTTTCTCCTTCAGCACTGTTGTGTCCTGTCCCTGTATTGTATATACAGATCACATCTTTATTAAACTACCTTGTCTGATGGCTAAATATTTATGGTTGGTCATTGAAATAAAAATCTAAAATAGCAAACCCAAGCTATTTTTTTTTTTGCAATTCTAAACATTGTTTTATGCATTAAGTACATTCTTTATAGAGTCTATAGATCAAAATCTGAACATTATTTCGCACATACATATACAGAAATAACTTGCCTAATGCCTCATGTTGTCTCACTCACTAGATGAAAACAAACTCAAATATAACATATTTTAATATGAGTTTATGCTAATGATTTAGTTATCCTTAAAATCAGACTTCAAACATTCTTCTATATGTGATCATGGATTTGTTTTTAAGAGATGGAGAGAGGGAGTAATACCATTTCAGGAATGGTGTTATTTAGCAATACGTTGCACAATTCTAAGTCCATAATACATAGTCCATAGTTGTATAAATCTCATTGGAAGCAGTAACTTTTACATATTAAATCTACTTTTAACCATCTTAATTTGTTAATTTTTAGACAAACAGAAGGATATTGAACTTAGTTTATGGTTCTTCTGTTGTTTAATTGCTGCCCCTCCTCCCTCCTGACTGAAAACAGGATTTATAATACAACAATAGCCAGGATGTACATGTCTGACATACCTGATCTAGGATATTAACCAAAGCAATCATATTTATATTATAGATTAGCCTGCTACATAGTTATTTTGGGTTGAAAAAAGACAAGAATCCCTTAAGTCCATCAACCATACATACATGTTTTTGTACATTACCTCTCTTAAAACAGATATGAAAGATAATGAGAACAAATCTAAGTTCCACATTACAGATATATTTACATCAAATATCCTTTTGGCCTAATACAAGTTTATGTACAGCAAAAACAAACTAAAGTTTTGTAAAGGGTGTTATAATGTCATAGTAACATAGTAACATAGTAAGTTAGGTTGAAAAAAGACACACGTCCATCAAGTTCAACCTTTTGACTTTTTTTTTAACGTGCCTAACTGCCAGTTGATCCAGAGGAAGGCAAAAAATTCCATCTGATGCCTCTCCAATTTGCCTCAGAGGGGGGGAAAATCCTTCCTGACTCCATAATGTCAATCAGACTAGTTCCTGGATCAACTTGTACTATGAGCTATCTTCCATAATCCTGTATTCCCTCACTTGCTAAAAAGACATCCAACCCCTTCTTAAAGCTATGTAATGTATCAGCCTGTACAACTGATTCAGGGACTGAATTCCACATCTTCACAGCTCTCACTGTGAAAAACCCCTTCCGAATATTTAGGCGGAACCTCTTTTCTTCTAATCGGAATGGATGACCTTGTGTCAGCTGGAAAGTCCTACTGGTAAATAAAGCATTAGACAGATTATTATATGATACCCTTATAATGTCAGATGGTTAAAATGATAGCTTTTAAAGATGCAATACTTGTGGGAAACAAGAAATAATGCCACTACCAATAACAGCCATGACAAAATGTAACTTGTGTAGCTATTTGAAACAATTCCTACACCCCTTCAATGAATGTGGATTACTGCAAAGCACACGCACAAATCTATTGATTCAATTGAATTTATAAGTGTCTATAATGTAAAATATACGCATGCTTCTTTTTAACAAAATTTTCAAGGATACTGTATGTCTGTGCTAGTTTACAGCATGATTTTGGCAGCCAGCAACTCCAAAACAATATCAGGCATCACATGGAAAAACTGACAAGGATCCAATACTAGCACATGCTGCTCTGACCTTTCAGGCTCACACACCTGCAGCTGCTCATCAAGATGTGGGTATCCAGCCTCAGACAAATGGAAAGTTATTTTTAAAAATGCACGTAGGCACTGATCTGATGCTTCTGTTTCTTTAATATGAAAAGATGCAGAAACAAATACTTAAATTGTGTAATTTAAAAATGCATCACCATAGTACAGTGTATGTATTAAAACCTGCAGCTACTCACTAAATAGTTTTGCTTATATACAAGTCTTTTTAGAAAGATTGAAAGGTATTTCTGTATTCTTGGTAGCAATAGTTTAAATGAATGCAAATCAAGCTGGCATTAAAGTTCTGAGAATAATAAAAAAAATTTAAAATGTATCTTTCTTTCTATTTAGTAATATTGAATGGGGGGAAATTCACTAAAGGGCGAATTGACTAACGTTAGCGAAAATTCGCCAGCATGACGTCATTTCAGGACTATGCTGATTTACTATTGGGTGGAGGCGTAACTGCGCTAGTGAAGGAGATAGACTCTAGTGCTACTTCGCACTCTTACTCCAGGCGAAGTTTCAATCTGGCGAAAGAGCGTTACTTCGCAAATTCACTAAGATGTGCCTTTTGCTCAACGTTACCTGTTCCGCCAGACTTGCCTTCACCAGCTCAGACCAGGCGAAGTGCAATGGAATGTATAGGGCTTCTTCAATTTTTAGTTTAAAATATTTCTAAGTCCCAAAAAACGCTGGTGTCTTTTACTTTTTCAGGGTGATAGGCTGCAAAAGTCTGTAAAAATGTTTTTGGGTACCTGGGCTCCCCCATACATTTCCTAACATATGGCACATAAACTATACACTGGGCTCATGTGTAGGGCAATATAACAACTTTATTTTGTTTATGTTGTCCTGGAGAATCTACGCCTGGTGAAGTGTTGCGATGTGAGTGAAGCCGGTGCTGGTGAATTTTCGCAGTTTAGTGAATTTGCCCCATGGACTTTTACATCTATATCTTATTTTTACACTTTGCAAAGGAGATTTAACACAAACATGACTTTGAAGCAGTTTCAAGGTGTCTTGGAGTTTGCTAACTCATAAATGGAACATTACTAATGTCTTCATGTCTCTGAAAATTGATTTCTTGGCATCATACACCATTACCAAAACTCTTAGATGGCGCTTGTGAACTCCGATGCCAGAATCTGCACGGAGGGGTGAGTAAAAAATTAGGGGCATTTGCCCGGGGGGCAGGTAGGCTGGGGGAGGGTGGTCTACCCAGGGAAGGGGGAGGGGTTTTTTATTACTCCTTTAATTTGGATGTTTCCACAAATAATTTTTATATAGTGTGCACATTTTATCCCTGATATATGCTGGTTTCATAGTCAATTTTTTATTTTTTTATTGTTGATATGTGGTACTGGCCATGTGAAAATTTACTTTTGGTGTTATTTATTACAGTCCAATTTTTTCTGGCTAGAGTTTTAAGGGGAAAACCATTATCTTGTAGAAAAAAAAAATCAAATTTTTCATGATTTATTAAACCCAGCAGCTGCTTAAAGTCAGAATAAAAAAAGTGCCTGCCTAGGTCATGTAGAAGTCAATGGCAGATGTCCCCTATATAATTAGAAGATATCATGATCTGTGCTGGGTTTTGTACAATAATCCAAATAATTTTTGGTTTTTGGGCGATAATCTGAAAAAAAATGTACGATTCAGATGTTTTCATGATTTTAAAGTCTTTCCTGCACCAGATTTGTGCACAGAAGTGTGGTCAAAGTGGTTTTAAGAAAATAATGAGAATTTTTTGGATTTTAATAACCCCCTTGGTATTGGTGAATAAGTTTAAGTGACAGGAAGAGATTTCATATCGAAACTCTGAAGGTTCATTTCTGGTGGGAAAAAAGAAGACTTGCAGTACCTTAGATCACTAAACAAAGCACTGTTAACACCCCTTTTATGTACAGAGTCCCAACAAATCCATGTATAACTTAGATTGAAAACTTTATTAACAAATGCAGCTTAAAAGATCAGCCAAACTAGCTCTTTGATAAAGAATTTAGGGGTCATTTACAAAACCACCAGATATAAAATAAAGTGGTACAAAATCACATAACTTAGTGCTTATTCAATAAGATCTTGCATCCGGGGTTTTGTTGACATTGGAGCAGGGTGCAAAGAGCATGCACCTGTACTTTACATTATGCACTGTGCCCCATCATCTGTAAATCTTATCTCATAAATTCATTCATGGTAATCCTTAGTTCTAGCAGCATTTTCTACTATCTAATCAGGTTGTTCTAGACAACTCTGAGACTTCTCAACTGAATTCGTAGAGATTATTCTACAGAGAAGTTTGGGGGGCGAGTATTGTTAATTCTCCCTAAAACATAGAGGTCACAGGTAATTTCTGATGATAATGAAAATAATTTGAAATTTTAGCCCAAGGGACTAAAATGATTAGTATAGAATGCCTCTAATGCCGCAAATTAAAATTTATTCTAGCTTTTGCCAAAATAAGGAAAAAAACTGCTTGCATATTTTAATATGCATGGCAAAATAAAATGCTGACTACAGACTGTTATATGCAGAACATTAATATCAAATTGTAGTATGAAACAGCGGCATTATGGTTAATTGTTTGTTTGTTTGTTTTAGACTGGCTGTTTATTTATTTGTGTACATTTTTTCTTGCTTTAGAAATTAGCAATTTTAGTGTGTTATTAGATTTCACACTTTGCCGCTAATTGGAAAGGCAAATGCAAAAAACATATTCATGACATCTGAATGATTATCCATAAATATTATGAGGGAATTCTATTTTAACAAAGCTCCAACTATCATGTGTCACAAACATCCTGAGGCAAAAGGAACTACTGTACGCAGCAGCAAAAAATGAATATTCAGATCTTCCCTCAGAACATGCTGAATATACTTCATTGACAGGAAACTTCCTAACTATTACAAACCCAAACATTTGCTTTATTCACACCTAGCTTCTAAATATGTCTTCTGAATAAAATTAATTACTTGTTTTGTTTGTTATTACTTATTGCACATAAAAATGTGTCTGCTTCATGTCACATAAATATATGTGAAATAAATGATACAGAAATAATTTGGTGAACTGGTCAAAGTGATATACAAATGAGAAAAGCCGCACAACTTAAAATAAGGGAATTGCACCATAAGCAAATCTGTATATACATAACACAGTTATTTATGTTGCATGAACAATTATATTTTCAAGTTTTAAAAATAATTTTAATATAATAGGACAAACAGAACTATATTTCCTGCTGGTTTCAAAGTTTACTACTTTCTATACTGCTGTTTGTTGCATTGGCTGTAATTTAAAATTTACATTGTCCAGTGATGTGTTCCAGTTTTATTATACTGACACTAAACTGCATCAAGTGCCAATAACATATAACATGTAACATCATATTACTTTGGTTGTTTAAATCATATATTTTTCAGTTATGCTATTAATATTAACCAATTTTAAAGGAAAAATTTCAGTGACCTATGATAAATTTTTTTTAATCGTGTAATATATTTCTTAGATCACATGCCACATCATGTGTCAAAAAGGTGAAAAAAAACAGCAGATAAATGTGTAAAATAGAGTTTACAGTGCAAGTTTATAAATTTGATTTATTTATGAAGGTTTCCTTGTTGAACAGGTGGTGACATGTCCTGTCCATGTCTCATTACTAGAAGCAGGGTATACAGTATATGAATACAGTACATACAAAAATATGCAATTTGTTTCAGTTCAGCTGTACTTAAATAGACTGATTTATTATAGTCTCCTAAGGAGGTAGAGCAGTCTGATCAAGGTCTGGCCAATCAAAGAGACAACTAGATCATATAACCTTTGTCTCCACGTACAGTACATAAAATCCACAGATAGCTAATATTTTATGTAAGCATTGGGGTTTTATTATGGGATAGTATACAGAATATTCAATTTTTCAAATCTCACCCGCTGATGTCATACAAAAAGGGTTGTACTATAGGCTCAGTGCTGGTACAGTCAGATATTGGGGGAAAGAGGGAGAGGCAATTGACCCTGCAACCTAGAAAACAAATTGTAAATTGTAATTGCTGTACAAACTGCCTGTAAAGGACTATAAAATTAGGGGTTATACTGTACAACATTTGCGGTATATGTTATAAAATAACCTATAATATGTTATAAAATACCTATGTGGGTGTTTGTATGTGGGGCAAACCACCCGCCAGGTGAAGGAGAGAATACAGGAGCATAAGTCGGCTATAAAAGCAAAACATATAGAACAGGCAGGGCATTTTGTGGAGATGGGCCATGGAGTGAATCCGTTGAGATTCCAGGTAGTGGATACTGTTCCCCACTCCCAATGGGGTGGGGACAGAACTAAAACACTCAAAAAGGAAGCCATTTGGATTATACATCTGGAAACTTTAACTCTGAATGCCCATAACAAAGAATACCATCTACAGACAATGTTTCTGGATTTTAATCTTGGTTTTATTTTTTATTCTTTATCAGATATATATTACTTGTGACATATTTGATGAATATGGATGACATGAGCAGATAAGTGCTATGGGCAATTTGTTAAAGTTGTCTTAAAAGAAGTATTTATTTGTTTCGACTTATGTATGTAAATTATTTCCAATGACCAGGCTTTATATGTGCTTGTAAACACCGATGGCACTGTTTTAATGGTCTTTAAAAGGAAATCCAGTGAGTGTGTCAGGTTGTTTGAAAAAGAGCCAAAGAACGGCTCTAAACATGATATAACATAAATATAAAGGAGTGTTAAAGTTGTCAAACATTTATAGCTTTAGCCTCTATAAACAAAGCCAGATACTGATGTAGGCTGCTGTTACTGCAGTTGTATATTTACTGCTTAGCTATTATAGTAATGGAAATCTACAAACAGCAAGAAATAAAGCAATACTATAAGAAAGAGGATTGTCTTCACAGATAAAGTAACAACCTGTCCTAGTTTCAGTCCATTTTAACCATGAAGAAAGCACCCACATATAACAGAGATGGCTCCTAATAATGGTTAATTAATCTTAATTAATCTGCCACCACATGATGTGCTGTAAACTCATAAAAAGGAGGTAGAGCCACTATGAAAGCAAAAGGGATGAAATCACTGAAACATACATAAGCTAGTAAACTGGAGGTAAATGGGGAATCGCTTTCCTTAAGGTAATCAGGATAAGGACTAGATAAAAAGTTATTTTTATTTAACTCACACAACCATGGATAAAAGTATACCAACCACCCATTTCCATTCTTGGGTTTAGAAAGTCACCACACAGCACTTTGGAATTCAAAATATATATACACCCCACAACATCTCTATCCCTCTGGAAGTGTTAGTAGTGGACCAGGTAACAGTGGAAAAGTGAGGAGTGAAAGGGAACTGGTCTTATGATGAGCAACTCAGCTTGTGTGCTGCTCCCCATACCACAATAAGCATATTTTCTAGGACTGAGTTTTCAAATTGCAAATGCTTGCAAGCTTATTATACAGACTTCAAAGACAAGAAAGGACATCAAAACAAATTAATTTTATTTATATAAAAAATACTTTCCTTCTTGAGTTAGTGGTCCATGTTTGATGGAAGGAGGCAACTCAGCACTGTAAACTAATGCATAAGATATTAATAGAGTGTAATATAAAGTAAAAAAAATACAAATGAAAAATAAAGTATAAAAAATACAAATGAAAAAAGCTCTGCACAATGCTTTAAAAAATACAAATACCTTGAAAACCTCAAAAAGTTTTTCTAACGGAGAAAAAATCCGAAAACCTCTAAAAGTCAAGAGGTGCAATTGGATCAGTGCAGCTCCCATTGACTTCTATAGCACCTCAACAACTTTTAAAAGGTTTTCATGGTTTTAACACTTTTTTAACACAGATTTATCAAAATGTGACATTGGAACTCACCACAGAAAAACTCACCAGTGCTCTATTCTGCCCCTTAGGGGCAGATTCATCAAAATGTCAGTTTAGAGCTAACTAAATAAAATGGTTAGTTCTCACTTTCACCCATTGATAAATGCAAATCTAAAAATACCATATGAACAATGGAGATTTATTAAGCTCTAATATCACATTTTGATAAATCTGCCCCTTAATAATTCTTTAATGTTTGAGTTTTTTTTTTTTGAAATATAGAAAAAACAAATTTTTTAGAGATTTGTGTAAAAAAGCGCAAGTCAATTGTTGTCACAACTATGAAGTTGCTGAGCCTAAGGGGCAGATTTATCAGAATGTGAGCATAAAGTATACCACAGAGAAACTCACCCACTTTATATTCATTCCGATGAGTTTTTTTTAGAACTGTATTTATCGATCTGAATAGAAAGTGGCCGAGTTTTGTTCCGTGGTAAACTCTAATTTCATATTTTGATAAATCTGCCCATAAATGTGTAAATGGCTTGTATAGCTTTTTGATTCACTCAATGCAAACTGAACTAAGTGGCAGAAGCACAATTTAAATACCAACCTGTGACATTAGAAATGTACACTCTGCAGCCATAAAACTGCAGAACACTGACAGTGGACAGCCTACTTTATTGTTGCTACTGGATTGGAGCACAGCAGCTAGTCAACAGCATTAATTGCAGGTGAAAAAAGCTGTCTCTATATACAAATAAGCATCGTCAAGAAAACAGCCAGACTGAGGTCAGGTGATTCATTGGCTCTACTGTAAAGTTTCCAACAGCATTGCTGGAAAGATCAAATCAATTCTTGACAATGGGGTACCAAGGTTTTCATATCCTGTACCTAAATGATTAAATTGGTATTATCTACCAAGTGTGGCACCTTTGTAAAATATATTTGAATGGGTTGAGGAATAGAAGGATTTTTTGCTGATCCTAGCAGTAGAAGTTAATGATATATAGTTTTGATTGGATATGAAATATTGTACGAAAAATTACATAGAAAAGCAACCACCACAGAACAACAATTACACATTCTTGGCAGACATCTATTTAAGTATTCAATAGAAACTTTTTGCATAAAAAGTTTATGATAAAAGCGGTGCTAAATATTTCTAAACTCAAAGGAAAGTAAACAAATGACTTTTTCCTTTACAGACATTGCTTTCAAATAGTAATACATGTAACACTTATGGCTTGTGAACTAATAACAAAAACTTATAGTTAGAAAAACACAGTTATAACCTTAAAAGGTGTTAACATAGTAATAAATAAAAAAAATGCTTTCTTGCTTTGATTATCTCACACAGAGGGGCACATTTACTAAGGGTCGAATATCGAGGGTTAATAAACCCTCGAATTCGACCCTCGAGGTAAAATCTTATGAATTCGATCGAACGATGAAATCCTTCGAATCGAACGATTCTAAGGATTTTAATCCATCAATCGAAGGATTTTCCTTAGATCAAAAAAACCTTAGCAAAGTAATGGGGAAGGTCCCCATAGGCTAACATTGTACCTCGGTAGGTTTAAACTACCGAAGTATGTCGTCAAATTTTTTTTTAAAGAGACAGTACTTCGACAATCGAATGGTCAAATAGTCAAACGATTTTTAGTTTGAATCGTTCGAATCGAAGTCGTAGTCGAAGGTCGTAGTAGCCTATTTGATGGTCAAAGTACCCAAAAAAATCTTCGAAATTCTACGTTTTTTTACTTCGAATCCTTCACTCGAGCTTAGTAAATGTGCCCCTAAGAATGTTAGGTGAGCTAAAATGTAACCTTGAACGGCTGCAAATGAGGACTTCATACAAAACATAAGTCTGGTGATTTCCCTATTACTTTTCTATTCTATGAACCATTTTCCTTACTTTTTGTCCTTCACCTTAGAGGGATATAACCCCCCTTAAGTAAATTACAAAAAATTCAAAGCACTACAGCAAAATAGAGCATACTTTTAACTGTCCACCTCGAGTTGTTACAAGATGAAGCCATGGATGGGGCCCAAAAGAATTTTTACGCTTCAGTGTCTACAACTGGTGTTGCAGAACAACTATTTCTTATTTCAGGATGATTTTTTTCTCCAGGTAAGGGGCACAGCGATGGGTTCTAATGTGGCCGTCCTATGTGAATATCTATATGAATAATTTTAAGACATGTCATATATATTCGAATTAATTGTTTGGGAGATATTGTTGGCATTGGGTGCGTTTCATCGATGATATGTTTGCATTATGGACAGGGCCACGTTGGACACTAGATAAATTCTTTGAGGATATTAATTCAGCTTCTCCTTTTATAAAGTTTACCTTGAACACGAGTGTGGATAGTATCTATCTTTTAGACACTTTGATTACTTTGAGAGAGGGTGTCCACTTGTCAGACATATACATGAAACCTACTGATAAAAATACCTTGTTGCATTTTAACTCTTTTCATCCTTCACATGTGAAGAAATCTTTGCCAAAGTCTCAATATACATGGGTGAAACGTATAGTGTCTGACCGGGATACCCTACAAGGGAGATTGGATGAAATTGGATGTGAAATTCCAAGAGAGAGGCTATCCCTTATTATTATTATGGGAACAAGTGGCAGACAAAATAGAAATGAACACAAACATTTAGCCTTTGTCTCCAAGTATAATTCGTTGAGTCCACATATCTCTAAGATTATATATAAACACTGGGGACTCCTTAAGGATGGTATACCTGGTATACAGGAGTTTCAGGTACCACCAACAATGTCCCATAAGAAAAATAAAACTCTGGGTTCTCTTTTGGTGAAATCTGATATGGGCAGTAATAGCAAAATGCAACAGGTTTTGAGACCAGTGAAACAAGGCACCTTTCCTTGCCTGACATGTAATTGCTGTTCCAATTGTCAGCGGGGGGATGTTATTTTCCATGCACATAAGGGTCACTTTACTTGTTCCTCCTCTTTTGTCACTTATGTCATTAAATGCCCGTGCGGTTTCCAATATGTTGGGCAGACTATAAGTATGGTGAAAGAGCGAATACGTGAGCATTAATTGGCCATTAAGACAAAGAAGGTGGAACAGGCAGTGGCATGTCATTTTGTTGAAAAGGGACATGGAATGCACCAATTGAAATACCAGGTGGTTGATGGAGTCCCGAAAATGCACCGGCGAGGGGATACAGTAAAAGAATTATTGAGAAAGGAGGCTAGATGGATACTGTTAGATATCCTCGCGCCATCAGGTTAAAATAGGGAATATGAATTACACAAAATTTTCCGGTAAATCATTTTTTAATTATTTTAAGTAAAATATTTTAAATGTTTTTATCTTTTTCAGACTTTGATTCATTGGATTGATGTAATATGCATGGATTTGCTTCACCATTATAAAGAAAGAAATTTGTTACAAGATGTTAAGATGTATATAATGTCAATTTGCAACATTGTTTCTAATTGATTTAAGGAATTTCACCTGTGTGTGTTTAAGAGTTAAGTAGCCAATAGATGGCGCCACACTAAGTGTATAAAATGTGTCCACTAATGATTACTCAGTAGCTTGAGGAAAGGCTATTGTAAGCCTGGAAAGTTGCTGTGCTGTATTTTTGTCTGAGAATAGCCCTCTAAATAAAGGCTTTTTAAGAAAAATTGCCTTGTTGGTGCTGTCTAGTTCGAAAAGTAGTTACGTAAGGTATCCAAAACAGAATAAGCCCCAACGTCCTGACTTGGGGTCACACTTCTGCCTTTCACTTCCGGAGGAGCCCTCTGCTACTTGAATGCTGCCAGGTCTTATAGTGAGAGGATCAAGGAGAGAGTTCTGGGCAGGCAAGGGAACCAAATTAGAGGAACGGGGAACAAGGAACGTAGTGGAGGGACAGGTCGAGTCGATACCAATCAGGAAAAGCAGTACAAAATAAAGAGCCAAGAACATAGTTGAGTCAAGCAGGTTTCTTAGTCAGCACCGGTCACAGGCCAGGTCAAAATCAACGGTATTGCAGTACAGAAACACAATCCAAGAGAATGGTCAATAAACAGGCAGAGGTCAGAACAGGCAACAAACTAGGGATGGTCAGGAACAGGCTAGGTCAGAAACAGACAAGAAAGACTATAAATAGCACCCAGCAATTATTGAAAATAGTCCTACGTTGGGCAGTGAATTTCATGCCAAGAGCGACAATGTCAGTTGCAGACCCGCCGAAGGTATTCGCACAAGATTCTATAAAAATATATGAAAATTCTGAAAAATCACCTCAAAACTTTCATTTTGCAAGCTTGTATCTCCCAGATAGCACTATGAACCAAGAAAAAACACCCTAAATATGAATACCAAGATTCCACTCAAAAGTTTGATGCCTTTTTGCATAATATTTACAAAGTATCTAACATTTAGAGACAATAAAATGAGGTTAGGTCATACTAATTGTCAAAGAGGCCACTATAGTTACTGAAAATTCAACACATTCACTGCATTTTTTTGTTCGGTAAAAACAAAAAAACCTATGTTGATTCCCCAAAACCATATATTCTTGGAAAGTACACATTTGGGTGAATCCAAAATGGCTAACCATGTCTTCTTATGCCAAACTAATGAGTGACAATGCTTTCCCAAAATTAGCAGTTTTGTGAAATATCTGGAAATTGCCTCAAAACTTCCCTTTTCTTATCTCCCACATAGCATCGTATCTCTCTGCATCTTATCTCCCACATAGCATTAGGTACCAAGAAAAATAATCCTAAATTTGAATGCCAGGGGTTCACAATTTGATGCCAATTGTGCATAGAATACCAAAATACCAGGTAGGTATGTACAGTAGAGACCCAAAAATGAAGTTAGTGCATACAAATTGTCTCAGCAGTAATTTGAGCTACTGAAAAATCAACCCACTCCCTTTTTTACTGTATTAAAGTCATACAAAATATTTTACTGGTTAAATCACACAAAATATGTGTAAATTATTTTGTAATATTACACCATGTTTTTTAGGGTTAGGTTTAAAAGATGACAAATGTTTTAAGTGAAAATGTTCACATAATGCCTCACTCTTCCCAATATTTGGACTTTTTAAAATGGGGAGACAACACTCACATTTGTGTGTGAGGTTCATATTTTAATCTTACTATAGCTTTTTCACACTTGGCTTTCAATGTAGTAAATCCTCTAGGCATATTTGTGTTTCTGTTTCCAAACACTGGCTGCTTGCTAGGCTCCATTTGACCCTAGCAACCAGATACGTTCTTATAGAAGATGTAATACAAAAGATTATTCTCTAAATGTAGATACAAAACAACAAAACTGGCTGCTCTTCACACTAGAATACAGTTTAAGTTTAAGGTCAAGTATTCCTTTACAAAATCAATCATTATGATAGGCCTGGTCTTCATTACATTCACCTTTTTATACTGGGTTTTCTGGTCCCATAAGTTCCAAAACAAGGGGAAATCCCTTCCCAGTATTACCTTATGCATAAGGGATTTTACCACCCACACCTCATGACAGATAGTACCACAGGAGGTTTCAATGGTAACCATGGCAGTGGGATATTCTTTAACATCCCGACGTATAAACATTACCCCTATACAGGGCCCTTTTAGTTTATCACTGGCAACATGGTAACAGACTGATCACACTGCCTGAGTCTAGTAAAGCATCAACGCTGCAAACCTATTTTTACCTTACACAAAGTCCCTTTATAAAAGTACTGTCTCATAAAAAGTCTCTGCAGGATGCACAGGCCAAGCAAATAAACACTGTGGCTTTGCGGTATTGCACTACATTGGTTCTGTAGAGAGGGGCATGTAGCGATATGTCCATGTTCATTGCACCTCCAATACCAAATCTGACCCTGGTACAAGCATGAGGAAATGGGGTTTTTTTTCCTCTGCCTCTTTTTTCCATGTTTCAGCTGACAGGTCCCTTTCTGAACTAACTGTTTTCTCCCATTTATTAAAAGGAACAGTCTTACCAGTTTTTCCAGATATCTTAGTATTTCTCTGGCTGAAGCGACCCGAAGAGGTCTCAGTGTAAATTCTCTGTAGCCTTATGCTTTTCCACCAAGCTTACGAACTGTTTTATATCTTTGGGGTCTCCTTGCCTCAACAAGCGCTGGATCTTGGTAGGAAGAGACCTGATGTATTTGGCCAATGCCACTCTTTCGACGTTCTGGGCAGGCATTGATTCCTCAGGTTGTAGACAATTCTTAATGAGGTGAAGAAGGTCATACTTCTGGGATCTTGCTGGTAGGTCAGTAGAAAAAAAAAACCACTTATGCACACGTTAGGCTCACATATTCATATCAACAAGTAAAAAAACAAAAATAGAGAGCGGTCAAGCTCACCACTTTTTCCTCCCCCTTTCAGGTGCTCAGTTTTCAGTGTCCCCACTATATCCCATGACAAACTCGACAAAGTTACATAGTTAAATCAGGTTGAAAAAAGACAAAGTCCATCAAGTTCAACCCCTCCAAATGAAAACCCAGCATCTGCACACACCCTCCATACTTTCACATAAATTATATATACCCATACCTATACTAACTATAGAGTTTAGTATTACAAAAGCCTTTGATATTCTTGTTGTCCAAAAAATCATCCAAGCCATTCAAAGCCATTTTAAAGGCATTAACTGAATCAGCCATCACAACATCACCCGGCAGTGCATTCCACAATCTCACTGTCCTGACTGTGAAGAACCCCCTACGTTGCTTCAAATGAAAGTTCTTTTCTTCTAGTCTGAAGGGGTGGCCTCTGGTACGGTGATCCTCTTTATGGGTAAAAAGGTCCCCTGCTATTTGTCTATAATGTCCTCTAATTATAGAAAGTGTAATCATGTCCCTCGCAAGTGCTTTTTTCCCAGAGAAAACAACCCCAACCTTGACAGTCTACCCTCATAATTTAAGTCTTCCATCTCTCTAAACAGTTTAGTTGCACGTCTCTGCACTCTCTCCAGCTCATGTATATCCATCTTAAGGACTGGAGTCCAAAACTGCACTGCATACTCCAGATAAGGCCTAACCAGGGACCTATAAGAGGCATAATTATGTTTTCATCCCTTGAGTTAATGCCCTTTTTTATGCCAGACAGAACTTTATTTGCTTTAGTAGCCACATAATGACACTGCCCAGAATTAGACAACTTGTTATCTACAAAAACCCCTAGATCCTTCTCATTTGAAGAAAACTCCCAAACAAACTGCCAATTAGTGTATAACTTGCCTTTATATTATTTTTGCCAAAGTGCATAACCTTGCATTTATCAACATTGAACCTCATTTTCCAGTTTGTTGCCCAGTTTCCCAACTTAGACAAATCATTCTGCAAAGTGGCAGCATCCTGCATGGCACCTATAGTTCTGCACAATTTAGTATCTGCAAAAATAGAAACAGTACTTTTAATGCCCACCTCAAAGTCATTAATAAACAAGTTGAAAAGCAAGGGACCTAGTACAGAGCCCTATGGTACTCCACTAACAACACTGGTCCAATTAGAAAATGTTCCATTTACCACCACTCTTTGTAGTCTATCTTTTACCCAATTCTCTATCCAGGTACCAATACTATGTTCCAGACCAACATTCCTTAATTTAACCAGTAGCCTTTTGTGTGGCACTGTATCAAATGCTTTAGCAAAGTCTATGTAAATCACATCCATTGCCATCCCAGAATCGAGGTCCCTGCTTACCTTCTCATAAAAAGAAATTAAGTTAGTCTGGCAAGATCTATTACATATAAAACCATGCTGGCACACACTCATGGTATTATGATTTGCTATAATGTCCAGTACCACTGACGTCAGACTAACTGGCCTATAGTTTTGAGGCTGAGAACGTGATCCTTTTTTGAATAGAGGCACCACATTAGCAATTCGCCATTCTCTCGGCACTATGTCAGACCTCAATGAATCCTGAAAAATTAAGTAAAGAGGTTTGGCAATCACAGAGCTAAGCTTGCTAAGTACCCTGGGATGAATACCATCTGGCCCGGACCTTTGTTTATCCTAACATGTTCTAGTCTCTTTTGAATTTTCTCATGTGTGAACCATGCATCATTAGTTGTATTACTAGAATTGGGACTATTAAAGGGGACCTGTCACCCTAAGAAATAATTTCAAATTCTTTTCTGTCATGTTAGTTGAGCAAAATAAACTTTACTTACACTGTATTTATTATTTAAATTTTGTTTCCTTCTGTTTTGGAATTATACAATCACAGCAAGTCGGCAGCTGCCATTTTGTGGACACGGTTATTAAGGGAAATTGTGTATCACCCCAAAATCTTGTGTATGAACCAGAATGAGGGACTTAATGTCCATGTGCAGTGCCCTACACAATTATAGAGCCTGAGGAGGGAAGGGGGAATGTGGGGAGAGCAGTGACATGTAGGAAGTGCTGAATGGAAAGTGAAAGTAATTGTCTGCCCCTCCTCTATGCCATGGGCATAGAGGTGGGGCAGGTAATATTTGATTGACAGTTTAGATATTTAAACACCTTTATAACAGGTATGGATGTTTTAATGAAAAATTTTTTTGGGGTTCCATATTTAATTTGGAAAGGACTTTCATTATGCAGTTTTTTATGTGTAGGTGACAGGTCCACTTTAAGAAGGAAACCTTCATTACCTGGTTCCTCATTTGTGTAGAAAGATGAAAAATATGAATTCAGAATCTGCTTTTATTTTGTTTTTATCAACCAGCTGACCCCCCTCTGATACTAAAGGTCCCACCCCTTCCTGCTTCATTTTTTTACTATTAACATATATGGCACTTCTAAACAGGATTTATTGTAGCAGGTTGCTGGACAAAAAGGCATTTTTGTCAAGCAACCTGCTACAATAAATCCTATTCATATCAACCCCCAGCTGTGATAGAATCTCTGCTTTCAGTTTAACATAATCCTTTTCTCCTGTTCACTTAGTCAGGCAAAAAAGTCCAAAGGCACACAGACTGTTCCAAGCAAGGAACACCTTGCACGTTTAATCCGGAAGTACAACATGGCCTGGATTTCTTGCTGTATATGACAATTGATCTAATGTTGCTTTTTCAAGGCAGATTTACTGGCCTCCTCCTATGTATTACTGTGAGACATTAGTAATCTGGTTTCTTATGCAGTGTGCTGTTGCATAGCCATAGCCTCTTCATGTCTTTTCTGTTGCATCATATTAGCCTGAACCAGCATCTTTATTAATTCCTCCATTACTGCTGTCATGAATAGGCACTGCTTATACAGGTGTCCATTTCCTTAAGATCGTGCCCGCATTCCACACACCATATGTGGGAATTCACTCAAATGGTAGTCTCAACAATAACTTGACAATGTAGAAAGGTAAGGACTTCCAGGCAACTTTAATGTAAATCCGTATGTTTTATTCACAACGGAGTGTTCCAATAAGTTATAGCTTGTAACAGAATTAACAGAAGTTGTGCTTATGAATCAAAACAGCCTTGTTAACTGGCCCACTGGTCACAGAGGTCTTGCACTTTTCAGCAATGCTTTAGTCCCACTTAGGCAGTTAAAGGCAAATTCACTAACCAGCGGAGTTGCGCCAGCAATGGCTTCGCCGCACTTCACAGTAGAAAAGTCCAGGAAGTACTCGCACACCCTGGCCTTCACAGAAAGCAGAGACCCCTGGTGCACAGCGAAATGGAGGAAACGGCAACCTCACTATCCAGTGGCGACAAGAATTCACCGGCACACAGGTAATGCAAGCAGGTTAAACCTTGCTAAATATTTATTGCAGCATGCAACGTTTCTGGGTTACCCCCTTTATCAAGCATGCTTGATCAAGAGGGTAACCCCAAAACGTTGCATGCTGCAATAAATATTTAGCAAGGTTTAACCTGCTTGCATTACCTGTGTGCCAGTGAATTCGCCGCACTTCGCCGCACTTCACCTGGCGAATTTTCCCCCGCGCCCCGCAAATTCACTAAAATGCAGGTTGCGCTCAGCGAAGCAAAAGGTAGTGACGTTGCGCTAGCGAAAATTTGCCAGGCAAAGCCAAGTTGCGCTATCGAAGGGGAATTTGCATACAGAGGGAACTTAAAGTTTGAATGGACGCATATGTTACAGCAAATACATAAATCTACACAAGCCCAGGGAACCTTAATAAATGCAAATAGAGATGTTTTATTGCCCTACAAATGTGCCCAGAGAATAGTTTATGTGCCATATGCTATGAAAAGTAGGGGGGAAGCAGGGTACCCAAAAAAAAAAAATTCGTCCTTTTGCAGCCTGTCACTCATGAAAATGGAAAAGACGCCAGCATTTTTTGGGACTTGGAAAAAATTTTACCTTTTTTTTTGAAGTCCTATATACTCTATTGCACTTCGCCAGGTCTGAGCTGGCAAAGGCAAGTCTGGCGTAAGAGGTAACATTCAGTAAAATCCACTTCTTAGTGAATTTGCGTAGTAAATAGCCCTGGCGAAAATTTGCCTGGCGTTAGAGTACGAATTTGCGCTAGTGTCTATCTCCTTCGTTAGCGTATTTTCGCCAGCGCCCATTAGTAAATAGTATCGAACTTACTTAATGCTGGCGAATTATCGCCAGCGTTCACCACCGTTCGCACCTTAGTGAATTTCCCCCTTAGTCTATACCTTAGTCTCCCAGAGACTTGTCCCAGGAGTATATCCAAAACGCTTAATTTTACAGCCCTCCCCTAGTTACCTCACACACACTCAACCTTCCTGCGTTTTGCAGAGAGTTTCCCTCATGCAGGTGGTGACACCACTCCCAAACCTGCAGTGCTAATTAACTGCAGACTGTTCATAGCATCTGTAATTCTCTTTACAGTCTGTGTCTCAAAGATCATTCTGGGAGATATGTACCTTTCGTCTAGAGTTCTCCCAGACACTATATAATAATGTGCAAACTTTGACAGTATAAGGGCATCTCTGTAACATATTAAGTTGGAAATGATTTTCACAAGGTTCAACACAGAACAAAAATGGGACATTTTTAAAATGCTGCTTAATAAATATACATGTCAGTATATTCCTGTTGTAAGCAAGGAATGTTGTTGCAAAACAAAACTGTTGTGGTTCAATAGAAATGTTGGTATTGAGGTGGGTAAAAAAGATCTGCTTTTAGGGCTTTCAAGTCATCTATCAGGTACAAAGAGGCCAATAAATCATTCAAAAAAGCAGACAAGCTAAAATCTATATGGAAAAGGTTATTACAGCAAGCAGTAAAAAGAATCCAAAATAATTTTTTTAAATATGTAAATAGTAAAAAAAATAAGCAAGAAGGGGTGGGACCCTTCTGGACCCTCAGCTGGTTGATGAGTACAGAAAAAAAGCAGAGGTTCTGAACTCATATGTTTCCTTGGTCTACACAAATGAGGAACCAGTTAATGATGGTTTCCTTCTTAGTCCTAGTAATACAACTAATGTTGCATTGTTCACACAAGGAAATTCAAAAGAGACTAGAACATGTAAAGATAAACAAAGGTCCGTCGCCGGATGGTATTCATCCCAGGGTACTCAGAGAGCTTAGCTCTGTGATTGCCAAACCACTTTACTTAATTTTTCAGGATTCATTGAGGTCTGGCACTGTGCCAAGAGACTAGCATATTGCTAATGTGGTGCTGCTATTCAAAAAGGGATCCCGTTCTCAGCCTTAAAACTATAGGCCGGTTGGTCTGACAGTGGTTGGAAAGCTTTTTGACATGGATATTAAGGGATAAGATACAAGACTTCATTGCTAATCATAATAGTTTGAGTTTATACCAGCATGGTTTTATGCATAACAAATCTTTCCTTTTTTGAGAAGGTACGCCAGGACCTCGATTCTAGGAAGGCAGTGGATATGATCTACTTAGACTATGCTAAAGTATTTGATATAGTGTCACAGAGAAGGTTACTGGTTAAATTAAGGAATGCTGGCCTGGAACACAGTATTTGTACCTAGATAGAGAACTGGCTAAAATAGATTACAAGGAGTGGTGGTAAATAGAACATTTGCTAATTGGATGAGTGTTGTTAGTGGGGTACCACAGGGCTCTGAACTTGGTCCATTGTTTATTAATGACCTGGAGGTGGGCTTTGAAAGTGCTGTTTCTATCTTTGCTGATGATACAAAATTGTGCAGAACTATAGGTTCCATGCAGGATGCTGCCACTTTGCAGAGGGATTTGACTAAATTGGAAAACTGGGCAGCAAACTGGAAAATGAGGTTCAATGTTGTTAATGCAAGGTTATCCACTTTGCTGAAAATAATATAAATGCAAGTTATACACTAAATGGCAGTGTGTTGGGAGCTTCCCTAACTGAGAAGGCTCTTGGAGTTTTGGTGGCTAACAAGTTTTCTAATTCTGGGCAGTGTCATTCTGTGGCCACTAAATCAAATAAAGTTCTGTCTTGCATTAGAGGGCATAAACTCAAGGGATGAAAATATAATTTTGCCTCTCTATAGGTCCTTGGTAAGGCCTCACCTGGAGTATGCAGTGCAGTTTTGGGCTTCAATCCTAAAGAGGGATATACATGAGCTTGAGAGAGTGCAGAGACGTGCAACTAAACTAGTTAGTGGAATGGAAAACTTAAATTATGACGGTAGACTGTCAAATTTGGGAATGTTTTCTCTGGAAAAAAAATGCTTGAGAGGGGACATGATTACACTTTACAAGTATATTAGAGAACATTATAGACAAATAGCAGGGAACCTTTTTACCCTTAAAGAGGACCATTGCACCAGTAGCCACCGCTTCAGACTAGAGCAAAAGAAAGGTAAACACCAACATTTTGCAGAAAATCTTTAATCCAATATGTCATATTTGGTCAACAGCACTTATCAATTCTAGTACTATTCTAACAGCTTTTTTATGCTAGATGGCACAGGCCATTCTGTTAAAAAGTTTCTTACTGTATGGACTCAAATACAATGAAATTTTAAAACCTATAAGATTACAACTGACATCAGAATTTCAGAACAGCTTTTTTCCTACCTGTCGGATTTAATCCACTTTCCTATGTGTATAATGAGAGAAAATTGCACATGGTTTAGAAAAGCACAGTCTTGAAGGGAAACTAAAATAATGGATATCTATTGTACATTTTAGCTAGGTAATGTAATATTTAAAGAAAATTGTTGTAAAATGTTATTTATATATGTACTGTATATTGTAAATATTCATTAATGGAAAATCTTTATTTCTATTTCAAATTTTCAATTAACATATTGAAATATTTATTGCTAAGATAATAAAACACCATTGTGTTAAACTCGCCAATTAATGATGAAAAAAGTTTGCCTACTTTGGAGAAAAACATTTCACATACTTGAGTGCACCAAACATGGCCACCCACACAGGAGCTCAGTCCTGGGGCAGGTGGCATACCATTTACAGGGTATGCCAAACATCTTCTTTCCAGATCACCTTTTCTAACTCCTGGAACCACCCTATCTATCACTTGAAATGAAACACAACATTTACCCTCGTGTTGTTCAATCAGATGCTTAGCAAAACCAGAACTTTTGTCCCCTCTGGTGACACAATTCATATGTTCAGATATTAATTTTCTAACTGGTCAATTCGTTTTGCCAATAATTCCACAAACACAGGCAATTAAATAAATAACACATTTCATGCTGCAATTGGCATAAAATCCAATCTTATACCTTTGAGGATTGTTCCTAGCAGCAAATTCCTTAGAAGTTTCATCAGGCCAACAAGACAGTTCTGTAGGTTTATGGTCCAGAAACAAACTGGGGGATTTTTAAAACCCGGTTGGGATGGTAGTACTCTCCAATGTTTTTGTACTACGTTCCGTGAAAATATGGGCTATCCCTAGAATATGTGGTGGTGGTAATACGAGGAAAACTTGAATAGACTACTGAACACTCATGTCTGTCATTAAAAGATGTCTTTGAATTTTTGTCCAAACCAGAGTATACTTTTACTCTGTAAAAGATTCCCATGATTAGCTCCCACGGCTCTCTTAATATCTCTTTGGGCATAGCCCCTTTGCAGGAAGCAATCCCACAAAGACATAGCCAGGTGGTTAAAGGAGTCCCATGTAGTACAAATTCTGCACAATCTTAAAAACTGACCAAAATGCATCCCTGTAGGACATCCCTGAAATTACTACTGTCCGCATGATGCAGAGTATTGTGAGTAATAGGTTTCCGGTACAGATCAGTACCTATCGTATCTAAATCAGCTGTAAATTTAATATCCAAATAAGAAATTTCACTGGGATTCATTTCACTGGTAAATGAAATACCCCAACCTGTGGTATTACAATTACTGACAAATCCTTCAACAGAAGAATGACAATCAAATTTCATTAATACAATCAATGCTATCCCTCAGGTATCTGGGCAATCTGAAAATCATGGGTAACAGTAAACCAATGCTAGATATATTTGTAAACCATATCAGGACTTAATGGGCACACAATATTATTTGTATTGCAAAAAAGAGCAAAACTGCAAAAAAAAAACCTTGATTATGACACTGAATAAATTATACCCCTTATAAATGTACTGAAGAGATTAACTGAAAAATACTGTATTTTATTTTAAAACTTATAATATAGGAATATGTAGCTTGATTTTTATATAATTATAACGAGTTAAGGGACACACAACATAATTTATTTATAGAATTATTTTACACCACCCATGACTTTGCAAAATCTATTGAAATCAACGGGAAAAGAAGGGTGAATATAAAGTATAAACTGTTAAAATTGGCAAATTAAATTGTTTTTATGCCCTACTTTTTAATAAAACTTTTATAAATATCCCCCTATAAATGCCTATGAATGTATGATAAGGTCTTAGTGACAGAAATATTGTGTCTGCATGCTATGTTTAAAAGTTATTCAAATTAGCAATTATAGGAAAAAGCAGGAGAGCTGGAAAGCAGGAAGTTGTATTCTGTTCTGTTATATTAGACATCTGGTCACTTCAGCCTTTAAAGATTACATTTTTGACCAACAATATTAGAATTTTTTTTATTTTGCACAGCCTATTTACCAAGTTTTTATAATGCACTGAACTGTTCCTTTAAAATGAATATATAATATGCTTATTAATGTACTGTAGATCTGGTTTATGATAGCTGAGGTATGTATAGGCAAGAATTTAGCACTGCTGGATGGGCATGTTGCCAGCCAGATGATCTAAGTATTTACAGATATATAAGTCTCTATAAGAGAAGATATAGGCTAGACAAAAATAGCATATTAATAGGAGATAAAGTAGGGGAAAAAAGCATTCATAGTTTTACCCTCTTTATGTTTAATTTTAGATTATAAAATAATCATGGTCACTGTAAATGCTACTGTAACAACTCACCCTGGTGGTCTAGTGGTTCGGCGGGGACGCCGTGCCGCATCTTCCTGTGCACCGGTTCCTTAGGGCGCGAGCTGTGCGCATCCTCTTGTTTTATAGGCGCATTCAAGCTGGCGTGATTATCCCTGGTTTGACCCCTGCCTGCCTGATTAATCTTAATAAGACCTGGCGGCATCCAATTAGCCGTGGGCTCCTCCCAAGGTGAAAGTAGGCTGTTAAAGAGCCGAGACCAGGGAGCCTAGCATTGGTTCTGGATTTTGGGTGCCAATCGTAACAGCAACATTCTAATTATTACAGCATGGTCTGCATATTATTTTTAAAATACATATTAAATGACATTATTGTCATATTTGTATTTTACCTTTCCCCAAGAGAAAAAATATAAACATTAAAAAAATATAAATCAATTTTGTGCTGTATCAATACTAAATTAAATACTTGTAAAATTTTACCACATGTTCCTTAAATATAACTGATTACTTTTTAGGTTCAACAGAAATCTATTGATATGAACACTGCAACATACTACATTTATGTTTTAAGTAATGCCTTTTAACCTATTAACTTTTTTGGTGAAAAAGTAGGTTTTTTACTAATCCTTAATTGAAGAGGATCTAAATCTACTTTAACGGAGAATGATACCAAATCTCTTCAAATACAGAACTCACTATATATACACACAGGGTATTGTTATACAGTAGCAATCGTTAACAAGGATTTTTTTTTAAATAAAAAAAAATGAATGAAAGGAATTCAAATAAATGATGGTTTTAATTTGTGGAATCCCTTCTATGAGTAGATTAAAGTTGCTATTTTCTGCTACCAATATGAATATAATCAATAACTAGAGTACTGTAAAATAGTTCTGCCTTTCCTCAGCGTCATTTTTAAGCAGAATATTAAAAAAATGATACAGTCTGAAATCCAACATATTTTACTGGTATAACAGTGACATCCAGTGGTCATAATGGAAAATGAGTATCATTTGCTGTTTACATACTTATAGGACAAAGAAAACAGGAGACTGCTCCATGTACTGTATCCTCAGAGATTTGGCAACATGCATTATTGTTCTGTGGGTTTCAGCATTCACCACTGCGCTATATATATGTGACCTCCTGAAAAAAAAATCTCCTGCAAAAAGCTCTGGTCAAAATATGAACTTCATGCTGCAACAGCTAAACCCCAACATAACTTCACAAGAACCAAGTTTCCCTGTTTAGCTGAAGAACTAAGAATCATAATAGCTTAAAAGACAAGGCAAAAAGTTTTCAGCACAAGCCCTGATCACTGAGCTCATGTTGAGTTGAGTATGCTGCTCCATAAATGCACTTAAAAAACATCTAGCATTTTCTAAAAGTTTTGTGCTCTTTTACTTTTGGGGCATTTCATGGGGATGATAATTAGGGGCCTTTCTGAGATCTAGTTTTTGCCTTGATTCATAAAATTTCAGCATGTGTGCTCAGGTTTTTAAAATTCAAATATTGAACAATGTATTATATAAAAAATATTTCTAAAACACAACAAAAAAGAAAAACCTGGCAAGATGTCATAGAAGTTATTAGCACTTTGACAAAAATGTACCTCAGATGTACAGCATGATATCTCCCACATCATTAGGTACTACAATAAAAAGTCCCATAGGGGTGTTTGCTTTTCTTTTGCAGAAAACACTGTTTTAGTACATAATGTTGTCAAGCACTGGGCTAAACTGTTTGGGAAGGATTCCCAGTGCACCCCCATTGCTCTGGGAATTGCTATTGTACATGTATGGTCACATACATTTTTCATTAATGTGATTTGAATTAGGAAAATTGATACTTGTTACTACTTTTTATCTATCTATTTAATCAAATTCACAAGTTGAAAATGTCTAAAGGTTTTTTGTTAACATAATAACTACACTATGTTTCTAGCTGCTGTCATTTACTGTTTTCATGTCTGTGCATATTTTATTACAATTACAAATATTTGTTTCCATGGTGCCAAAAATACAAAACGTTCATCATCTCATAAAATGTCATTGTTACATATTAAAATTTAACCACAAACTTATTTTTATATTTTTCCAGACAAGTGAGAAAATAATTTCTGCTCATAAAAAGTATCAGAGGGGTACTGGAGGAGCAATGCATTCAGTAGTTTGTGGAACAAATCCAGGGCAGCAACTTGTCTGCAAAGTTCTTTATTGGGAAGCTGAGTTACACAACATGTTTGTGTAACTCAGGATTTTGCATAAAACGATGTGTTCTATTTTGATAAATGTGACATTAAAGCGCAACACACAAACATTACTACTCCAGCAGAATTGTGCACTGAAATCCATTTCTCAAAAGAGCAAACTGATTTTTTTATATTCAATTTTGAAATCTGACATGGGGCTAGACATTTTGTCAATTTCCCAGCTGCCCCCAGTCATGTGACTTGTGCCTGCACTTTAGGAGGGAAATGCTTTTTGGCAGGCTGCTGTTTTTCCTTTTCAATGTAACTGAATGTGTCTCAGTGGGACATGGGTTTTTACTATTGAGTGTTGTTCTTAGATCTACCAGGGAGCTGTTATCTTGTGTCAATTTCCCAGCTGCCCCAAGTCATGTGACTTGTGCTCTGATAAACTTCAATCACTCTTTACTGCTGTACTGCAAGTTGGAGTAATATCACCCCCTCCCTTTCCCCCCCATTAGCCAAACAAAAGAACAATGGGAAGGTAACCAGATAACAGCTCCCTAACACAAGATAACAGCTGCCTGGTAGATCTAAGAACAACACTCAATAATAAAAACCCATGTCCCACTGAGACACATTCAGTTACATTGAGAAGGAAAAACAGCAGCCTGCCACAAAGCATTTCTCTCCTAACGTGCAGGCACAAGTCACATGACATGGGGCAGCTGGGAAATTGACAAAATGTCTAGCCCCATGTCAGATTTCAAAATTGAATATAAAAAAATCTGTTTGCTCTTTTGAGAAATGGATTTCAGTGCAGAATTCTGCTGGAGCAGCACTATTAAGTGATTCATTTTGAAAAAAAATGTTTTTCCCATGACAGTATCCCCTTAATGTAGCCACACATTTGTGTGCTAAAACTGTACTGTGCTTATGATCACATTATATATATCCTCAGTGGAACCAGACAAGGGTGCCCCCTTTTCCCCCTATTGTTTGACCTAAGCAGGGTGCCCCCTTTTCCCCTATTGTTTGTCCTAGGCATAGAACCCCTGACACAAAGAATTAGAAGCCCCCCAGACATTCATGGTCTTCAAATACAGGAGCAGCAGTATAAGATTGTCTTGTACACAGACTACAGTTATTTTCTCTTTAACTCGTCCTCAGACATCATTCCCTAACTTACTGAAGCTGAAGGAGGGCTGGAGAGACTAAGGTTGAACATAGTTGTGTGGCCAACATAGAACATAGTTGTGTGGATTCTGTATTCGGCCGAATCCTTCACAAAGGATTCGGGGGTTCAGCCGAATCCAAAATAGTGGATTGGGTGCATCCCTAAAAAGAAGACAGGATAGGCCACATGAGCCCATTGGGGGCCAAGGGGAGTTATAAATGTGGTAGGCGTAGGTGTATAAGCTGTCATATAACATATTAAAGTATCTAGGGAATTTGTCAACTGTAAAAAACACTAGCTACAAAATAAGGGATTATATAAACTGAAATACAGCTACAGTGATCTATTTGGTGATATGCCTGAAGTGCTAAAAACAATACGTGGTGTCAGGCCCTTACCGTTTGCGCACGTCCGTGCGTTCCAGCGTGCGTTCCAGCGTCATCATGGAGGACGCGCGTCGACGCGGGCGCGCGTCCGTCGCGACGTAATGACGCCGACGCAAACGCGCCAAACGTGCGCAGCGTCTGACGCCGGCGTTGGTATTTCTGTCCGTTCCAAATTCCTCTCAGTGCTCGGACATCGCTCTAAGCTGTTGTAAGAAGCCTTTGAATTATTCAACTTGAAATACTGGTTTTGACCCTTGCTTTTGCTTTCGACTCTTCTTCTGTGACAACCCTTGGTACCTCGCTGGATCTTCTGATTCCTTGTTGCCGACTTCTGCTTCTCGTTTGACCTCGCCTCTGCTTGAACCCTGGTGCCTTGCTGAACTGATTTCCTGTTGCCGAACCTCTGCCTGCCTCTGATTACGGTCTGTGGTTAACCCTTGATTGACTGTTGCTTCTGTACCTCTGCCTGCTTATAACTAAGTCGTGTTTAATTGACCGGATTGAACCTGTTTACTTGCTGGCAACCCACTTCTGTCTTCACGTCACTACTGGGAAATACCAACTCCTGTGGCATTACACCCAAACCGCTGTGCCATTTTCAACGTACTGTTGTATCCTGAATCTTCGCTCACGGTACTTCCCGGCACAAGACTCTACACTTCACTAACCACAGGCTCCCATACTACACCCCCATTGGTCTCCCTAGTCCCCAGCCAAGGGTGTATTAGTGGGGGAGCCGTAAGGGTTGCCTTCGTACCACGCCAGCTTCAGCTTCTCCTCACCCGTGGTTCCGCCTGGTTCGGTAAGTCTGACAGTATGTCCGAGCCCTATCAACATGAACCACTGGAGGAAGCTGGCATTCTAGAGACTTTGTCCCAGCAAATGTCGGTTTTGACCAGAGCTGTACAAGATTTGCAGGGTGGTTACCAGGACCTCCGTGCCCGCTTAACCGATCTTCCTGCTGATGAGGCTGGGGCATCCTCTCCCGGACGTCTGGAACCGAAGATTTGCCTACCAGAGAGATTTGGTGGGGATCGCAAGCAATTTCGGTCCTTTCTAAATAGCTGTAAATTGTTGTTTGCTATGAAGCCTAGAACCTATCCCGATGAAAAGGTCAAGGTGGGAGCAGTCATTTCTTTTCTGCAAGGAGAACCCCAAACTTGGGCTCATCGCCTGCTGGAATTGGATAGTCCCCTCTTGAAAGATGTAGAGACTTTCTTTGCCTCTATGGCATCGTTATATGATGATCCGCAGCGTCCAGAGACCGCAGAAGCTGCCTTACATGCCCTGACACAGGGGAAACGTCCAGTGGAGGACTATGCGGCTGAATTTCGAAGATGGGCGGTCGACACGACTTGGAACGAGTCTGCCCTCAGACACCATTACTGAGTGGGGCTCTCAACTCAGTTAAAGGATGAGCTGGCTCGAGTGGGTGTTCCGGTGGCTTTAGATGAATTAATTCTACTCACCATTCAACTCGACAGACGCCTAAGAGAAAGAAGTGCTGAGAAGTCTCCTTCATCTGTATCTCCTGTATCCTGGATGGTCCCAAGGGCACCCCTGCTGGGTACCTCGGTTGCTCCTCCCTCTGTTTCAGCAGCCGAGCCAATGCAACTTGGTTTGACTCGTCCCAGCTTGACTCCGGAGGAAAGGCTTAAGAGAAGACGCCTGAATTTGTGTCTTTATTGTGGTGCTGCTGGACATTTGCTGCGGACTTGTCCCCTTCGTCCGGATGGTAACATTTTTTCTACAGACTGTGGTACTAAATTTTCTGTTCAGTCTAAAGACACACACATTTCTCTTTTGCTCTCTCTGCAGTGGACAAGAAGACAAGTGCAAGTCTCGGCGATCATTGATTCTGGGGCTAGTGGTTGCTTCATCGATTCTACCTTTGCCCGTAAGCATGACATTCCTTTGCGCCCTAAATCCAGATTAGTGATGGTTCGGATGGCGGACGGCTCACCCCTCAGTTCTGGACCTGTTTCCCTAGAGACTAAACCTCTAAATGTGTCAATAAACGGGTCACATCATGAAATCCTTAGTTTTGACGTGGTTTCTTCGCCTCTGTTTCCAGTTATTATTGGGCTACCGTGGTTAAGGGTTCATAACCCATCTATTGACTGGGGCTCTGGAAAGTTATCTTTGTCTTCTTCCTTTTGTGTTAAAAATTGTGTCCAAGTGGAGCCATCCTCTTCTCAACAAGCCTTAGTGTGTGTGACCAAAGATAATCGAAACATGTTAACCGTGATTCCAGCTGCGTATCATGAATTCTTAGACGTTTTTAATGAAGAACAAGCTGACATTCTTCCTCCTCACCGGCCTTATGATTGCCCTATTGACCTATTACCTGGTTCACCCATTCCATTTGGTCGCATTTTTCCTCTTTCTGAACCTGAGCTTAAGGTATTACAAGAGTACATTGATGCGAATCTCGAAAAAGGGTTTATTAGACCCTCTACTTCTCCAGCTGGGGCAGGAATTTTTTTCGTGGAGAAGAAAGACAAGTCATTGCGCCCCTGCATTGATTATCGGGAACTGAATAAGGTCACCATCAAGAACAGGTACCCGCTTCCCCTTATTCATGAACTTTTCCAGAGATTACGTTCTGCAACTATTTTTTCGAAACTAGATTTGAAAGGGGCCTACAACTTGATTCGTGTGAGAGAAGGGGATGAATGGAAGACGGCTTTCCGAACTCGATATGGACACTACGAGTATCTGGTTATGCCGTTTGGGTTGTGTAACGCGCCCGCAACGTTCCAACACTTCATTAATGACATTTTTCGGGACATCTTGGACTCTTTTGTTGTGGCATATTTAGATGACATTTTAATCTATTCTTCCTCTTTAGAAGAACACCGCAGACATATGCGTGAGGTTTTTTTTCGTCTTCGTGCACACTCTCTGGTGGTTAAAGCAGAAAAATGTGTGTTTGAGAAAGAACAAATTGAATTCCTGGGCTTTGTCATCTCTACTGGTGGTGTGGTCATGGATGCAAAGAAGGTTTCAGCTATCCTGGATTGGCCAATTCCAAAGGATCGCAAAGCAGTTCAGAGATTCATTGGGTTTTCCAACTTTTATCGTAAGTTTATACGAAATTTTTCTGGTATCATCAAACCTCTTACTGACCTTACAAACAGAAAATTAAGTTTCAGTGGTCAGTGGCGGCACAATCAGCCTTTGATCGCCTGAAGGAAGCGTTCACCTCAGCTCCAATTCTCGTTCATCCGGAACCATCTCTTCCTTTCATTGTAGAAGTGGATGCATCTGAAGTTGCAGTGGGGAGCTGTCCTATCTCAACGATCTATTCCACAGGGGTCGTTACATCCAGTAGCCTTCTTTTCAAGGAAATTGTCAGGAACGGAACAAAATTATGATGTGGCTGACAGAGAATTATTATCTATCAAGTGGGCCATAGAAGAATGGAGGCACTTTCTGGAAGGTGCGGCGCATCCAGTTTTGGTTCTTACCGACCATAAGAATTTAGAGTACTTACGCTCCGCCAAAAGACTCAGACCTAGACAAGCTCGTTGGGCACTTTTCTTTTCACGTTTTCAGCTCCACATAACCTATCGTCCGGGATCAAAGAACATTAAAGCTGATGCACTGTCTCGGATGTTTTCACAAGAGTCCTCCCAGTCCTTTGAAGCCGATCCGGTTCTTCAGCCAAAATTTTTTCTTTTACTGCAGAATTCTTTTCTTCAAAGAGTGAGAGAATGTTGTACTCCGAATTCCACTCCCAGTAACCCGATATTAATAGCCCAAGATGGGTTGTTTTATTTCAAGAACAGACTTTTTGTACCACCGACCCTCAGGGTAGAAGCTTTAAGTTTGGTTCATGATCTTCCACTCGCAGGACATTCTGGGTTTCGTAAAACTCTTGATTTGGCACGACGTTATTTCTGGTGGCCCACGTTGGGAAGCGATTGTGCAAAATTTGTACGCTCCTGTGAGATTTGTGCTAGATGCAAGGGAATCTCCTCCAAACCTTTAGGTCTCCTTCATCCTCTACCTGTGCCTGATCGTCCCTGGAGCTCAATTTCAATGGATTTTATCACAGATCTTCCACATTCTGAAGGTTGTTCTGTTATATTTGTAGTCGTTGATAGACTGTCCAAGATGGCTCATTTTGTTCCTCTCTCTAGCATTCCTTCAGCTTCTGCATTGGCCAAGACGTTTATTCAAGAGATCGTTCGCTTGCATGGAATTCCGAAAAACATCGTCTCAGATAGAGGGGTGCAGTTTACATCAAGATTTTGGCGAGCACTATGTGAAGGTTTACGCATTGACCTATCCTTTTCTTCTGGTTATCATCCTCAAACAAATGGCCAGACAGAGAGGACGAATCAGACGCTAGAACAATACCTGCGATGTTTCTCGTCTTTTCTTCAAGATGATTGGTTCTCACTCCTTCCTCTAGCAGAATTTGCCTACAACAATTCCATTCACTCCTCCACCAAACAGTCTCCTTTTTTGCCAATTTTGGGTTTCACCCAACGATGATTCCCGGGATTTGTCAGACGGTTTCAGTTCCGGCGGCTCAAGAGAGACTTCAGTTTTTATCATCTAACATTGAGACCATTCGCCAAAATCTGCAAAAAGCTCAGTCAAGCTATAAATTCTTCGCTGACAAGAAGAGAGCTCCGGATCCAGGATTTAAGGTGGGGGACAAGGTTTGGCTTTCAACTAATAACCTCAAGATTAGTTGTCCTTCTAGAAAACTGGCCCAACGTTTCATTGGTCCTTTTAAGATCATTCAGAAAATTAATGCTGTTGCTTTCAAACTTGCTCTTCCAGAAACCTTGAAGGTTCATCCTGTGTTTCATACAGCATTACTAAAACCTGTGGTTCCGAACCAGTTTTTGGGGAGAAGATCTTTTGCTCCTGATCCTGTTGTCATTTCAGATCACGAGGAATATGAAGTTGAATCCATTCTGGACTCCAGGGTTAGAGGCAAGAAGCTTCAATACCTAATTAAATGGAAAGGGTATGGGCTAGAAGAAAATTCGTGGGAACCCGCTTCACATCTTCATGCTGCTGACCTTGTAAAAGATTTCCATCGAAAATTTCCAGCCAAACCCTCTCAAGTTCACGTCCAGAGGCCGCTCCTAAGGGGGGGCAATGTCAGGCCCTTACCGTTTGCGCACGTCCGTGCGTTCCAGCGTGCGTTCCAGCGTCATCATGGAGGACGCGCGTCGACGCAGGCGCGCGTCCGTCGCGACGTAATGACGCCGACGCAAGCGCGCCAAACGTGCGCAGCGTCTGACGCCGGCGTTGGTATTTCTGTCCGTTCCAAATTCCTCTCAGTGCTCGGACATCGCTCTAAGCTGTTGTAAGAAGCCTTTGAATTATTCAACTTGAAATACTGGTTTTGACCCTTGCTTTTGCTTTCGACTCTTCTTCTGTGACAACCCTTGGTACCTCGCTGGATCTTCTGATTCCTTGTTGCCGACTTCTGCTTCTCGTTTGACCTCGCCTCTGCTTGAACCCTGGTGCCTTGCTGAACTGATTTCCTGTTGCCGAACCTCTGCCTGCCTCTGATTACGGTCTGTGGTTAACCCTTGATTGACTGTTGCTTCTGTACCTCTGCCTGCTTATAACTAAGTCGTGTTTAATTGACCGGATTGAACCTGTTTACTTGCTGGCAACCCACTTCTGTCTTCACGTCACTACTGGGAAATACCAACTCCTGTGGCATTACACCCAAACCGCTGTGCCATTTTCAACGTACTGTTGTATCCTGAATCTTCGCTCACGGTACTTCCCGGCACAAGACTCTACACTTCACTAACCACAGGCTCCCATACTACACCCCCATTGGTCTCCCTAGTCCCCAGCCAAGGGTGTATTAGTGGGGGAGCCGTAAGGGTTGCCTTCGTACCACGCCAGCTTCAGCTTCTCCTCACCCGTGGTTCCGCCTGGTTCGGTAAGTCTGACACGTGGGCTGTAAAAATAGTGCATTAAAAATAAAAATAGTTATCATGTTATTGTGGTATTGTCCGCTATTGTCTTTTTTCCCTTTTTCCTTTTTTTTTTTTCTTCTCCTTTTTCCTTTTGTTTCTTTATGGTTCTTTCCTATCTCTTCTCTCACTAATGTTACAGTATTGTGGTAATAGTCTCCGACTGTATTGTTTTAGTAACTGATGAGACTGTTGTACGAAGACAAGCGACATAATGTATCGATTACTTTACTTGTACTTTACTGTGAAAAACAATAAAAATTGTAAGTTACAAAAAAAAAAAAATAGTGCATTAAAAGAACGGATACAAGAACATCTAGGTCAAATTAAGAATCCAAAAGCTATTGAAAAAAGTAATATAACAAGACATTTTGCACAGTGCAATGGAAGCAAAAGCGCGTCAGGCGCAACAATTTTTTAATTGTTAGGCAGGGACATTGTTTCCAGCTTGGGTCGGTGAATGGTTGCAAGGGTAGAATGGGTGGAAGAGGGTGATCTGAGTGCCGCTCAAAGTACAACCTAACTCTGCCGACATCTGTAAATCTTGCAGAGGTCCTGGGTGACGAACACTAAAGGAGAAGGGTGGTGTGGGAGGAAGCGGGCAGTTGGCTCTATATCTATTCCTCCTTACTGAAATCCAGTTATTCCTCCGTTAACAGGATACAGGGTCTAGCGTTAAGCAGAAGGGTGATGTGGGAGGAAGCGGGTAGCTTCCTCCTCACTGAGATGCAGCTTTACTTTAGGCGAATGACAGATAATGCCATTTGCATATATATAGAACCTGACTGATGCGATATAGGACACTGCACCTGATTATAATATAAGAATAGCACGGCTCAGCCCACAGTATAACTCTCTATTTATCTGAGGCACTGGGTGGAGCGAACTCACGGGGCCCCATTACAAGCATCTCAAGTGAGGTGTTTGGGGTGTATCAGCAGTGCTGGACAGCATGCACGCTTAGATAACTGTGATGGTGATATCCATCGTTCTGTATTTATATATCTTAAGTGACGAATGCAGGTCGGACTAACAGTGCCATAATCCAAGTATACACACCACCAATTTCGCTCTAATACATGATATCACCGACAATAGATTTAGTCTAGATTGTATGTATTGTGATTATTAATCAAGCTACAATCTAACGTTGTATATACTGTCTACAAGTTGTTGACTTCGAGTCTGTACAGCTTCCTCTCCTAACCTTTCTTTTAAAGAACATTTTTGGGTATTTTATTGTTAATGGTCATAAGTAAAAGTTACATTTTATTATTCCAGTGGGATCTCAGACTGAGACAGTGGGAAGGTGCAATGGGAAATACTTTTTCTTTTCTTTTCCTAATCTATATACCATGTGACCCTGCACACAACTAATTTGTGCTTATATCTCCATCAATGGAAGGTGCTACCTACTAATCCACTAACTTTTAGCAAAAAGGGAAGTATTTTGGATCTTTAACCTACATACTCGCTTACCACTTGGTCTTAACTATGAATTTGACGTGACATGTTTTACTTAACTTATAGCGAGGTTATATGTAAGGCAAAGGCAATGAAAGTGAGTATGTATGTAGACTCAATTGTGTTTGAGCCAAGAGAGTTGAGCATCAATCCTGATCTATACTCTTTTTGCGGTACTTACTGTTTTAAATGTTTTAATCAGGATTTATATGCTCTTTGATACACTGAAAAACTTTGATACATTTTGCTATTGATTTCTCGACTGTGCTGAATGTAGGCATACTAAAAAGAAAAAATCAGACCCTAACTACAGTATTTATAAGTATAATGCTGCTCTGACATCTGAGTGTGATGTGGCAACATGTGATTGGTTTTAAACTATTAAGGGAGGTATTTTCTTGGGTTTAAATACTGTGGATAAAGTTGATATCATTAATGTCTATGAATAAGTACCAGAGAATATAACACCAGTTGGTCTTTATGCCTAATCTTTTAATTCTATGCTAAATAAAAGTTAACAGAGTTTTTGGGATATAATTTTGTGTTTGATATATGTGCCCTGTGAACTGGGGGCTATATCCCAGCAACCATGACCCTTTAGACAGGCCTTCTAGACTGCAGCAGATAAGCTTTATTTCATTTTGGATTCACTGGGCTGGTACCATACCCCATTATTGCTCCATAAACTGTTCCTCTCACCCGGTATGCTGGAGATGCAAGGAACAGGAGGACTCTTTATTACACACGTTGTGTGGGTGCTGTAAACCAACAGATTCTGTCAGAGGGTCGAGGAATACTTAGAGAGGGTGATCAGAATTTTTTTAACTTAATCAATTTTGCCCTCATGGTACATTTTTAGTAGGTAGAAAAAGTGATAGATGTGGATAAATGTTGTCATATAAAGATATATTTTTATTTTGTAGAAAGTTGCTTTTAAAAAAACACTTTTCTACAATTGATGAATGAAAATTTAGTGAGTTTAATCCTATTTCACATATGACAATCCTTTTGATCTATATACACATGAACAAGTCTTGAATCAGGGTGATTTGATGTTTAATCAAGCTTTGGGATATAACTTCGAGTTATCAATTCAAACCCCAGAGTACATTCAGCCCAACTGCCCAAATTAGTCCAGCTGTGCAGATATTTGGTGAACTAGTAATGAAAGATTTCAGTTTATTATCTGATAGAGGCTTCTCAGATAAAAAGAGAGAATGGCTATTAGCGAAATTAAAAATGGGATGATGTAGTAATCAAGGCTGCTGACAAAGGGTGCAATATAGTTCTATGGTCAGAAACTATGTATATAGCTGGAGAACTCAAGCAACTAAATGAGGTCAGTTGTCATCAAGAATTACATTATGATCCTACAGACGTACAGCAGACAATACCATAGTTTGCTAAAAGACGCTAGAGCTTCAGGATTTATATCCAATATTAACCCAATAATTCCAACTTTGTTGCCAAAGGTACACAAGAATAAAGATAAACCTGGCCGGCCAATTATATCTGGCAACGGTAATCTATGTGAGATTGCAAGCAATTATACTTGGGTAACCATGGATGTCCAATCACTGTATTCTTCTATTCCACACACAAAAGGTCTAGAGGCTGTAAACTATATGTTACTTGATTCAGGTCTTTACTCTCATGAATGTATTTTTTTTTAGTTTCAGCCTTGGAATTTCTTTTAACACCCAATTATTTTTATTTTAATGTATCTTACTATCTCCAAAAACGTGGAGCAGCAATGGGTGCTGCATTTTCATCGTCATATGCCAACCTATATATGGGTTGGTGGGAGCATATCCATATTTTTGGGGATGGTAATCCGTGTAGCAACTGTATCGTTTAGTATGGTTGCTACATTGATGATCTTATATTCATTTGGCGTGGTTCATCTACCAGTCTAACCACCTTTTTTTTTTTGTAAACACCAACTCTTTAAATTTAACATTCACGTTAATTCAAAATCCTAAATCTATAGAATTTTTAGATATTACACTTATAGGTGTGCCTAGTCTGAGAGGGATTGAAACAAAAGTATAAACAAAACCATCTGCCGGTAATACCATTTTAACAGCTGACAGTTGTCACCCCCGGCATACTAAAACCAGTATCCCTTTTGGTCAGTTCCTGCAATATAGATGTAATTGCTCTACATTGGAATATTATGATGATCAGTCTATTGTTCAAAGCAGAAACTGATCAATAGAGGTTATTCTGTAGATGTAATTGAATCGGCTTATCTTAAAGCACGTTCATGTGACAGGAATAGTCTTTTTTCGGGAGCAAAGTACTCTAACAAAAAATTCTGATTGAATGGTAATAAGGACAAAAACAATCCGATTTATTTCAGTACGGAGTAAAGTTTAGAATATAATGATATTTGTAAAACAATACATAAACATCTCCCAATATTGTATAATGATCCCATAATGAAAGACATTTTGTCCAATAGTCAATTAAAGTTAGTTTCTAGAAGATCCTGTACCCTGGGAAATAGGCTATCGCCCAGTATGGTCTCCAGTCCCATTTCTTCTCCTTCAGACAATTGGTTATCCACAAAGGGCACCTACAAGTGTTGGAAATATCCCTGTAAAACATGCAAAGTTATCTCAGTTAGCTCTGAATTCATGTCTAATATTACAAAGTATTCAAAAAGCGAATGTATAACGATTGCTGCAGTAACCATGTAATATATCTATTGGAATGAAAGTCACGCTTGAAACAATATGTTGGCCGTACAACCTGCCCCCTTAAGGATAGGATAAGGGAACATTTAAATGTCATAGAAAAAGGTGACCCTAAATCCCCTATATCAAACACTTCAAAACATGCAGCAGATGGGGTACTTGGGATCTAGGTGCCAAAATTATTGAGAAAGTACACAACCCACTAAGAGGGGGAGATCCACTGCGCCTTTTAAACACCCGTGAGGCTTTCTGGATATTAACTCTACACACACGTAGTCTGCATGGCTTAAATACTAGATTTGAGATCTCCCATTTTATATGAAGTGATTAGTCATTTGCTTAATTGAAGTAGAAGAAGAACTTTTGATTTATTTATAGTCAATTTATTAGTCGTTTGCTTAATTGAAGTACAAGAACTTTTGATTAATTTCTATACACTTTGTTATTATCTTATAATATTTTTAAAGTAACTTTGTATTTATATTTGACTAGACAACCCTTTTGAGTGGATAGAAACATTAATGTCGATTTCATCTATGTTGAAATCTAATTACCAAACTCTGCCACTGGGGGTCACTCTGGCATCGGACTATTTAAACTGTTTCTATGGTATTTGTTTTATGCTCATGATTAAGGGCAGCTGTGCCCGAAACTCAATGAGCTAGCCATGCTACGTGTTTTTTATATATGGATTAAATAAAGATTTTCGTTTTTTTAGCTAGGTCTGGTGTGTGGAACTCCACTATTCTCTTCTCTACTATGTGAGATTGCAGGCCAATTTATTGATGTGAAACTGCCCCCTTTGTGGTATCTTTACCCTCAAGGATATTTGGTAGATGTTCTGCGAAAATTACAAAACATCAGGGTAAATAAAAATACATTACTAGTCACGTGTGATGTTACATCACTATAAGCGAATTATGAATTAAACATAAAGCAGGCATTACAGCTTTTAAGTCCTTCCTTGAAGGTGAGAGTAATTATGCAATAGATAACAGGACTTTTCTTACAGATCTTTTAGAATTCTGCTTAAAACACAACTATTTTGTTTTCAATGACAAATACTATTTACAAGTAACCGCAATGGGGGCCCCCTTCACGCCCACATATGCAAATTTGTTCTTCGGATGGTGGGAGCAAAAAAAAATGTTTTTGCTGAGAAGACAGTGGACTTGCTATATTGATCAATGGTTATGGTATATTGAGGATCTGCTTATTATATGGGTAGGTTTGGCTAAATCTTTACAACAATTTTTCAATGCTTAGAATGATAACAACTTGAATCTCAAATTAACTTATACTTATAGTGTTCACAAATAGATTTTTTGGATATCTCTATAATAAAGGATAAAGATGGCCTCCTCCAGATTCTTTCTATAGAAAAGAAACTGCAACTAATTCTACCATGCATTTCTTTTGTTAAGAAAGCCATTCCAGTTGGAGAATTCCTACGAGTTCGAAGAAATTGCTGAATTTATTGTTTTAAAAAAGATCACGTGAATTATCAGATAGACTAAAAATACGTGGTTACAGTAATAAAATTATTAAAAAAGGGGAAAAAAGGGCACAAACTTTAGGCCCTAAAAATACTGCAAATTCTGAAACTGCGAGATTTATTACAAATTACTGTAATTGGTGGGATACCATCAAGACTATTCTAAAAAAACATTGTCGAATACTGCATATAGATTTGCGATTACGTGATCATATTGGAGCTTATCCACAGGTTAATTCAAGACGTGCCCCCGATTTACAAGAATCACTTTAATAACAGAAGAAACTATCACATTCCCAGAATTGCCCTAAAGGTACATTACCATGTGGATCATGCAATATATGCCCATATATCAATAATATCAAAGAAATAGAGGACAGATATGGTACGACACATTACCTTAAACAATGGAATAATTGTAATACTGCAGGAGTAATAAACATTGTCACATGCCCTTGTGAATCATATATTGGGAAAACAAAAAGAACTTTAAAGAAAAGGATTTCTGAACATATATCTAGCATAAAATCCACATATATTACTTTAAGTAACATGCAATCTCAGGGACAATCCAATACAGGAACAGATTGAATAAACTGAAAAGAGTGACTCCTTTAGGGAATAATTTTTATTTACATCATGAAGGAAACCCTGATGGAATAACAGTGACAATCTTAAAAAATATTTCGCTAGGTATCAGAAAAGGCAATTTAGAGCGAACACTTTTGTCTAAGGAATGCCGATGGATCTATGAACTTATTACTTTGACTCCATGTGGATTGAATGAAAGCTTATCATTACATACCTATATTGGTAGATAACAAAAAGTTTTTCACAGATATGTGATAATCAATGTAATATGGTTATGACTTTAGGGGTGTAATATTGTTTTGTTTATAGCTAAAGTTCCTTGATTAATGTGATTAATTTGCTCTAGGCCAGGGGTCCCCAACCTTTTTTACTCGTGAGCCACATTTAAATGTAAAAAGAGTTGGAGAGCAACACAAGCATGAGAAAGTCCACGGGGATGTCAAATAAGGCCTTTGATTGGCTGTTTGGTAGCCCCTATATGGACTGGCAGCCTACAGGAGAGTCTGTTTAGCAGTACACCTGGTTTTTATACAACCAAAACTTGCCTCCAAGCCTGGAATTCAAAAATAAGCTCCTGCTTTGAGGCCACTGGGAGCAACATCCAAGGGGTTGGAGAGCAACATGTTGCTCGCGAGCTACTAGTTGGGGACCACTGCTCTAGGCATAGAGTAATAATTGCGCTCAATGTTGTTATGAAAAAATAAGCACAGAGCAACAAAATCATGGCAGCATAATAGAAATCTGTATATTGCATTCTATCGTTTTAGTTACTCCCTTATAGAGTTGTCTTTAAAACATAAACTCCAAGGGGATCATGCCATGGTCACTGTTCACTAAATGCTCACACAAGAAAATACTAATAATGATAAATTCAGTATTGTGGCCTTTTGTAAATTTTAATGGGAAAGAGATTCTCAGCATCTTCTCTAGGCTACCCATATAGCCAGTATGTGTAAGAAAATAGCTTTTTTATTTTGTAATACTTGTTTGATTTCATTATATTATTAAGAATAGACTCTCTGAGTCTGAATTTTCTAGTAGCTGGCAGAAAATGAGGACTAGATTATACCATATTTTTATTTATAAACAACTGCAAATAGAACTTTTCTATGCAATGTGTTTTTTGCACCACTGATAACGCAAATATACTACAGGTAGTAAATGCAAATAATTAAAGACAATCAAAAATAACTAAGATGTCCAGTGATTCAAAGTGGCAAGTGTGTGATCAAATTAGTAAACAGATCTAACTAAAACTTATCAGCAAACTTTACCCACTGAGAAAACTATCTGCTATAGAAATGTAAAGTAAACACTGTTATTGATAGAATAGCTTTGCACATTGGTACCTAGTGCAACTTTCAGCATTTTTCCAGAAGAGGGCACTAAAACTCCAATTAGAGAAAAGATTTGGTAATAATATGAGTTCTCGGCTGAAGTGTAGATATCTAGAGATTATTTGCTTAATTAATTTAAAATTAAAGTATCTGAGCAAATGACAAAACAGAAAAAAAAACTGCAGCTCCTGCATCCACAAATTAATAACTAGAGAATTCTGAGAAATGTTTTTTTCCCCCAAAAAAAGCTCTTCTAAATGTAAAAACGAAAATCTAGTTAATCAGTACACGGCAAAAAAACGCCTCTGGTAACTTAGAATTTTATTTTATAACACGGTACCACAGTTTTTGTTTCATATTTTAACACAGAAATTCTGCCCTGCTAGCGATGCAGCCCCCCCCCAGACCCACACTGACGCTAAAAATTGAAAACACGGAGCGAGAGGGGGGGCTGCTAGGTGCAAGTTATACATGTGGCTTGTATTAATTGCACAAAGAGCATGGGCAAAGCAAAGAAGGAGAAACAATAGCAAGAGATAACACTGCCAGCTTGAAAGGCAATAAAAAGCTACACATAGCTATTTAACAATTGTTTTGTCATGAAATCAGGGCCGTGGCCAATTACAAGAGGAAGCAGAAATCGGAAAGTTGGCTCTGATATTGAGCTCTCAGCACTAGCGTTGCACCCCCTTGATCCCTTTTCATCATAAGTTCAATGAATTGAGCTTGTGTTAAACTTACTTTTTGCAAATAGTTTTTAAAAAGAAACTATCTTTTTTTGCAGTTTCTTAGGCTAAGCAGGGCAAATATTGCTACAATATTAGGAGTGGCACAATCTACAGTTTGGTACATCCTGAGAAAGAAAGAAAGAAAGAAATAAAGCACTGGTGAACTCAACAACGCAAAAAGACTTGGACGTCCACAGAAGACAATGGTGGATGATGGCAGAATCATTTCCATTGTGAAGAGAAACCCCTTCACAACAGCCAAAAAAGTGAACAGCACTCTCCAGGAGGTAGGCATATCGATATAAGTCTACCATAAAGAGACTGCATGAAAGTAAATACAGAGGGTGCACTGCAAGGTGCAAGCCACTCATAAGCCTCAAGAATAGAAATGCTAGGTTGGACTTTGCTAAAAAACATCTAAAAAAGGCAGCACAGTTCTGGAAAAACATTCTTTGGACAGAAGAAACCAAGATCAACCTGTACCAGAATGATGGCAAGAAAAAAGCATGATCCAAAGCATACCACATCATCTATAAAACATGGTGGAGGCAGTGTGATGGCTTGGGCGTGCATGGCTGCCAGTGGCACTGGGACACGTGTTTATTATCCATGATGTGACACAGGACAGAAGCAGCCGAATGAATTCTGAGGTGTTCAGAGACATACTATATGCTCAAATCCAGCTAAATGCAGTCAAATTGATTGAGAGGCCTTTCATAACACAGATGGACAATGACTCAAAACACAGCAAAAGCAACCCAGGAGTTTATTAAAGCAAATAAGTGAATTGAGCATGTATTTCACTTGTTGAAGACTAAACTTCGGACAGAAAGGCCCACAAACAAACAGCAACTGAAAGCCGCTGCAGTAAAGCCTGGCAGAGCATTAAAAAGGAGGAAACCCAGAATCTGGTGATGTCCATGAGTTCAAGACTTCAGGCTGTCATTGCCAGCAAAGGGGTTTCAACCAAGTATTAGAAATGAACATTTTATTTTCAGTTTCTTAATTCGTCCAATTACTTTTGAGCCCCTGAAATGAAGTGATTGTGTTAAAAAAAAGGCTTTAGTTCCTCACATTTCTATGCAATTTTTTTGTTCAATCCACTGAAATAAAGCTGAAAGTCTGCGGTTCAACTGCATCTGAGTTGTTTCATTTAAAATCCATGGTGGTAATGTACAGAACCAAAATTAGAAAAAAAAGTTGTCTCTGTCCAAAGATTTATGGGCCTAACTGTATATAAGATGGAGAAGGGCTAGGAAATGGCTAAACAAGACTTTCTGTGACAGGCCCAAATACACAGATGCATATATAGCAAAGCATGCAGCAACTACTATAACAGGCAAAGGTGATTTTCATGAAATAATCCCCTAAACTAGCATTTCATACTATTTACCAAGGATAAAATGATATAAAGTTTTTTTTTTTCTCTGGCTGGCATCCAGTCCACTTCAGTCTCATCAGGCAGCCATTTCCCTCCCTTGGCTGCACAGCACACATCATTTCACTGCAAATGTGAACTTGCTTTTCACCTCATTTTCACAGTCAAATACAATTAGTGGAAAGAGTGGATTAGAGGCTTTGCTCTTTCAGCACAAAACACGAAAATGCCCTGTTTTTTTCCCTCAGTATCCTCACATTTGTAACTGTAATAAAACAGACTAATATCTGAGCTACGCAATAAGTCACACTTCACAAATTGCATTGGATGGGAATGTCTGAACCCTCAACCTGCCAAAGGATAACGCTTAGTAACCCCAATTATTCGTTTCCTCGACTGTACTACATGCGAATGTTTGCTTTTTTTTTTTTTTTACTTCATCGTGTGAATTGTAGTAATTCCTCTGCGGATGTCTATGACTTTACTGTTGTTCGCTAAATTCTCCGGTAAATGTAGAAACTAACTACCCTTTAAAGTATTTAGTTCAAACACTACGGAAGCCTTTGCTTCCGGGATTCGGCAAGAGCCAATCTAATCGCAGTGTTTGGCGCGTGTATGTGTGACGTCAGAGAATTAGTGCAGGTGGGGATCTCGGGAAGTACCTTGTTGAGCGGCCTCAATTCGCCAGTGAGTGGGTGACTTTGGCCAATTATCTCTGCACAGGTAACCGAAGGGACAGTTTTTCTATGAGTTTTTTTTATTTTATTCAACGCTGACAGAAAGTGCGAACGTAAAACATTTGTAAAAAGGAAGTTGAAAAAGGCAGCGTTTCTTTTGTATTTGTTATTTCCTTGAAAATTGTCCTCTAGTGGCGCAGGCTTATCGCGGGTTTGTTTTGCTTTCACTTACCCTTTATTTCTTTCTCACATTATTATACAGCGTGTAGGTAAGTGTTTGTCTCGGTCGTGTGGAAGATATTATATAGTAAACATGTATTGCCCTGATGACATATGGTTCCTGCGCTTACAAATGAGGCGGCTTCATTACATTTTAATGGGCTCAGCCATTAGTTGGCTCTGGAAAAAAATCTTTCTATATATATATATATCTCTTTTTTTTTCCTTATTAATAACATTGGGATCAACTATGATTGGCAACCCTAGCCATTAGCCTGCGTCAATCCCAACCTTACCTGCAATTTGTCGACTTCAGTGAACAGCCCCGTTCTGCTTCCTTTGTTGTCTCATCCACATTATAACGCACAGATATGTCTTTGGGTGATTTTGACACACAGGAGGATAACCTTTGTTTCCCAGAAGTCTTGTGAGTGCACATGCAATATGATTCTACACTTCCATGTGTAAAGCATGGTAGAAATGCCATATTTTTGCTAGGGAGGAAGTAGAGGAAGTCACCTGTGTTTATAGGAAATACATTTTACCACAGTTAGTACAAACCGTAGTATTAGCCATTATGTAGCAGTATATAACCCACAAATAGCAACACTCAATGGTTGGGAACAGGGCTGCCATTAGAAATCACTGGGCCCTGTACAACAAAAGTTTCTGGGCCCCGCCCACACTGGCGCCCAAGCCCCACCCCAGATCCCGCCCACTCCACCCAAGCCCCACTCCATCCTGCCCAAAGACCACACAGACATCAGCGCTAAAAAAGGAACCCCCCCCCCACACACACACACAAGTTATAAAAAGCTATTGATGGTCAGGGCCCCCTTATAAGTTAAAAAAAACATTGGAGCCAGGGCCCCCCTTACAAGTTAAAAAAAAATTGGGGCCCCAAAAAATATTTTTTAAAAAAACATTGGTGGCAGGGGCCTATAGAATATTAAAATAATACATTGGTGGCCAGGGGATTAAAACACAAATTGGTGTTCAGTAGAGTTGAACTCGTGGCTTCAGGACTTCATTTTCGCCTCCTTTAGTGACTTCGGGTTTTTTCGCCGATTCGGGCTTTGCCTATTTTCGTAGCTTCAGGAGTTCAGCTTCAGCTGTTTCCGTGGCCTTGGGTCCTTCGGCACTTCCGCATTTAGGCTCTTCGGGATGGCCGCACGGCTTCGGAGCTCTCAAGGGGGGCCCGGCTCTTTCAAAACTGCAGCAATGCCGGGCCCGGGACACTTGTCCTCCCCTGATGGCGGCCCTGGTTGGTAAGGAAACTCACCATTTTAAGGGAATTTTTCTGAACCCAAACAGTAGTCTTAGCCTTTATGTACGTTATATAACCCACAAATAGCAACATTCAAGGGTTGGGAAGGAAACTCATGGTTTTAAGGGGACCACAATATAGCAAAATAAAATTATGGAAACTTAAAATCTAGGAATGTAAAATTGAGGTTTCATTGAATGTAAAAAAAAAACAAAAAAAACACAGTAAGACGTAGGTGACAGATGTGACATCACTATTATTCAAGAATGCTGGGGAGCTCAGTTTTATTCTTTTTTTTATCACCACCTGCAGCCTACCTGACTACCTCCACTGGGCCCCCACAGATCACCTGTGTAGTCAGGAAATTGGTGCTTTTTCTAATGAAATCCTCCTTGCAAACGTGCAGTCCCCCACATATGGGATGAGCTCATGATGCAAGCAGCCATGTTAAGGCAAATAATGATGTGTCTCAATTTCTTATTATGCACTTGATTGTGATGTAGGTTTGGTCTAAGCCTCCACCAACTGTACAGCATACGCACATAGCAAGGAAGCTGAGGCGCTCTCAGTAATGAGCAGCTATGTTGGGATTCACACATGCACATAGTGAGTGAGTGCACAGCTCTCTCATTATACAGGGATGCAGGATCAGTACATACATTCCATGATCCTACATACATATGCATAATGAGCAAGTGATAAATGCCCATCACCATTTCACCATTCCTTAAGATAACCCACCTTCACTGACTCACATTAGGAAAGAATTCTTTGCAGCTCTCTATTATATTGTATAATTATACATATCTTAAAGTTAAAGGAAAATGATGCTCCCAGAATGAATACAATTTATATTATTTTAAGTGACCTATTAAATAATTTTATCATACTGAAATGTATATTTTAATATTGCCCTTTTTGTCCCTGTGGTTTGGGTTATGTGAGACAAACCACTAGGGAAATCAGAATCCAAGAACACAAAAGTAATATCCTCCCATTCTAAGAGGTTCCTCTGCTTTCCAGAGAATCAGTGCACCACCCACTTTAGAAAATGTTATGGGTATCATGTTTTCCCTTTAATCTTTAAAAGCCACCGTTTTAACAAAAGCTATAAAAGATTAAAATGTATATATCAATCTGTAATTCTATCAATTCTTACTAAGTTATATCAGGAATAGTGATGTGTGAATTTGACATGCTTTGCTTCACTGCAAATTCACAAAATGGCAGCAAATTTTTTTTTGATGCGTGACAATTTTTTTCACCCATTTTAGTATATGGGCATCCTTTACGTGGCGAAAACTGGACTTCAAATGAATTAAAAAAAACTCCAAGATTATGGAGGCTGATTATGATGTTTTGTCTTTGCAGGTCTTGAAGAGTATAACACCAGCAGTATAGCCAAATTAATATAAAGGTAAGAACTATATTGATGTTATATAGCATTATATGTGATGCCTAATCAACGATATGTGTAAGCTTAATTGAAGATCTGAAATGAGTTTACTGTTCCTAGGTAGGCACGGTACACATACAGAACTAATCAAGGTCATTTTTCTTTTAAGGAATACTATATATTTTGCACATAGTTTGTTATCCATTGATGATTTTGGCATTTTGCTGTTACTGAACACAGTAAAGATTGGTACAATAGTATCACACTATGTAAAATCAAGTCTCAAACTTATTGAACCATGTGTTAAAGGGGCAGTTCATATAAACTTTTTAGTATCATGTAGACCGTGTTATTCCAAGGCCATTTACATTTGGTCTTCATTTTTTTTTAATTTTTTTTTTTAGCTTTTTGGCAGCTCTGCAGTTTTAGATGCTGGCAGTTATTTAGTTGCTAGGTTTCATTTTACCTTAGCAGCCAGATTTATATATGACTGGAAGATGAATAAAAGAGGGTCTACAAGTAGCATTGTAAAGGTTAACCTGGCTCTATTTGCTCTCAGGCACGCAGACAAGAGTTTTTCAGGGACTATGGATTCTATGCATACTAGTATTTACAGAATTTCTTACTTATATATAAGGTATACATATTCATTTTTGTACATTTTCTCTGTTCATCCCTTTGGAATATTAAATATAAAATGTAATAAGTTGCCCTGTTCTATACATACAAACCCATAACCTGAAAGAAAGGGTGTAATTGTGACTGTGCCTCGTGCTTTTATATGGTCATGGAACTCCTCGGTGTGTGTGTGTTGGAATAGGAAAAAAAGTTATATCTTAGGTTAGTTCCCCTTTAAATGACAATTCGCTACTTCAAAGCGTGGAAAGTATCCTGCGTGAGTTCCCCTTTAAAGGACCAATAAATCTTCCAAGCATGCGTGTGTGTGCTTATTTCAGAAGCTTCCACCAGATCTGGCAAGAATGCCTACTTATAAGGTAGTAGATTTTGTTATTGCATATAATAACCGCTATTCTCCCCTTCTCCTCAGCAGCTCCGTTATGCTCCAACATAGAAATACAAAGATTCCATAGCGTAATACTGTTTTAATATTAAACATTTAAAAATGTGGTAAAATGTTGCACTCGCATTTAGTTTCCATAAATATAATCATCCATAAGTAAACTTTTTAGCAGGTTTCCCCCGTTGGATCTTGGATAAGAGTATTGCTGGCATCTCTTTCTCCCTCGTGGCTTTTTCCTTCAGCTCACCATGATGTCCCTCCTGCCTGATGGATCTTGGGGATGTTTGGTTATATATAGTATAAATTCACCTTTCTTGGACGTTTGTCAGTTTCCCAACTTTCTCAAGGGTAGTGGAGTGCTGTATGTGATCAGCTCTGAGATCCGCTCTTAAAAATAATCGAATTTGGGGCAAAAAAACATTGTGGGCAGAAAAGGAAATTGAAAGTAAAATGGACAATGTCATGTAGAATAAGTCAGATGTCTGTCCTGCTGCACCCGGAAGTCCCATAGCATCAAGATAAGAGGATGTAAAAAGATGACCACCATATGTTTAAAGAAAGACTGCCAAAAAATATAAGTTAAAAATATTAAAGCCTTCGCAGCAAAAGAAAATCATAACATAAACAGACATAAATCCAAACTTTGAAACAAATCTGTTATTTTAGGCCAGGGGTGTCCAAATTTTTGGCTTCCCTGGGCCACATTGGAAGAAGAAACATTTTCTGGGGCCACACTCGAAATACACACAAACACTAACGCTAGCTTTTGACTGATTTTATTGTAATAGTAAAAGAAAAGAGGGTATCATAAACCTAGTGAGATTTTTGGCATTGTGTTTGAGAAACTAATTTATCAATATCTGGTTCAATGGAAGTAGTTGCAATTCTCAGTGAATTCTCAAGGTGCTCATCAATTTGGTTCTAATTTTACTCTTAGGGGCAGCTTTATTAAGGGTAGAATTTTGAAGTAATGGGAGTTTTTTTAAACTCTCATAACTTCGAAATTCGAATAAAAAAAAAAAATAGGTTCTAGGAAGTCCACCATAGGCTAAAACACCAATTCGGCAGGTTTAAGAATGCAAATGGTTGAAGTCGAAGTTTTAAAGAGACAGTACATGATAAATTTCTATATTCAAGTAGTCAAATTATTTTCAAATTTGAATCGAATTTTGACCTATTCGATAGTCGAAGTACACAAAAATAACTAGAAATTTGAATTTTTTTACTTCAAATTTTCACTTCGACCCTTGATAAATCTGCTCCTTGGTAAAAAAAAAATACTTGAAAAAAGTTGCTCACAAATGTAGGAGCTGCATATATTCCTAGCATAGCGGGTGATCCCGCTGATGAATGCCTACCTGCCTTTGTGAGTAACTGTATGCTCACTTGTTAACTGCTTTTCCTGCCACACACCGCACATCCCATGTAAAATTGAAAGCACACAATTGGCAACCACGCACATACGCTCTCTTTGCGTGACATTGCAACATGACGTTCCCTAGATTGGCAGAAGTTCAAAGTGGGCCACATTCATATCCATCCTGGGCCGCATGCGGCCCTCGTGCCGCGGGTTGGACACCCCTGTTTTAGGCGTTAATATTCACATAAGCGCCATCTATTGGTTAAATTAAGCATTACCGAGTAATCACCATCTGTTGATTATGATAGGAATTACTGAAGAGAACATTTGTTGGTTATAATGAACATCCACATCTATGGATTATTCTAAAGAACTGCAATTATACAAATCCTTAATACAGACAAATAGTCATTTGGAGTAAAGGATATAATGTATAAATGTACATTAATGGACATAAGTTCATAAATACAAAAATAAAACATTGATTTAAAGTATGACAGTCTGATTATTGTGGAAGGGAAAGGATTTTTATATCATAAATCCGATAATTAATACAGGTATAATTATTTCCAATTTAACATATAAGTTATTTAATGTGTAAAACCTCAATTGAACACCTGCTAGATCACTGTTATGTACTTAAAGGTGTTTAGACAATATTATCTCCAGATATTGTATTAGTATTTTGAGAGAGTTTACGTGGGCCAATATATCATTCAAATTAAGAGCTTCTGTGAATGAAGCTCTCTGGAATCCAAACATGATTGTAAATATGGATCAGACTTTATATCCAATATTACATGTAATACAGAACATGGGATTACCTTTATTATTAAATTTCTTTGCAAGTGAATTGTTTGTATGAATCCTTGTACCCATTTTATATTTATCCATGGTATTCTCAATCCTGTATAGATTTAGATCAATGGTGGACATATTAGACCTAATGTATTTGTCTGTTTTTAAGGCATGTTTTATAGCTTTATCATTTAACCAGGTTTTATACCCTATTTTAATAACATAGTAACATACTGATTTAGGTTGAAAAAAGACACACGTCCATCACGTTTAACCATTTAACTCTATTTTAACCTGCCTAACTGCTAGTTGATCCAGAGGATCAAGAGGATACTGGTAAATAAAGCATTAGAGAGATGATTATATGATCCCCTTATATATTTATACATAGTTATCATATCACCCATTAAGCACCTCTTCTCCAGTGTATACATCCCCAATTTGGCCAGTCTTTCCTCATAGCTAAGATTTTCAATACCTTTTATCAGCTTAGTTGCCCTTCTCTGTACCCTCTCTAATACAATAATTTCCTGTTTGAGCACTGGAGAACAAAACTGTATCGCATATTCTAGATGGGGCCTTACCAGTGCTCTGTACAGTGGAAGAATAACCCCCTCCTCTCGTGACTCAATGCTCCTTTTAATACAGCTCAAGACCTTATTTGCCCTTGTTGCTGCTGACTGGCATTGCTTGCTATAGCCAAGTTTATATCTACAAGGACTCCAAGGTCCTTTTCCTTCATGGATTTGCCTAGTGCAGTCCCATTTAGAGTATAAGTGGCTTGGATATTTCTATATCCCAGGTGCATATGTTTACATTTTTCAACATTGATTTCATTTGCCACTTAGCTGCCCAGTTTGCCAAGTATCCTGCATCCGGGATGGAGTTAATAAGATGTTTTACAAGTATATTGGCTAGGGATGCACCTCATCCACTATTTTGGATTCGGCCAAACCCACAAATCCTTTGCAAAAGATTTGTCCGAATACCGAACCGAATCCTAATTTGCACATGAAAATTAGGGGTGGGAAGGGGAAAACAGTTTTTACTTCCTTGTGTAAAAAAAAAAATAAAGTCACGTGATTTCCCTTCCTGCCCCTAATTTGCATATGCAAATTAGGATTCGGTTTGGCCAGGAAGAAGGATTTGACCCAATCCGAATCCTGCTGAAAAAGGCCTGAACCGAATCCTGGATTCGGTGCATCCCTAATATTGGCTTCTAATTTATTAAAGTGTGAAATACAATTCCTTCTCAGCCTCAAGTACCCCCCCCCCCCAAATGATATCTGTCATCGATATAAAATTTATTGATGAACAGGTTTGCACGCCACTCATTGGTGGGGCCAGCTGTAAGTATGTTTCCCATAGGCAGAAAACAAATTGGCGAACCTGGTCACCATTATTGTTCCAGAAAAATGCCAGCAGCACACTGAATAAGGTTGAAATAGTGTTCAAAGATGAAAATTTATTAAGCGCATATGGGCTTAATACATTTTCATCTTTGAACACTATTGCAACCTTATTCAGTGTGCTGCTGGCATTTTTCTTTTTCTGAACATTGATTTGACCCGGTGACAGGAGTAGGTCTCTCAGTACAGCACCTGACACTACAAAAGTTTGATTTGAGGAGGTGAGCGCTTAATAAAAGTGAGTTTGACCATTGTTCCACATATTTGGAAATATCAGTTAGCATATACTGAACAATCTAAAATAAAATCACTTTGCTTTTAAAGGGCTTGTCCACCTTCAAACATTTTTTTTTAGTGTTTTCAGATAGTTCACCAGAGTAAGATTTTTTCCAGTCATTTTCTATTTGTGACCATTTTTCTAATACTGAAGTGTAAAGTTTAATTTTTCATCTTCTTATGTCTTCCTTAAGCAGCTGTGGTAAGGGTGGTCGCCGAAACTGTTCTAAATTGATACATATAGTTGATACTTTTTAATCTGCTAAACAGAATCCCTGAGTTTCATTAAAGACAGCTGTTATAATTTATACAACAGTTGCTAATCCACTGATTCTGCTGAGAAATATATCAACTAAATGTAGCAAATTGTAACAGTTCAGAATCTAATAATGCAGTAAACCAACTAAAGTAGAGTTTTACAGTCAGTGCCTGGGGGTTACATGTAAACAAGATGTATTTAAATAGATAAAGTTACAAGGATGATTTTTTTTGTAAATATTTTTGTGAACTTGATATTTCACATTTTTAAGTTTAGATGTAATTAAAAGATTTAATACATTTTATGAGTATTTGAAAACTGATGTATTATAAGGATTGAGCAATGATTATTTTGTGTATTTTCTCCTTTCACACAATATACAGACCAGTTGTAGTGGTTTGAGATGTTCATTGGATGCCTGGAAGGCATTACTGTTTTTATTAATGTTATTCTCAGGTAAGTTGAAGACATTTGTCGAAATCTGAACACCCCGTGTCAGTAAAAACATTGTTTTCCCAAATCATTTTTTTTTTAATATATGGCTTTAATGATGCAAACCACACATCACTGATGCTAAAAGTCTCTTTGTTCTTTCCTCAGGCAGAGGATTGCCAACGCCAGTGCCTGTGTGACATTTACGACTGAACTGGTACTGCTCGTGCCTTTCCACCCCAATCTTGCCAGCCAGTCTTGTCAATATAATTCAAGTTAAACTGGAGAGGAACGGCATGCACAATTCCATTTCAGTCCTGAATTTCCTTATTGGGTTCCTGCAAAATACGTGATGCTCCGCTTATTTGTATCTTCAAAACGGAATATTTTTTTACAAAAAAGAATATTTTAAAAAAAATTCTGACAGGGGCTGTTCAAATTTGGACAACTTGAAGGTACACATTCTCTTTAAAGTAGAAGAAAAGGTAAAATCAGCCGGGGTATATGTCAGGCAACCCCAGTGTTTACAATCGCTACATTGGCCCCCAGGCCGGGGGTACTTTTTTTTGGACCCCCAAAGCTATTTAACATAATAACATAGCTCTGACAGTAATGTACCCTGTACCTGTGTATTCTTCAGCAAAAAGTTTCAAGGCTAGTAATCATAATCACTATGGGCTGTCTCACAAATAGTCCCCCCTACCCCCCCCCCTTGTGCTTCTAACATTTTAGAGGCAGAAATAAACTGAAGGGCATTTTGTGCTCTTTAAACATTAAGTGTTTAATAACACTCTGGCAGCTAATAAATGAGTAAAGCACCCAACTGATTATTCTGTGTGTGCTGCTCAAATTTGCAATACATTCTGATGCATTAATTTCCTTAGAATAACATGAATAAAATCTATTATGAATGAATTCTAAGTTTATCATTAATAAATTAAGGACAATGTTAGCAAATGTGCAAATAAAATGTATAATATACTTTTGTGCTAATAATTTTTTTCGTTAGACTTCTTGGAGTTATGAAAATGCAAAACTCAGCAGGCAGCAATAATTGTGCTCATATCAAAAAGGGTTGCAGTGTTATCTACTTTAAACTACTGTACACATGCAGTGGGGCTAAATTGGCAAATCGTTCCGTTTTCATATAACAAAAAAAATGCAATACACAGTGTGCCTCTTACTGATAACCATAAAACATCTAATCTAAAAAATATGGTAATTTCTATTTGCTGTTCTTTTAACACTTAAGAATAGTACAGCTCTTTGAATCAGATGAGCTCTTTTCTTCCATGAGTTTCAATGAGCCATTTTTAGTTAAAGAACAGTCCACAGCTCTTTTATAAACTGGCAAAGAAGTTCTGTTTTGGTGAACAGGGGCAAATAATCCACTCACCCTGTGATAAAATATCATTGTGTCTTGCTTTCTGTGTTTATCACATTCAGAACATGCAACACTTTCAACTCAAACTTTCAGTTCTTCACTACTGTCTCACTTAAGAGGTGTAGTGTTGTGCTAAATCCCTACTAGGGCTGCCACTTTTCTGCCAGAGCCTAACTGGCCAATGATTTAGGAGAGGAGGAGGGACTGAGATGGGCAAGCAAATTACATGGGGTGGAGTTAGCACTCAATCTGGGCAAGACTTTGACAAACTGGGTAGAACTATGACGTGGATGACCAGCTAAAACCAAATATTCTTGAGGAGACAAGATTGAAAGGGTGTAGGCGAGATGGAGGTGGTGGGAAGTAGGGATTACAAATGTATTGCCAAATTCTTTGCCGGTAAATTTATAAACCCAGCCTGGCTGGTATTTTACCATCTAGGCTAGTGAAATAGCGACCAGGTGGCAAGTCTATTCCCTATTTATGCATGCCCTACAATAGTCAAGACCCTGGTCTCAATCCATTAGAGATATGGAGTGCATTTGTCATCCTTTTAACTTAAAAACCAGAAGTACTTTAAATCTCAAATAATACTGCCGGAAATCTCGTCAGAACAGTGTCCAGCATATTAATGTTATGTTACATAAAACAAATTCTAAACCATGACTAGAAATAAAGAACCCAGCTTTATGCAAATATCCATATACACATGGATCACAATTCAGCACCTGGAAACAAATATAGAAGTAAACTTAGATCTACAAAAGGGGAAGAATTATACTGTGGTAATTTCAGAAATGATCTGGGCATCAAAATAGCCAAAGTGCTTTGCAGAACTCATGTAATTTACAACATACAGGGGGTTATTTATCAAAATCAGAATTGATCTGATTTATCTAAAAAAAGAAGTTCGACCAAACTAGAATCCAAGATTTGACCTTATTTTTGTTTAAAAAAAGCACAATTTCATTGGATTGGGGAAAAACTCGATGAAATTGAGCGAAACCCCAAATCATACAATATGTTTGGATCATTTTCCTGAATCAAATAGGTTTCAGATTTTTTCAGGATGAATGGGGCCTCTCCCATTGATTATATACAACCTCGGCAGGTATGAGATGCCCGATTTTCGGAATCTGAATATTTCCATCCTTCGAGGTATAATAAATCTCGAAAAGTTTGATTTTGTTTTCACTAAAAATTCGAATTTTATAGTAAAAAAAAAACCCTTACATTTTTCGAGTTTTTGTCATTCGTACTTCAATAAATAACCCCCACAATGTGTTGAGTGCATCTAAACATAGAAAGTGCTTGGGGCAATCAAAGTTCCAAATTACAAGAAGTCTATCTTCTATAAAACAGTACATGTATAGGACCTATTATTCAGGATGCTTGAAACCTGGGGTTTTCCAGATAAGGGATCTTCTAATAATAATAATAAGATGGTTTTGCTTCCAATAAGAATTAATTATATATTATTTTGGATCAAGTACAAAGTACTGTTTTATTACAGACAAAAAGGAAATATTTTTTTTGAAAAATTGGATTATTTGATTATAATGGAATCTATGTGAGACTGCCTTTTTGTAATTCAGAGCTTTCTGGATAATGGGTTTCTGGATAACGGATCCCATACCTGTACTATGTCCTTGATCCTAACTAAAATATAATTAATCCTTATAGGGGCAAAAAAGAAAAAACACGCTTTGGGGTTTAATTAATGTTTAAATGATTTATTAGCAGACTTTTAAATTATCTTTTAGGCATGGAGATCCAAAGTACTGAAAACCCCTTATTCAGAAAACCCCAGGCCCCAAGCATTCTGGATAATGGGTCCCATACCTGTACTGAGAAGTAATTTGTTTTTGGATCAAATGATTATCCTACAGTTGTTTTCAGGCACTAAATGGTGACTGTGTGAATATATGGCCTGAATATGTTTGCAAGCTACCATATATATCCCATCTAGAAAAATAATTGTCTGTAAAATACAAACCTGATATTTAACTAAACATGTGCTTCAACCTTAATTTTTTGTTTTCTTTTTAAGCAGGAAAAAAAACGTTCCTTTTGGGGCCCAAGTGAAAGCAGACCTTATAAACTTGCAGTAAATGGCTTTCCCTGGAGAAATGTACAAACTGTTAACAGCTTTTGCATCACTGTTCTTTATGTTACCAGTAGCTGAAGCAATGGACGAAGGAAATACAATTGCCTTGCTACTTGGAGTAGTGATTACTGCAATAGGATTCTGTGCATGTTTAGGATACTATGCAAGAAAGAGAGATGGACTTCACTAATAATTTTCAATAACATGACAAATTGAAACCGATGACTTCAGCTTTTGGCTCAGAATTAATAAACATATAATTTTTACAATGCATAATATTTTGTATGTAGAAGAATAGTACAACATGTTTTTTTCATATGCTAAAACTAGCCAAAGTAAAACAACAACAACAAAAAGAAAGATATAATATGGGAGTTTTTTTTATTGCCTGCTTTTTTCTTTTGCATATTAGATTTCTTAGTTCTTTTCCTAACATCGCAGTTCTTGCTGCTGTGTATATGGTAAGCTATTCCTGAGAATGCTCTGGTACTGTATATAAAATTACTACCATATGATACCATAACATTTTTTAGTGAGGATGGGAGTGCTGCAGGTTTGTTATTTTATAATGGCCATGAGCAAGAGATGTCATTTTGTTATAGATATTTGCCTTTATTGTTGTAAAGAATATAAACAGAATTTTTGCATATGAAATATATTACTTTATTTGTTGTTGTAGTAAATTGCTTTTTAATCTATTTAATAAAAAGCAGCTACATTCATAAAGTGTCCCGTAACAAAAATACTGAACATAAATAGAAATCAATATTAATTTTTTTGGAATTTTTTTAAAAATCATTTTATTTATTGCGAAGATAAATGAGCTATTGTGGTATATATTTAATATAGTCTCCCAATACCATCTTGATTGCAGTTAATTGCGTTACTGTCACGGGACTATAAGACCAGCTCATCAAATAAGTATAGAGAATGAAACACGCACCTTAGAGCATGTCAGGGGCTATTCACCGTATCTGAACTACCCCCCTGCCTTGTTATTCCAACATTATTATCATAAAAGAAATACACTTATATCACTAGCTTGAGAACGAACTATACCAAATAAGAAGTAAAGATTATTGTACATTACAGTTATGTTCATGAATATTTAAGTGTTGTTCACCTTTGAGTTAATGTTTAGTATGCTGTAAGTTCTGAAACCATTTGGATTTCATATTTTATTTGAGTTTGTTGAGTTTATTTAGCTTTTTATTCAGCAGCTCTCCAGTTTGCAATTTCTGTAATCTTGTTGCTAGGGTATGAATTACCATAGCAACCATGCATTGATTTGAATAAGACACTGGAATATGAATAGGAGAGGGCTTGAATAGAAAAAAAAATAATAGAAAATAGCAATAATAATAATGTAGCCTTACAGAGCATGTGTTTTAAGATGGGTTCAGTGACCTCCATTTGAAAGCTGGAAAGAATCAGAAGAAAAATTAAAATAATTAACAAAAAAAAAAGACCAGTTAAAAAGTTGCTTAGAACTGGCCACATTATAATATTCTAGAAGTTAATTTAAAGGTGAACCACCCCTTTAAGGTAAGATTGCATATTTACTGCATATTTATATTTTATAGTTTGGAGAAGCTATTGATATAATTTTGAGTTAGAGTTGGGCTATACAACTGGAAGTTCATGAGCCATTTGGGTTCCAGAGAATTTCATGGACCCATTCCCCCCCCCCCCAGTTCAATACTTTTTATTTCTGTTTCCTCTGTGATAATAAAAAGTACATTCTACTTGATCCTAATTGGGTTGTTGGGTTCATTAAGGGGGTTATTTACTAAAATCCGTACTTTTCTCATTTTATTAAAACAAATTTGACAAAAAAATTCCCATCAACAATTTTACCTTGTTTATCAATAAAATAACTTCAGAAAAATTTGGTGCAGGAAAAGACTCAATAAAACTGTGAAAAAATTTGAGACATACAAATTATAGGATTTGATGCCCGAAAACCACAAATCGCAGATCAGGATATCTTCCGGTTGTAAATGAGACACATGCCATTGACTTCTACATGACCTTGGCAGATTTGAGATGGAGCATATATGGATTCAAACTTTTCGCAGTCTCAAAGTATAATAAACCATGAAAAAAAAAAAAACATTTCCCCAACCAGAAAAATTAAGATTTTAGTAAATACACCCTAAATGTTTAAATGATTTTTAGCAACTTGAGGTTTGGTGATCCAAAAATATAAAAAGATTTCTTATTCAGAGAACACCAGGTCCCAAGCATTCCGTATCCTATACTGTACCTGTAGAAGAGAAATTAGATATGGGGCGTGTAAGTCAGTTAAAAGTAGGCACAAATTTCCTTACATATGTTAATTTTATGTTGGGTTTACTACAGATGCAGGAGAAAGTTTAGTACACTTGAGAGGGGCACTTCATATATAGAAGATATAGTTATTTACAACATTTAAAGGGATACTAATATGGGGGAAAAAAAATCAAAATTAATCAGTTAATAGTTCTGCAGAGCACAAGTCATGTGATATCACCCCCTCCATTTCCCCCCCCAGCAGCCAAACAAAAGAACAATGGTAAGGTGACCAGATAACATCTCCCTAACACAAGATAACAGCTGCCTGGTAGATCTAAGAACAACACTCAACAGAAAAAAACCCATGTCCCACTGAGACTCCTTCAGTTACATTGAGAAGGAAAAACAGCAGCCTGCCAGAAAGCTTTTCTCTCCTAAAGTGCAGGCACAAGTCACATGACATGGGGCAGCTGGGAAATTGACAAAATGTCTAGCCCCATGTCAGATTTCAAAATTGAATATAACAAAATCTGTTTGCTCTTTTGAGAAATGGATTTCAGTGCAGAATTCTTCTGGAGTAGCACTGTTAACTGATGCGTTTTGAAAAAAACATGTTTTCCGATGACAGGATCCCTTTAAGGATTAAAATCTGTAAAGTCAATTAAAACAAGCAGTGCCAGCTCATTTGGCATAAATGTCCAGGTTCTTCTGAGATTTTATTCTTTCGTTTTAACTAGTTATTATTAAATATTGAAATTCTCTGAACCAGTTTCAAGCAATATAAAAATTAATGAAAATATTTTTGATACATATTATTTTGATACATATTATGCCAGATTTTGAAACATATTATCAGGCAAGTATCCTGGCTAAAATTCTAGAATACAACAAAACTAATTCTAGCATTCAATGGAGATACATGGAGGACATGTGGATAAGGGGGTTATTAAAAGGTTTAATTTGGAATAAGAAAGATAAAATCCCTAAAGAAACAAATTCTCATACGTTGATACACAATTGTTTAGTCATATGGAAAAAATTAAATACACAATATGAATTAGCCTCATATCCTTCACCCTAAGTCCAAAATGTTGAATACTTACCAGGTAAAATTGATTCAGTATATGATATCTTTCGGCCTTAATAATCACATGATACAGAATTTTCTTTCCCTAGAGGGAGACCCAGTCCCTAAGGTGATGAAAAATAAGGACCAATGAATCCAGGGTGACAACTGGAGAATCCAACAGGTGAATCACTATCTAAAAGTTTTGAAATTAGATAAATCCAAATGTAGGAAGCTAACAAGTACTATAGAAATGGATATTAGATATTGACAATAGTCTATAAAGTACTAAGAGAAATCAAGTACAACCAACTCCCATCGTTAACAAAAGCTTGCGAATTAGAATTAAATAGAACATTTACAAATGAGGACTGGGTTAAAATTTTTCATACTAATACAAAATGCTCCATAAGTAACCGTTTCCATGAATACTCTTATAAATTATTGACAAGATGGTATAGAACCCCAGCAATGTTATATAAATTTAATTTACTACCATCAGATATATGCTGGAGATGTAACTCAGGAACGGGAAGCCTGGAACATCTGTGGTATTCTTGCCCGAAACTCTTAAATTACTGGTCCCAAATATCAGAAATCTGTACGAAAATTATTAAAGCACCAGTCATTCTGGATGCTGCTGCAATAATGTTATTTTATAGATATGAACCAAAAGATACTATGAAAAAAGTTCTCCTACTTCAACTACTAATTGCGGCAAAAGCTTTAATACCTATGAATTGGAGAAACGAAAATCCACCAACCTTAGAGAATTGGTATCCTTTGGTAAATGAAATATGCTTAAAGGGATACTGTCATAGGAAAAAAAATTTTTTTTCAAAATTAATCAGTTAATAGTGCTGCTCCAGCAGAAGAGCAAATAGATTTTTTTATATTCAATTTTGAAATCTGACATGGGGCTAGACATGTGACTTGTGCTCTGATAAACTTCAATCACTCTTTACTGCTGTACTGCAAGTTGGACTAATATCCCTTTTCCCCCCCAGCAGCCAAACAAAAGAACAATGTGAAGGTAACAGATAACAGCTCCCTAACACAAGATAACAGCTGCCTGGTAGATCTAAGAACAGCACTCAATAGTAAAAACCCATGTCCCATTTAGACACATTCAGTTACATTGAGAAGGAAAAACAGCAGCCTGCCAGAATCTCCTAAAGTGCAGGCACAAGTCACATGACCAGGGGCAGCTGGGAAATTGACAAAATGTCTAGCCCCATGTCAGATTTCAAAATTGAATATAAAAAAATCTGTTTGCTCTTTAGAGAAATGGATTTCACTGCAGAATTCTGTTGGAGTAGCACTATTAACTGATGCGTTTTGAAAAAAACAAGTTTTCCGAGGACAGGATCCCTTTAATGGAAGAAATAACAGCTTCCATTCACAACACCTACTTAGATTATATTGCTCTATGGTTGCCGTGGCAGGAATATATTGAAAAATAAATCCGGGCTAAATGACAGAAGAGAAAAATAAATACTAGAAAAACGTAATAATATATTATACTATACAACTATACGATATAACTATTAGCAATACTTGCCTAATAAAATGTAACGGTCTATTAATATAGCTACGAATTATGAGAGAGAACATATAATAAGATTAGGAATAAATCAGTGCCTACGCAATTTATATACTGTATTTTGATATGATCATTTGATAAGTGTTTTTTCTCTGTGTGTATGTTTTCATATGTTATTTCTTTTGTTTTGTATATATGTAAAAATGTTAAATAAAATTCTTTAAAAAAAAAATAATGAAAGGAGACATGTGGTCAGAAGACCCTGTTCATGAGAGTTTACCAGAGGAGTCACAGCAGATAGTAAGAGGTTAAATAAGTAATGCCTTGTACATAACTAATCATCCTACCTAATTGTCTGTTTCTGATAGTTTAGTTGCTATATCACGAAACAGAGTGTCCTTAGTTTACAGAAGATACTGTACCAGAAATGTCATTGTCTGCAGGGTAAGACATTAAAAGAAAACATAGAAATCTATGCAATACTTTTGCTCCATTCTAACAACCGTTTGTTCCTCTCTTCTGTTTCAGTCCTTGCTTTCTCTGATAAACAGAAAATGTATAAGTTTTTCACCTGCAGTTTCTTTCTATATTCACCTGTGAAGGTTTAATTCACATATTTATGTTCTGTGAGCCAGGTTTCCTTTTTATGAACTGTTATCTTAGGGATGTTAATTTGAAGTTGGATAGGGAGAAAGAATCTGCCATGGTACCATGATTTTACTTTTGCTGGATAACTACAGATTCCCATCCTTTTTACAGTGTCTTAGAAGTTAGCCACTAGATAGTTGATTGGGGTGTGTTTGAGCTTTTGAAGCTTTGGGAAAGTTCTTTCTAAGTTCTTTCTAATGGGGCTGGTAATATCAGAGGGGGGTCAGCTGGTTGATGAGAACAGAAAAAAAGCAGATATTCTGAACTCATATTTTAGTCTGTCTACACAAAAGAGGAATCCGTTAATGAAGTTTTCCTTGTTAATAGTCCCAATCCTAGTAATACAACTAATGTTACATGGTTCATGCATACAGAAATTTAAAAGAGACTAGAACATGTTGAGATAAACAAAGGTCCAGCCGGATGGGATTCATCACAGGGTATTTAGAGAGCTTAGCTCTGCGATCTCCAAACCACTTTACTTAATTTTTCAATATTCATTGAGGTCTGGCACGGTGCAGAGAGACTGGCATATTGTATTGTAATAGTGGTGCAAATCATAATAAATCATACTATTAGTTTGTGCCACTATGGTTTTATTTGTAATAGATATTGCCAGACCAATTTAATTTCCGTTTATGAGAAGCTGAGCAGGGACTTCGATTCTGGGATGGCAGTGCATGTGATTTACTTAAAGTTGCTAAAGCATTTTATACAGTACAACACAGAAGGTTACTGGGTAAATTAAGGAATGTTGGCCTGGAACATATTATTATTATTATTAACATGTATTTATATAGTGCCAACATATTGCGTAGCACTGTAAAGTAAATGTGATTATACAACTAAATCACATGAATTACATACATAGAACATATGGAGTAACAAACATCACAATCAATACAAGTACAAAAAGGTGAGGAAGGCCCTATGCATAGGCATACAGTCTAAAGGGAAGGGAGTAATACACAAGGTGTGGGAGTGGGCAAGATCGAATTAAGTGGGTGAGAAATGTGGTATTGTATGTGGTGTTGTGTTTGGTAGTTAAGCAGAGTGAGGGTAGGCTTCTCAAAAGAAGTGCGTTTTCAGAGATTTCTTGAAAGCAGAAAGGTTGGGAGAAAGTCGGACAAACCGTGGGAGAGAGTTCCAGAGGAGGGGTGCAGCCCTTGTAAAGTCTTGAATGCGTGCATGTGAGGAGGTAATGAGGGAATGAGTGGGATTGTTAACTATGATGGATACTTCCGGGATGTTACTGGTGTTAGTTGGAGGAAAGAGAACCATTTCAGTTTTAGAGAGGTTTAATTTAAGGTAGCGTTGTGACATCCAGGTAGAGATAGTGGACAGGCAGGAGGAGACGCGAGTTAGGAGTTCTGGGTTGAGATCAGGAGATGAGAGATAGATCTGAGTATCGTCAGCATAGAGGTGGTAGTGGAAACCATACGAGTTGATTAATTTGCCGAGGGAGGAAGTATAGAGGGAGAATAGTAATGGTCCCAGGACAGAGCCTTGAGGAACTCCAACAGAAAGAGGTAGGGGAGACGATGATACTCCATTGTGGGAGACACTGAAGGAATGATTGGTGATGTAAGAAGAGAACCAGGACAGGGCTGTGCCACGAAGGCCAAGCAAATGGAGGGACTGGAGGAGGAGAGGGTGATCTACAGTGTCAAATGCGGCTGAGAGATCAAGCAGTATTAGTAATGAGAAATGATTGTTGGCTTTAGCGGTTAAAAGGTCATTAGTCAGTCGAGTCAGGGCAGTTTCCGTGGAGTGTTGTGGCTTAAAACCAGATTGTAGGGGTCCAGCAGGTTATTGTCAGAGAGGAATGAGGTTAGTCGGTTGTAAACTAGGCGCTCAAGTAGTTTAGAGATGAATGGTAGCAGAGAGATAGGTCAGAGGTTGTCAAGATTGGAGGGATCAAGAGAGGGTTTTTTCAGAATGGGGGTGACAAGAGCATGTTTTAGCTGAGAAGGAAACAGTCCGGTTGGGAGCGAGAGAGATTGAATAGGTGAGTTAAGGCTTTGATTAGACAAGGGTTGGTATTGTGGAGAAGTTTTGAGGGAATTGGTTCAAGCGGGCAGGTGGTAAAGTGAGAAGAGGCCAAAAGATTTGAGACTTCCTCATCAATGACAGGGGTGAAGGAGCACATTAGAGACTGGGGAGGGTGGAGGAAGTCTAGGGTGGTTGAGTAGTGTAATGTCCCTTCTGATAGTGTCAATTTTGTTTTTGAAGTGCTCAGCAATATCTTGAGCAGAGACAGATGTGCATGGAGGGGGTGGAGAAGGGGAAAGGAGAGTGTTAAAGGTGGAGAAAAGTTGTGCTGGTTTTTTAGAAAGGGAGTTAATGAGTGAAGTAAAGTATGTTTGTTTGGCTTGGAAGAGGCTGGTGTTATAGGAGCGCAGGGCAGATTTGTAGCTCCAAAAGTCTGATTCTAAACGGGATTTGTGCCAGCGACGCTCAAGTGCACGTGAGTGTCTTTGGAGCGCTTTTGTATGAGCAGTATGCCAAGGTTGAAGTGGTTTGGGTCTAGAACGTTAAGTTTTTATAGGAGCAAGCTCATTTAGGGCAGTGGTGAGAGTACTATAGTAGACAGAGGTAGCCACATTAGGACAAGAGATGGCTGAGATATTAAAGTGAAGAGAGTCAAAGGAAGAAGACACATCTACAGCTTGCAAGTCACAGTAAGTACGTGTTTGGGGAATAGCAGGGGGTGAGGAGGGAGTTAGTGAGAGTTGAAATGTGAGCATATTGTGATCAGAGAGGGGAAATGGTGAGTTAGTATACTTGGTGGTTGAACAGAGTCTGGTAAATATGAGATCCAGAGCATTACCATTGGAGTGAGAGGGGGAGTCTGAGCACAAAGATAAGCGTAGGGAGGAGGTTAGTGAAAGAAGTTTAGAAACAGAAGAGTTGTTAATGATGTTAACGGGTATATTAAAGTCACATAATATGATGGATGGGATGTTAGATGAAAGCAAGTAAGGAAGCCAGGCAGCAAAGTTGTCCAGAAATTGTGCAGTTGGTCCTGGTGGTCGATATATAACAGCAATGCATAGTGAAACAGGAGAAAAGAGCCTAATGCAATGAGCCTCAAATGAGAAGAATGATAGAGAGATACATAGTATGTGTACCTGGATAGAGAACTGGCTACATAGATTAGAAAGAGTGGTGGTAAATGGAACATTTTCTAATTGGACTAGTGTTGTTAGTGGAGTATCACAGGGCTCTGTACTTGGTCCTTTGCTTTTCAACTTGTTTATAAATGACCTGGAGGTGGGCACTGAAAGTACTGTTTCTGATTTGGCTGATGATACTAAATTGTGCAGAACTATATGTTCCATGCTAGATGTAGCCACTTTGCAAAGTGATTTGACTAAATTGGAAAACTGGGCAGCAAACTGGAAAATGATGTTTAGAGTTGATAAATCAGTTTTTATTTTCACACTGAACTGTTCCTTGAAGAGTGGCCTGGGTGATTTCTTGGACATGCATAATATCCAAGGCTATTGAGATACTAAACTCTATAGTTGGTGTATGAGTATATATAGTTTATGTGAGCGAATGGAGGGGTGTGTGTATGGATGCTGCATTTCATTTGGAGGAGTTAAACTTTATGGACTTTGGTCTTTTTTTCAACCCGATCTAACGATGCAACATTCATATGCAGTGAGATAATGGCACTGCTGTGGCATATCTAAATTGCCAAGGAGGCATACAGAATGCAGCAGTGCTGAATGAAATCAATCACGTCTTGCCAATTATAGGACATGCCCCTTTATCTACACAGTCATGAGTCAGTTATTATACTCTGCTATATCAGCGAACTATCTATGGCACTGTCTACCATCCTTACCTAGCACATGAACTTAAGCCTGTATACACTAATTATACCTTAATAATAAGGTAGCTGATTAAAACTATATTTACTGTTTATATTAAATAATCCACAAGTCTAAAAGATGCATCTTGGTTATTCTATTTCTCAAATTCTAATTTAGATCCTATGTTGCTTGTAATGCAATGCCTAAAATTAGTTGATGTGGTCATGTTGCTATAAGAGAAGCCCATTTATAGTATGCCATAAGTGACACAATATTCTTAATTGTGTATGTCTTCTATTTATCTTATTTTGTCATGTGTCCTAATGTCTTTAAGTTAATTTCCATTTTTATCATAATTCTTCTTTGTCCACAGTTGGATACAATGCAAAATCTTTCCTTGATGTTGGATTGAAAGTGCTAATGCTTCATATTGTATGAGTACGAACTTACTGCTAGATGTGAAAGGTGCAAATATTAATATCATTTAATTAGTATGGTACTGAGTGGGCAATATAGCATTAGGAGGCTTTCCTAGTTTGTCAGCCTGGGCGGTCCATGACAGTGAGACAGTGTAGAAGTCAGCGCATACTACCGGTGTCAATTTGCGCATTACCCTTAGTGTGATCTTCAGTGATCAGCGGGACATCCGTGACGGCGAGACAGTGCAGAGGTCAGCACACTGCCTGCACCACTTTGCACATCACCCTTAGCATGATCTTCAGTAATCTCATCGGTCAGCAGGGCATTCATTACAGCAGAGGTCAGGGCATGCTACCAGTATCACCATTAGCGAGATCCACAGTGATAGCGAAGTAGATGTCGCACAACAGCCTGGCCCAACGCAATAGTCATTGTTGATTTGGGACATTTGCAGCGCATCCTGGGGGGGTTGATCATGCATTTTAAAACTGACTGTTCACCTTAACACAGCTCCTCATCATGCAACACAACATCTCTGATAACCCTGGCGCGATCCTCATCCACAAGGGAAAGTGGGGTTGTTGAGAAATCACTGACTTCTGCCTTAGTGACTTCTATTCTCCCCACCAGTGCCCAGATGCCCAAGAGATCAGGAGGATGAGGGGGAACTGTGGTCAATAGGTCACAGATTATTTACTATAGCAGAAAAGGCCAGTTTATTTGTATTGAAATAAAAATGAAATACAGACATAAAAACAAAAATCATTGGTTGTCATGAGTAACAGCAGGCCAGTAAGTGAGATGCTTTATTGGACAACAGCAAGTGAAGAGCTTTTATATGAAGCTGAACCTATTTGCTGCTCAATAATGTTATAAAAGCAAAGCCTTGTGTATTAAAATATGTTTCTTGATGTAATGTGACCCTCTATATTTGACCAAATAGCCATTGTCTGATCATTTGATACATTTGACTATAATCATAAAATATCAAACCATTTTGTTTCAACATCAGCACTTATGATTAATGTAAGGTAAATAATTGCCAGACTTGGTACATATGGTTGAGTGCAATTCATTGCTGCCACTGCTGTTATTTGTTGAGATCAGTGCTGTTCAAATGGTGGCCCGTGGACCAGATGCTCCCTTGTATGGCCCCCATTAAATCTGGCTGCAGTGACTGGCTTACCTTGTGTAACTGGCCCTTGCATTGCTCATACCCCAGATTCAAGATGTAAGGCCCTGCATTGTTCACATCTGCAATAACTTGCATTAATCACACCTCAGAGTCTTAACAGTAAAATGCCCACATTGATCACCCGTTCACATCTCAGACAAGCTGTAGGAGCTGTCTTTTTATCATTGTATGTAGTAAAGCATGGTCTTGATAGGTTTTGCCATATTTTGTCTGCCGTATGCTCCCTGTGTGTGTGTGTCATACTCTATATTCCCTATCCTGAATATATGTGCCATACTCTGCCCTACTCTGTCTGTGAATGCCATACTCTACCTGCCCTATGCCGAATGTATGTGTCATACTATGTCTGCCCTACTCTGCTTGTGTGTGCCATACTCTCCTTAGCCAAAACCATACTAGGTGGAAAATGCTTTCATTACTACTTCAAACTAAAAGTTCCAACACTTATCCAAAGTTAGTATGTATTAAATTTCTGAAATTATCGATAAATAACCTCAAATACAAAGGATACAGCATATAGGATAGGTACCAGCATAAAACATCATTGCCAATATCATTGACTATTAAAAAGTTTGATGCCCATTGTGCAAAGGTTTATGTATGTGTCATGGTATGGACCCAAAGTAAAACTGTAAAGCAAAGCTAAAAACACACAATGAACAATAATGCAGGAAGAAAATGTAAATCACACAGACATACAAAAAAATCATATCAATTAAATAACTAGACAATACAAAAGCGAGATTAGTGATATAAATATCATGTTGATTTCTGTTTTTTTTCCCCATTTTAAATCTTATCTATCCAGTATATTGTTGTTAACTTTATTGATATATTTTTTTCAAATGTTTATTATTTAAAAATGTATGTACCTATAAGTGGCACAATGTAATGTTATTTTTCTTTAATCTTTAACAGTCATTATGCCCAAGTGCATTGTTCGTGATTGCCCACATGGATGTTCTAGAAAACCATTTAGCACTATTATGCATGTATTCTCGAAGGACATAAAGAAAAGAAAATCTTGGCTTGTAGCCACAGGCCTAAACTTTAGAAATATAGATTCCATTGCAGAAAAGGTACTGAGTGGGGAAAAAATTACCCATATAGACTTTGTTCAGCTCACTGTACAGATGAGTCTTATATTTGTAAGGGTTATAGAAATTTAACAGATGTTGGTGTTTCCTTTGAATGGCAGCACCTTCTTGGTTTTTGAACCATGTCTTGATAAACTGTTATAGGCTGCCAGCTGTGTTCATTATCCATCTTGTAATTCTTCTATGAGGTGACTGAAGAAGTCCTTTTCTGCATAATTTCTCTCTGTTAGAGCTGTTTGTCAATCAGAACATCATTTCCATTTATGGGACAGCCAACCCCACAAAGTTCGGTAACAGTTTGGTAACATTCTGATGGCTTCGGCAATTTTACTAAGTGGTTCCAATTTCTTCAAGGTTTCTCAAATGAACCAACTTCTAAATCTGCACCAGATATTGACTACATATTAACACATGTTTACAGTAATAAATCATCATTGGGCGAAAGAACAGCTTGTTCAGACCTTTAATGGTTAGGCTGTTGCTCTATCTGGTGATGGACATTGTGACAGCCCAGGATTTTCGGCAAAATAATGCACATACACACTGATGAAACAGACAACAAAAAGATGATCCATTTCTGTGTTGAACAAATTTCTCCACCTATGACCTTATCAAACGTGGAACCAATTGCATTTGAGAAATCCGTTGGCCAACTTCTACAGCAAAATATCATTGTCAAGATGATCTGCACCGACCTCCACTCCTTAATCCGGAAAATCATCAATGAGTTATATACAAGAATAAAACATCAATTTGATATGTGGCACGGGGTGGATCCACTTCTCTCAGCTTGTAAAAGAAAAAAGGCTGAGAGCAGTGTAGATAATATGTATGCCCAAGGCCTTAGCTGCATCTTGCAGAGGTTGTAGACATGCTTTATAATAAGAATGCAATGTAAAATTAAAGCTTTGCATATGGTATACACAATAGTACAAAGTTTAGTTGATATAGAACATTAATTGATTTTCTAATTTACTGGTTCTTTAATTCAAGTAATGCTTTAAGTTTTGTATAACTCATTTTTGTAAATATACGTGTCGCACCTGCAATACAGAATAAAATTCCTCATTAAGCAAATCCCAGGGGGCAAATTGACTAAAGGGCGAAGTGGTCGTCGCTAGTGAAAATTTGCCAGAAATCCGCAGGGACATCGACTATTTACTAACAGGCATAGAGGTCAATTCACTAGCAAAAGAGTACATCACTATTGAAGTTTTGCGCCTTTTGCCAGACGAATTATCACTCAGGTGAATTATTTTTACTCAGCAAATTCACTGTGCGAATATTCCATTATGTTTCCCCTTTTGCTAGAGTTTCCTTTGCCAGGTTATTCCTGCCGAACTGCTAAAATGAAGTTACATCCTCCTCAATCTTATGTCAGTGACATCATATCCTGTATGCCCAAAAGTTTTTTCATATTGTAAAGTGGGATTGTGTTTAAAACTTGTAACTGTTAAATATTTTTGCTTTAATATTTTCTTTAACCATTTGAGGGGTATGCCACATTTGTTTTAGGGTTGGCTCATGTATAGGGCATTAGAAGATCTCTTTTGTCTTTATTTTCCTTCCTTGGACATTTTTAATAAGTGGCCACTTGAAGCATTTGTACCACTATCACTAATAAAGACATATATATGACCTACAGTATTTGTACCCGCCCTATTTAAATTGACCCAAGCGTAAGAGTACTATCGAAGTTTCGCTAGGCAGAAATGAACGTTAGAGAAAGTTTGCTATGAAATGTTCCCGCTGATGAATTTACGCTAGCGAAACTTCAACAGTGTTTGGCTGCCGAGACGTAACTTAAAATTTTGATGAATTAGCAATCTGAATTAACATCTGAAGTGTGGCAAAGCCTACCGAGGCAAAAATTTGCCCATTAGTGAATTTCCCCCCCTAGAGTGCAACAACTTTTCTGTTGATATATGTACAAATTACAATCGTATATAACGTAGGATACCTTACTAAACCACCAGCCTTATTAAACTTTCTCTTGAAAAAAAAGCACAAACCGTATTATTAATTATAATTTATTTAAACATGTTATTATGATATTTATAATAGTTAAGAAGAATGTGTAAATGCAGGAACATTTAAATATTTTATACCTGGTCCACACACAGGGAAAGTTTTGAATGGAATAGATCTTGCATAAAGGGTGCTTAAATAGAGAGGAGCTAAGGAAAGGGGTTAGTTGTTCTTTAAAGGGGCTGAATTAGCTTTTCGTATGATGTAGAGAGTGATATTCAATTTGCAATTGGTTTTCATTTTTTTGTTATTTGTGGTTTTTGAGTTATTTAGCTTTTTATTCAGCAGCTCTCCAGTTTGCAATTTCAGCAATCTGGTTGCAAGCTTTGTAATTACCATAGCAACTATGCATTGATTTAAATAAGTGACTGGGACATAAATATTGAGTGAGTAATAAAAAGTAGCAATAACAAGACATTTGTAGCCTTCAACAGAACAGCGCACTGCCCAGTTTTTTTATGCAGTGGTGCTTCTTTCCTCTTAGACTTCACCGCAAGTCTTCAGCATACATATAATTAGAAAAGTGAGGAGAGCAATCCAGGGCAGAAGATCTGCAACAATGTAGTTTATTAGCAGCTACAAAACACACTGTGTGTTTTGTAGCTGCTAATAAACTACATTGTTGCAGATCTTCTGCCCTGGATTGCTCTCCTCACTTTTCTAATTATACATTTGTAGCCTTACAGAGCATTTGAAAGAGTGAGAAGAAAAGGTAAATAACTAAAAAACTATATTAAAAAAAATAATAAAGACCAACTGAAAAGTTGCTTAGAATTAGCGATTCTACAACATACTAAAAGTTAACATAAAGGTGAACCACCCCTTTAACCAATTTAGCCATCGATATGCAAGGGAAATTGGAATTATCAAATTTTTTAGCCCATGGATTAGGTATATTCTTATCTTATCAAACCTGACTGACATCTGGTCATTTACCACAAGTTAACTGTTGGTAAAGCAGACAGACATGACACAAATGTGAGCAGAATAGCTGCCAACTCAGTCTGGATGGGAACATATCCTTTTATCCTCATTATGAAATACAGCATCTAGCTGTGAAAAGTGTAAAACTATTAGAATGTCTTCTATTGTTCCACCAATGAAATCTCTATACTCCACAATTCTAATTGCTTTAGACTTATCACTACTAGATATCTTTTGGAAACAAAGTATCTTCACCACAGTAGCTTCAGCCTGGCAGAGTCTGCACTCCATAAGCACCTAATAAAATTGTATAAAATTCGCTAGACACCCCCAGTGACTAATGGCTTATCTCTTACCTTTGGCCTATGCTTCTCCTCTATGAAAAACCCACAGGCCCAGGGTAATTATCAGCAAGGCTGGCTGCTGCCACCGACCCCTACCTCCTAGAAATTGTGTATTTTAAATACTTTCTTAAATACATGAAAAAACATGCAATCAATGTAATTTTTTTAAAAATCATGGCAGCCAAATTAGACCTCCAAATGTCCAATTTGCAATACTTCAGCCACTCTGATACTTCTTTTACAAATTAAAACTCTTTGATACTTTACCTGGGAGCTCAGTTGTGCCACTGATCATGTGCAGATTGTGCTCTTTCAAACTTTAAATTAGTAATTTATTTTGAAAAAAAGACCTGTTTGATCACAAATGTATGCTGCCTTTGAATAACGGCCACACCATCTAGTCATAAAATCCAGTCAATTTTGTTCCATGCACATAGTCAACATGTCAGGAACAGTTGTTATGCCAATGATCCCCAACCAGTAGCTCGTGAGCAACATGTTGCTCTCCAACCCCTTGGATGTTGCTCCCAGTGCCTCAAAGCAGGTGCTTATTTTTGAATTCCAGGCTTGGAGGCAAGTTTTGGTTTCAAAAAACAGGTGCACTGCCAAACAGAGCCTCAATGTAGGTTTACAATCCAAATAGGGGCTACCAAATGGACAATCACAGCACATATTTTGGCACCCCAAGAACATTTCTCATTCTTGTGTTGCTCCCCAACTCCTTTTACTTCTAAATGTTGCTCACAGGTTCAAAAGGTTGGGGATCCCTGTGTTATGCAAACAATTTCTCCATCAAAGTAATGAGCTACCGGATATCCTGAATTTAAGTGCAGCAGCAGGACTCATACCTGGTTGGCATAGAAATACGTTTTCCACATTTACACCATAAAGTGTTTCCTTTTCTCTCATATGGAGGTGTATTCTGTCGAGAATCTAATTCCTCCTCACTTTACTCTGGGTCATCTTGAAAACAAGGGTCATTTACACTATCACCAAGCATATGTTGTAGGTCTACCATAAGCTGTTCCTCCTGTAACAAAATTTATTACAATATTATAAAAAAAAATAATATTGTTAAAAAACTAGAATGCTCATTTACCAAGTGCAAAAGGTTGAGTTTATGAACTTTGGCATTCTGCCTTACACTTAACACAACCAAAGCAGGTCTTTGTGCTCCTTAAGGTATAGAGTACAGCAATGCTCTGGACAGAAGTTCTGGGTAAATGAATGCTAGGACTCCATGGACTCCATTCATGTCATAGGTAATTGAGCCCTCATATTGCATCTTACCAATGCTTGCTCCTGGTTTTCAGTCAAGGCTTGCTGTATGATTTCTCTCTCAGTCATTCTTAAATACTAAAAGGTAAACATTTTAAATTAAAGAGTATAAAATAGTCTACCTGTAAAAGTCAAACAAGATGGTAAAAAATATGATATGTGTAATATGTGCAAATTCTACCCACCAGGCCCAGACTGGCAATCTTTGTGCTCGGCCAAATGCCAGATGGCCCGCTGTATTTACTGGTGAATTGGGCCGCTTGTGAAGTTAATCTCTAACCAGGCGCAGCTGGTGGCACCAGTAGCCTTTAATAATTCTGCCTGCTAACTTTCTCAAGTCTCCCTTGCTGTCATTCTCCCTGTTAACGCTGGGCACAGAATGTTATTTATGTTTAAAACAGGTTAAATATAGCTTATCTTCTAACAGAGTGCTCCTCTTCCGCATTGCAGTGCGTGCAGCACGAGTGGACAGTTTGCATATTATTGAACTTTGAACCTCTGTGCTCCCCGTCCAGTAGCACGTTCAAACAGCACTGTGTAAAGTTGGCCATAGATGCAAAGATCCCATCGAATCCTCGTACGATCAGACTTATCGGACTTCCCCATCTCCCGATCTGCCACTAACCTTTCAGATCAAATAGAGTAGAAAAAGAACAGATCAGCCGATATTCTGCCCCTACAGCAATTGTACCAAAGTTTATTTTTATGTTCAACAAAAGCTAGTGACAGTCTCCCTTTGAAGATCAGCAGATCGGCAATACATGCAGAGATATTATCGGCAGCCAGACAGAAATTTTCTAACCTGTCCAATCAACTGAATGACCGATCAGCATGGCACGACAGATGTAAGGACACTTCACACACGATCCGAAAATCTTATGAATCGAGGAATCATACGATCGGATCTTTGCGTCTATGGTCAGCTTAAGGAAGAGTAGCTAATATATATTGCATATTGCATCTTACCAATGCTTGCTCCTGGTCTTCAGTCAAGGCTTGCTGTATGATTTCTCTCTGTCATTCTTAAATACTAAAAGGTAAACATTTTAAATTAAAGAGTATAAAATAGTCTACCTGTAAGAGTCAAACAAGATGGTAAAAAATATAATATGTGTAATATGTGCAAATTCTACCCACCAGGCCCAGACTGGCAATCTTTGTGCTCGGACAAATGCCAGATGGGCCACTGTATTTACAGGTGAAATGGGCGGCTTGTGAAGTTAATCTCTAACCAGGCGCATCTGGTGGCACCAGTAGCCTTTAATAATTCTGCCTGCTAACTTTCTCAAGTCTCCCTTGCTGTCATTCTCCCTGCTAACGCTGGGCACAGAATGTTATTTATGTTTAAAACAGGTTAAATATAGCTTATCTTCTAACAGAGTGCTCCACATTGCAGTGCATGCGGCACGAGTGGACAGTTTGCATGTAGCACGTTCAAACAGCACTGTGTAAAGTTGGCCATAGATGCAAAGATCCAATCGAATCCTCGTACGATCAGACTTATCGGACTTCCCCATCTCCCGATCTGCCACTAACCTTTCAGATCAAATATAGTAGAAAAAGAACAGGTCAGCCGATATTCTGCCCCTACAGCATCGTACGAAAGTTTATGTTCAACAAAAGCTAGTGACAGTCTCCCATTGAAGATCGGCAATACATTCAGAGATATTATCGTCAGCCAGACAGAAGTTTTCTAACCTGTCCAATTGACTGAACGACCGATCGGCATGGCACGACAGATGTAAGGACTCTTCACACACGATCCGAAAATCTTATGAATCGAGGAATCGTACGATCGGATCTTTGCGTCTATGGCCAGCTTAAGGAAGAGTAGCTAATATATAGTTAACTCATTTTTAATGTAAATAACATTCTATGGCCAGCGTTAGCAGGGAGAATGACAGCAAGGGAGACTTGAGAAAGTATGCAAAGAAAAATGGATAAAAAGAAATTGGGGCTAAATAAGGCATTAATGAGGGAACACAAAGAGAAATAAAGAGAGTAGAAAGAAGAAAGGAAAAGCACAGAATGCACAGAAAATAAGAGAAGTAGACATTCTGTTTTTTAAGTTAACTTTTAGTATGTTCAAGAATTTTTTACCCACTTTGTTGCTTTTTTATCTGTTGTTTAAAGTTTTGTAAAACATTGTTACATTTCTAACAACATTGCAATTGGTCCTTAAAATGAGGGTCACTGACACAGGCATCACATTTTATTTTTTAATGGATTTATCTGTATGGTGTATGATGCATGGATTTATTGGCTAACCTTATTATTGAAATTGCCTCTAGCATCTTGCCTTTAATAAATACACTGGGACTGATTTACTAACTAAAGTATTTGACTGCAATAGTTGTAGCAAGCAATTTCAGTCAGCAGCAAACATCAACAAGAGAATGTTCACCTGTTTAAAGTAAACATCTTATTGGTTGTTATGGATTACTGCTCCTGTGCCTTTTATATATGCATATGGGGGATGGATTCCTCATGTATCCCTGGAATGAACTAACAAAGTGTAAATTCTATATTTCAGTTGTGTGAGTAAATATTAATAGAATGACTGTTTTACAGAGCTCCTGCTTCAAACAAGTACAGTATAGTGTGGCTTCATAATGTACCTATACCAAGATCCAAGGATTGAAAAACTATGCTAAATTAAAGTTTCTTCACTGTAGCTCAATTAAAGTTTCTTCACTGTAGTAAGCATTACTGTTTCTGGCACAGCAGATCCACATGCTGCCTTCCTCCATGCATACCTCGCTTGTGCTTGAGGTGCATACCTTTAGTGCAGAGAGCACAATTTCTTAAACCTGGGTCTGCCTCTCCTGATAGTCTCTGGTACATCCAGAGTGAGACGTCCATTGTACCTTAAAGTACACAGCGAACTACAGATCTTTCTTTAATCGCTTTAACAGAAATTTGCTACAAACTTTTTTTTATCACAGACAATTGAATTTGGCCTTAAGACAGAGACTTAGGGGCCGATTCACTAACTTCGAGTGAAGGATTCGAAGGTAAAAAAACTTAAAATTTCGAAGTTTTTTTTGGGCTACTTCGACCTTCGACTACGACTTCGAATCGAAGGATTCGAAGTAAAAATCGTACGACTATCGACCCCCTATTTCGCCATCTAAAAGCTACCGAAGTCAATGTTAGCCTATGGGGAAGGTCCCCATAGGCTTGGCTAACTTTTTTTGATCGAAGGATATTCCTTCGATCGTTGGATTTAAATCGTTCGTTTCGAAGGATTTAATCGTTCGATCGAAGGAATTATCCTTCGATCGTTCGATCAAACTATCTGCGCTAAATCTTACGATATTCGAAGTCGAAGGATTTTAATTCCTAGTTCAATATCGAGGGTTAATTAACCCTCGATATTCGACCCTTAGTGAATCGGCCCCTTAATCAATGATACAAAGCCTGCTATAGAAAATAGCACTGTTCTAAATAAACAGAGAAAAGAATAACCCAGTGATGCGAACACGGATATAAAAACTCATGTATTGATTACAGCACTGTTACTGTAGTTTTAGGCAATATTATTCAGTAGAATTCAGATGTCTTTAGAGCACAAAATAAAACATATGCATTTATATGCCATTTAGCATCCTTATAACAAAATAAACCTGAAACCACACTAAAATCCATAGAAACTACAGCATGCAGTAGGATTCATTGTTGAGTACTACTGAAATCACAGAGAGCCCAATTATTTCACAGAAAAAAGCAGATATCACTCTCCACTTACAAATCAATAAAAAAATAAAATAAAGCAGACTAGAGTTCATAAAAAAAATCTAGTATACACTACTAAAATGTATTTTTCTAAAGCTTACAGGAACATCAAATCAAGTTCATAAGTCAACATAAGGCTATATATGCAATACAACACAACACATACAACAGTTTCTTACCAAGGGTGAAATATTGAAATTAATACATTTATCAATTAAGTGCTAATAGACCTATGAGTCAATAATAAGAGTACAGCCAGGGGTATTTACCATGGACATACAGTATAACATTCTTACATGGTGTTCATCACCGTTATTACAGGAATTTCGATATTCAGAAAGGCATCTTTTTTCTTTGTTGCTAACCCCCCATCGAAAAATGAATTAAAGGAAATATAAACTCTCAAAATAAGTGATTGAAAAATCACTCTTCTGAGCATTTTTTCCATTTATATTCATGTTTTCTAATTTCCAAGATATTAGCAGTTTTCAGCACCCATCCTTTTCAATGAAACAATTAAGGAGCAAAGGCTTCCCCTTTGAAATTGATTAAATACTGGGTATGCTATTCTAGACCATACAAAAGAACACCTGGTCTAGGATGTTAAATCCCATAGAAAACTATGACCAATCATAATTATATTTTCTCAGTGGATTGAATCCATATCAGTATTTATGGCACCCGCTGTCCTAGTGATGATAGTAATCGTTATAAGTTAATTTGATTAAAAATATTTTTCTATCTCAAATGATATTTGCATCATGATCCACTATATATAATCTCTTTATTGAGTTTATACATCATTCACATCTGTACCTGCCTCAGCAAAACAATCTACCGTTTCTACCACATTCACACACACACAAGGGCCCATTTTATCAGCAGCCGTTAAACTTACATGTATGTTTTTAGAGTGTGGAGGAAACCATATCAAGATATACTATCTATTTAATGATAGCATTATGGATATCTTAAGATATTGAACAGTGGTGCTATGGTGAGCATTGTTGCCTTGACTATACACACACATTTATAAGGACCCCCTTTCTAACATATGACAAGGTCTTTAATCCATTAAGCATATTTTAATTATCGAACTTGAAAGTATGGGGGGAGGGGAGATATTGACAGATATTTTATATCTTGCTATACTACCGATATCTGATTTCTATAGTTTCTGACATAAAGGTCATATTAACAGGTAAGTGTTTTAATCTCCATTAGCACAACCACTTATTTTTATAGTTCACTGATGCAACGATAGTTGGTGTGCATTTCTAAGGAGAAATATTGAAGTAAGAAAGAAAGTGAGAGTTGGTTGTCTGATAAGTAAGTATAGACAAGTGTTCCGCAAACTGAATGCTAATCCAGTATTCATTGGCATCTGTCAATTTGCTTTAGAAATGTGAAGGAACTCATAATCAAGGAAATGAAACAGAAATGGATTATTAAATACATAGTTAGACTGAGAGCTAGATGGGTGGGTGGATAGATATATAAAAAAAACAAAAGATATATATTATGTTGAGCTTTATCTGCAGTGACTGGACTAACTATTTAAATCCTTCTATTCTAATGCAAGAAAATCCTGTAAACCTTAAGTAAACCCAACAGGCTGGTTTTGCTTCTAACACTATTAAGACCTAAATTCCCTTACTGGCTTGATTTCATTTTGTTAAAGGGGTAGTAGACCCTATTGCACTGCTCAACCAAACTTTACTCAGTTGTTGCTAGACTACAAATCGTAGAATAATGTAACATACAGAAATACTCAATTCCAAAAATGTCTCACTATTTTCTGAAAACCACTCCAACCAAACGTTTTTACTGTTATTCGCCAATTAATTTTCATGAAAAAGTCTGGTGTGGGAAAAGACTTGTTAAAATCGTGAAAAAAACGCCCAAAAGCCACAAATTCTTCAGAATTCTGGGCAGTGTCATTCTGTGGCTACTAAAGCAAACTCAGGGGATGAAAACATAATTATGCCTCTTTATAGGTCCCTGGTAAGGCCTCATCTGGAGTATGCAGTGCAGTTTTGGACTCCAGTCCTTAAGAGGGATATAAATGAGCTGGAGAGAGTGCAGAGACTTGCAACTAAACTGGTTAGAGGGATGGAAGACTTAAATTATGAGGGTAGACTGTCAAGGTTGGGGTTGTTTTCTCTGGAAAAAAAGCGCTTGCGAGGGGACATGATTACACTTTACAAGTACATTAGAGGACATTATAGACAAATAGCAGGGGACCTTTTTACCCATAAAGAGGATCACCGTACCAGAGGCCACCCCTTCAGACTAGAAGAAAAGAACTTTCATTTGAAGCAATGTAGATGGTTGTTCACGGTCAAGACAGTGAGGTTGTGGAATGCACTGCCGGGTGATGTTGTGATGGCTGATTCAGTTAATGCCTTTAAGAATGGCTTGGATGATTTTTTGGACAGACATAATATCAAAGGCTATTGTGATACTAAACTCTATAGTTAGTATAGGCATGGGTATATATATATATATATATATATAATTATGTGAAAGTATGGAGGGGTGTGTGTATGGATGCTGGGTTTTCATTTGGAGGGGTTGAACTTGCTGGACTTTGTCTTTTTTCAACCCAATTTAACTATGTATAGAACGAAACCCATCACAGATCAGGATTGTAAATCCGTTTGTAAATGGGACATCTGCCATTAACTTCTGCATGCAGGTTTGAGATGGAGTACTTTTTTTATTCTGACTTTTAACACCATTGAGGTTTAATAAATCACATAGAGTTCACGTTTTTTTTCCCCTACGAAAAAATGGTGTTTTCCCCTTGTCTGACCAGGAAAAATCAGACTAGCATGTTGAGAATTGTAGTAACATCAAGGTTGTATTCTTAAAGCGATATCACTCAATAAAACTTTTCCAAAACTTTCCCCCAAATCTCTACAGTCAGCAAATGCTTTAAAGGAATTGTTCAGTATAAAAATATAAACTGTGTAAATAGATAGGCAGTGCAAAATAAAAAATGTTTTCAATATAGTTAGTTAGCCAAAAATGTAATGTATAAAGGCTGGAGTGATTAGATTTCTGGCAAAATAGCCAGAACACTTCTTCCTGCTTTTCAGCTCTCTTGGTTTCTATATCAGTGACCTGAGGGGGAGCCACATGGGTCAGAACTGTTTGCTTATAAATCTGAGCTGCATGCTAAGGATCAATTTTAAACTGACTAGACTGTTATGTCCCATGTGGCCCCTGTTCAAGTCGCTGACTAACTCAGAGTTAAGCTGGCCAGAGGCGCAAAGATCTGATCGAGCATTCGTATGATTTTCGGACGGTTTGTGGAGAGTCCCGACATTATGAGTCCGGCGGAGATCGGTCGTTTGGTCATTCAGACAGATCTGTCGGCTGCGGGTAATATCTCTGCATGTATTGCCGATGGTACGATTTTCTGAGGGAGACTGTCACTAGCTTTGGTCGGACATAACTTTCATACGATTGTATGATGATTTTTACGATCAGATCTTTGCGTCTATGGCCAGCTTTAGAGGGCTGAAAAGCTGGAAGTTGTGTTCTGTTATGATAGAAATCACCTCACTCCAGCCTTTATACATTACATTTCTGGCTAACTAACTCTATTAGAACAATTTTTTATTTTGCAGAGCCTGTCTATTTACCCAGTTTTTATTTTTACACTGAACTGTTTTTTTAAGGTGCAAAAAAATCCTCTGATGAGAATCCCAGCTGATGTAAGTATGTAAATCTGGCTCCAAGGTCTTTGTTCCTGCAACTGGAGTTGGAAGCGTTAAGCACAGTTGCCAAGCACTCAACAAGCCTGTCCTTTATCCCCATGTCTGATTCCAGTGTTAAATAATGAAGAAATAAAAAGCATAATTATATCTGTATATAAGATAGCTGCAAGATGCCTGACATAGAGCTGGGAATCAGCATTCTCGTTAGTCATTTTTGTGTTTATAATGAAGCTTTTGATCAGTAGAATTCTCATTGGTGAATTTGCATCTATAATTAGGTTTTTTGGCAACTTCTATAGAAAACTAGGGGGAGCTGTGGGACTATGTTATGGCTGGGTTTACAACCCCTTTTAATATTCACAAAGCTGAAAAGCGTTTACATTGTATTTATATTTGTACCTTCCCAATTTTAACCTGCACCTTCAGAAACCTGGTTTTGTAAATAGGAAATAAAAAATATATTTTATCTAAGGTGTATCTCTATGGCATGAAAAATGATAGCATAAAACAGATCTTGCCATAAACACGTGTAATAAACCTGGTGAGAAGCATCCCGAAAAGGTTTAACAGTTCAAAATTCATCAGGGTACAATATTTTGTCTGAGAATGTGCTCTTTAGCTATGGAAACTCTATTTTTCAACTGTTAAAGCAGCTGACCAAGAATGTCTGCTGATTATTTTGATTCCACGGTCAGTCACCTTACCTTGATAGTTCTGTGAAATGGCTACTGCAATCAGGTGGAACGGATTATTAGCTGGAGTTGTGTTGCCAAGCAACACGTACAGAGAATAACAAATTGTGCCGTTTATAATGTGACAACAAGAAGAAAATCTTTGGAAGAGCATTTAAAATGTAATTAGGGACTTAAAGATGATAGATGACAGATGAATTATTGTTCCTGTTAAAATAACACTGTTTATTTAAAGAAAATATATTCATTATTTATTTATACAGCCAATCCTGGAATTTACTTTAATTTTTGTCAACAGAATACATACAGTAATGTATGCATTACATGAAAGTGAATATATTTATAGCACAGTATATTTTGTCTAACTTCAGTATATAGAACATAACTAATGAATATTCACATGTTAACAATTTATTTTTAATCTGCAAACAAACATAGACATTAGAATTGTATGTGCATCATCAAGGAGCTTCATCACCATGTAAAGGCAAAAGGCCACAGGTCTGGTATGGTTGAATTTAATGAAACTACCTGACCATATTATTAGACTCCTGCCCACCTTTAGATGGCCATATGGATTCAGGGTCGGACTGGGCCGGATCCGCACCCTGAGCCTCTTTTTCCTGTAGCGACCGGCCCAACACAGTGCGCTCGCATGCTTACACGCAGAGCTGGGCGACACACACAGAGGGGGCGGAGGGGGGCCCTGCAAGAGCAGCCCAGATGGGCCCCGGGCCCCCCAGTCCGATTCTGTATGCATCCCATGCATTCTCTACAACATTTACAGATGAACTACTATTTTCAAAATTGCAAGGTCATTCCCAGATATCTAGGCTATGTATTTGAGGCCAGAAAAGATCACATAAATAGCTGCTCTGAGTCCTCTGTCAAAAGAAGCACTGCATTTCTTTCCTTCTATTGTGTACATATGGGCTTCTGTATCAGACTTCCATGTGCCATAAGTGACAATATGTTGATTCAAAGTTGCTTTACAGCACCTTTTCTCTCACTATTAATTTAGTAAAGAGATACCCCAAATTTTCCTTTTTTATAGAGTATGAATGATATGTGGCTTCTAGTGTAGATTTGTATTATAAGTAATTACATTTTAAGATCACTGGTGTAATAAAATAAAATATTCTAATATGTCTTTTTTGGCCCAGAATGTATAGGTATAAAATCTACAACTTACTTTTTATTTTCCCATGACTAGTGATTTAAATTGTAAATTTTCAGATCACTGGTTAAGTTTATTGAACATTAAGATGTTTTCCCCTAAGATGTAGTCATGCAAGGTTTTATTTCTGTACAGCCAATCTAATTATCCAGCCTACCCAAGGGCTGACTGGAATTATCATTACACTGATAATAGAAATAATGTGAATCTAGTATGAAAGTCTGGCAGAAACTGAGAAGAAATAATTGCAGTTATGGAAGAGGACAAATGTATATTTGCTCTCTGGAGCTGAAATAAGGAGAGCAGTTAAAGTGTTTTGTCTTTAAATTAAGTGGAAGTTTATAACAGAGGTAATCAAATTAATCTGTTTTTCTGTTATGTGCACATATCCATACTACCAGCACATATCACTATTCATTAAAGTTTTTTTCTTTGCAGATGGTATACAGTTTTTGGTTGCTTGTACGTTGTTCCATTTAGGCTGTAAGTGATGGATCTGGTATGTACTGAGGATGGAATATTTTAATATAAATTGGAGAGTCAGTGGGATTAACTAGCACTAGCAAGAATGTGCCTGTGGATTAATCAAAAGGAGGAAATTAAAATTATTCTGATTTAAAGGGGAACTATAGCGAAACTTAAATTTTAATATAAGCTTTCTCATACTGAAATAAGAAACTTTGTAAATACAACCAATTAAAAATGCTGTACCGTTTCTGAAATAATCAAGTTTATGTTCACTCTCCCTCTCTCAGCATCTGTTTCTCTTCATTTTGTCTTCATACAGCAGTTGGGTGTCTGATAATCATTGACAATTAGATCCAATATATCTTATAGGTGGGCTTCCTTTCCTAGCAGATGTATTAGAGCTCACTCAAATAACTGATTCCAGTACAAACAAAATCTAACAAAATCTAACAAAATAACTGCCTTTTGCACAAACCCTACATTTAATAGAATGAGCTCTAATACATTCTCTATGCAGCTTAAATTTTTCATTTTCGCAATTGTTCCCCTTTAACTAGACCAATCAAAGCTCATTGTCAAAGAGCTCCTATGGGTTACTGATCACCTACAGTATATGACTAAATTAGGCCTAGTAGTTTGTTTTAAAGGGTGTGTACTGAGGTATATTTATATTATTACCATAATACTAGTATGCAAGAACCTGCCTCTCTTGAGTTGTCTTTGTTATTGAAGGGATTCTGTCATGATTTATATAGTATAGTTTTTATTACTAAATTACACTGTGTACATTGAACTTAATGCATTCAATCATTTAAAAACAATGTAACCAATACATCTTTTAGTTGGAATAGTGATGTGTAGGTAGCCATCTCAGGTCACTTTGCCTAGTCATACAGTATGCTTTCAGAAAGAGCTATCGCTTCACAGTGGAACTACTTTGAGACAGGCTATTGTTGCTGTGGGGGGCGGTGATATTACTAAAACTTTCAGTGCAGCAGAAAAGAGTGACTGAACACAAGTCACATGACTGGAGACACTTGGGAAACTAACATGTCTAGTCCCATGTCAGATTTCAAAATTAAATATAAAAAATGTGTTTTCTTTTTTGAAAAATGGATTTCAATGCAGGTTCCTGCTAGAGTAGTGCTATTAACTTAGCATTCTTTTAAAAAAGAACATTTTCCCATAACAGAATGCCTTTAAAAAAAGGAAGAGTAAAGGAAATCAGAACAACCTAATTAGAAGGTCCACAAGATTTTGTAATCACTGAGGGTATAATTGATCTATGAACCAAAACCAATCCTGACAAAAATTAAGCCTTGAAGGCACCCAGCCTTAAAACTTAAAGTAGATTTTACTTTCAACAGTTTTAAAACCTATACAATTATGTTTTATATGTTCCCTGATATAAATAAGCAATGTCTTTACAATGGATATTGGTATTATTGCATATTAAAGTGAGAAAATGGAAATTGTGTCATTCTTACAGTGATCTTCCTTTCCTGGCCTACTCCATATCATCACTGGGACAGTCAAGCTGTCTGGGTGGGTAAAACATAGATTAACAGATCATATTAAGCAAAAAAAGTTTTATGTGACATAACTGGCAGATTTCAAGATTCTGGACCCAAAGTGTGAGTATACTGAAAATCTGACATCCAGTTTGTAGTAAGATATGGAGGTGCTCAGAGAAGTCTAGACGGCTGCTTTGCCAATAACCTCCATTGAAATATCTGCTTCTGCTGCCCTCAAAGTCACCTGCCCCAGATTGACCAGATCCACCTAGAAATGGTAGAGTTGAAGGCTGCTGATTTTCTTAGAGTGGTCATTGCTTTACAGTACGTTTTCACATGTTCTACCACATCTAACTCTTTTGAGCCTGATGAGCAAATGTTGCAACCACAATTATATCTTTCATTTGGAAAGGAGAAACCACCTTTGGCTTGAACAAAGGGCAGAATTTTAATACCAATCTGTATTTGGTATTAAAAGGGATGTAACATACAGTAAAGCCTGTAATTCTCCCACTCTTTTTGCCAAGGTGACTGCCACTAGGTACACCACTTTAGGAGTCCGGAACCAGAGAGACATAGGGGTTGTGACTGAGAACTGGCCTGAGTACAATGGTAAATCCCAACTTGTACATGTCATTCTCTTGGATGGAAGCATTCTAACTGCTGCTTTGGCTGACAAGGATCATGAGCCCATCTGAGACATGAGTTGCCAATGTGCTCACACTCAACCCTTTCACCAGGCCTGAAGAAACTCCAGGACATTTGAGTCTATGGATTTGGTTCACAAATTAACCCAAAACCTGGCTTGCCTATTGTTGGTTTTAGATTTCCTAGATTGAAACAGTATTTAGATAACTCTAGGAGAAAGACTCTGGGCTTCTAACTTCTGCCTTTTCAGCCTCCAGGCTATGAGGGCCCGGTCAGAATCCTCCAAGGTTGGTCGATTGACAATTGGAACAGATCTGTGCAACAAGGCTCCCAGGCCATGCTGGAGCAATACATATAATCTCTGCTTGATCCTTCTTGATCTTTTGACTACAGAGGAAGGAAGAGGAAGAAATATCAAGCCTAAATAGAATGTCCAGGCTTGTGTCAGGGAATCTGGTACCAGTGATCCTAATTCCCTGAGTAGAAACGAGGACACTAGGTGTTGATAGAAGAGGCCATTAAGTTTATAGTCTGCTAAACCCAACCTCTGAATCAATGCTCTGAAGATTCTTTGACGCCATGTTTATTTGTGTCTTTCCACAAAGCTTCTGCTTAACAGGTATGCTACTCTGTTTAAAGGACTTGGACCATATACTGAAATCCACCAGAATATTCTTCTGCCCATTGAAAAATAGGTTGAACATTGAAGGAGTTCTTGTGCCCCCCTGTATTCTTATGTAAGCTACTGCTGTGACATGGTCTGATTTGATTTTTAGTCTTGTATATCTGAACTGGTCTTTAAGCTTGCAGGATTGGTGTTAATTCTAAGATGTTTCATGGCACACTTGATCCAACAACCTTGAGTTACCCAGGACCCAAGCTCTGCCTCCCCCCCAGCCTAAGCCCAACATGTCAGTTGTTATATTAAGCACAACTTCACTAGTTTAGACATGAACACAATAGGTTAAATAACCAAAAGTAGTGCATACAAACGGAGGACAGACCCAGTGTACTGTACCTTGCAGTATTATACAGACATATATGTTTCCAATACGGTGTGCATAGAGTAACTGGCGCTTTGTCCTCTCAGAGGCACCTAAGTATCACTAGTGCAAATGCAACACCGAAAATTGGAAACGGGCAAAGCCCAAAATTAAGTCTGTGCGAGTGTTGGTAACAACATCGCCGGTCTGTTACAAGGAAACTGCTGCCACCATTCAGCCCACCCTCCAGAGTGCCCCCTCCCCACCCTTAGAACGCTCGATAGAGCAAACACCTGATGTACATTTTGCCTGTATAGGCTTTCTCAAAGGCAAAATGGCGCTCAAGTCTCGCAATATTTACATCCTCTTGGTTGCGGCCATTGGTTATCAGTAGTCATGTGATCATTAGGTAATTCTCCGGTTTCTTCAGGGTCCTAGTGCCGAATACTGCTGTAGTAAACCATGACAACCAATCCAATTGTTGCATTCATTGTTCTACGTGCAGCTGGCTTTAAAAAGCTAATCACTGATTGGTTGTTAAGGTAACTGCCCTTGGGCAAATTTGCCTAGTGTTGATAAATATTGCCCACTGAGTCCAGTGTCTAGTCTATCCTATCTGATAGCTATCTGGCCAAAAATCAGGCAGATATTGATTGGCAGGTTTGATTTTCCCATTGCCATGGCCTACATTAGCAACAACTGTGGCATGATCGAAGGTCCAAGGGCCAAACGTTCGAATCAGCAACTTAAACAACATAGCAAGCTAACTAGTTGGAGCCAGTTAGCAAGATGAATATATCTGAGCAAGCTCCCTAAACAAGAATGCAATGTATCGAATTCCTATGAGCAGACTGCAAAGTGTGGAAACACATAGGGGTATATTTATCAGAGAGTGAAGTTAGAGATCACCACAGTCCTCTTGAGTGAAATTCCGACACTCTCCATTCATTTCTATGGGATTTTGAAAGGCCTATTTATCAAAGGATGAACTTTCACATTCACCCATTGATAAATAATCTTTTAAAAATCCCATAGAAATGAATGGAGAGTGGCGGAATTTCACTTTAGAGGACTGTGGTGATCTCTAACTTCACTTTTTGATAAATATACCCCATAGTCACTACAAAACCAAGAGCTATTTGTAGAATGTTCGAAGAGTCAACAGGCTGGATTCTACACTGGTGTCTAATAAAAGGGCAGCCAAGTATGGAGGTTTACTTTGAAAGCAGCAAGTTAAGTTGCAGGTAATACCTAGTCCCTTTGTAAAATGTATAATGAAGCAATAGAATTCTTAATGAATCAGATAAAATTGAGCATAGGACTGGCCAGATATGGGATGACTTTGACGTAGTTGGCCAGCTTAAATATATTGCAATATATGGACAAACAATCCCTGTTTTGTTTAAAGGGTAAGGCATTTTTTAGTAGCAGTATGCACAAAATGTCGCTGTCTTAAATATATTGATAATGGGTTGAGTGCAGAGGACTCTTGTATTTGACTATATGTATTTTGTGGTCACAGCCTCATTGCACCCCCGCCTAATGTTTTTAAAAAATAGTGGTGAGCACAACTTTCCCTTGTTTGTTATGGATTCTACACTAGACATAAGGACAGTACCAGGGTTGAGAGAGAGCAGAGATTCAGGCTACGTGATGCAGAGGGAGACGGGTAACCAAGTTGATGGCAGAAAAAGAGTCCGAATATGGTCCCAGTCATACACAGCATATTACTAACACAGTACTAGGGGTTTTATAGGAACAAAATCAGGCAGGTGAAGATTCAGAAACTGACTGGATTTCAGCTACAGCCTTACAACCACACTTTGAATGTTGTCACTTGATCAAATATATTATTCCTTTAGTATTGAGTGACGACCCAAATGTTTACATTATGCTTTATAGTAATAATGGACTTATTATTAACTTTCTACTCTTCAACTATGTATTAGTCATTATGTCTGAGGACAATATAACACAAGAGGAATGCATTTTCTTACTTTTTTTTAATATGATGCTTCAAGCAATACACGACAGCTGCAATGAAATATAAAATACTGCATTGTCCAAGTAGATGTATTCTACACATCATGCCACATCACTGTGCTGACAGATCTTGAATTTAGAAAGCACATTGGGTGTGATGTTGTGCTCTGTACTAGACGAGCATGGTCTTTTTTTTATGAAAGAAAATTAGTTGCATTTCAATGTACAGAGAAACACTCTATTGTTCTTTAAGGGAAATATTTTAACTTAACTGGCCTCAATCTACAGCAGTTTTTAAATCTCTGAAGAACAATATGTGCTTTATTATGTTTTATCTGTTGCCTTTCACCATTATTACAGACTAAATAATACATTAGGGGGGCAACTGTAAACTGACAGTACAATAAAAAGCTGTGATGTACAGAGATAATAAAGAGTAGCCAGAATAGGTCATATATCAAGTGAACAAGAGTTAATGCTGCTTAGGTTTTAAAGAAAATTGTGCAGTTAAGACAGTATTGGGGAAATGTTATATGTTTTGTTAGTGCCAAAAACATTGGCAAACACAAGAGTTTCATTGTTTGCTTCCCTTATGACCAATCTGAGACATCAATGACTTCCTCGCAAAGTCTGTGAACAAATGGCTTTTGTGAACATATGCAGTATATGTAATATAATTTCACAAATTTGCAACAAAACATTTGATGAAATATTTAATGAAACTCCAGAGCAGGTGTTAAAGCCAACCTTTGCTTAGCAATAATGAGCCATGTAATATCCACCAGCAAATGATTTTACATTGCGCGCAGCACTAAACCTGAACAAAAACACCATTTTAACCAACATTTTGGATTTTAATTACATTCCCCCTTATATCTTTAATCTTAAATGAAACCTGTGAAGGTACAAGACATACTCCCCGAACACATACAGGCCTATATATTATGAAAAACACCAAAAAACTACGTAAAATATCACTTTGTTCTTACTGCAGCTGACAGTGGTGTTTTTGGTTAAAGAATTTTTTTTTAATAAATCTCCTGAGACTTTATAACACTATTTCTTACATATATTTACCATCATATATTTACCATCAAATTTAACAGTAAAAAAAAAAGACACAGTTTTTAACCAAAACCAGATGATTTCTTTTTTTAACATCTTGTACATTTTGTAGAAAAATAAAAATGTATATTTTACAAGTAGTCAACTTTTTCCAGGATCTCCATCCTTTTTTTAAGCATTCGTAGCTCTCTCCACACTCTCCACACACTCCTGGCTTGCTCCATCTTGGCTTGCTCCTTGGGTAGGCTGATGTGCTGGCTCCTCTATAGCCTCCTGGATTTCCTCTTGGGCTGATATCTCCAGGCTTGGCTCTTGTGTTGCCATTTGCATTTCTAAGAAAATATATATTGCCTTTTCTTTATCTATAGGCATTATTTTCCTATTTATTTTTTCCCCTCTATTTTTTGGCCTATCTTTTTGTCACAGTTTTTTCAATACAATGTTTTGCCTTATTACCAGATAAAGTGATGCAAAAACAACCTTCAATTAATACATTCATATTACAAATGACTTCAGATTTTGGGCTCGTTCTGCCAGACTCCATGAAATCATCAAGGCAGATGTCTATGAAAAATGTATGTAAGAAATGTTAAATTTCATGAAATATTACATCACAACACAACATTTAAAAAAACAAAGACATACTAATGCATTACTATACTAATCTCTTTTCACAAACATTTAAATCAAATGTCAGTGTAGGCCATTTTTTATAATATCTTTCCTAGCGAGAATATACATACTGGAATAGAAAAGATAAATGTCTATGTCCCAAATAATTACCCTTAACAGTCTCCAACAACTCTACCTTCTCCTCACTTTCAGCCTCTGGGGCACTAGCTTTAATCTGATGCTCCTTCATCTGGCCCTCTGCCACTTCCTCCTGCTGTTTAGGGTCAGCTTGTCTTCCTCATGGAAAAAAGGGTATTTTGTAGCAGATTCTTAAAGGAGAACTAAACCCTAAAATTGAATATGGCTAAAAATACCATATTTTATATAATGAACTTATTGCACCAGCGTAAAGTTTCAGCTTTTCAATAGCAGCAATGATCCAGGACTTCAAACTTGTCACAGGGGTCACCATCTTGGAAATTGTCTGCGACACTCACATGATCAGTGGGCTCTGAGCAGCTGTTGAGAAGCTAAGCTTAGGGGTCGTCGAAAATTATCAAGCAGAAAATGAGGTTGTCCTGTAATATAAGCTGATGCTACAGGGCTGATTATTAAATTCTGATGCTAATTGCACTGGTTTCTGTGCTGCCATGTAGTAATAGGGAGCTACAGGGGCATTCTTGGAGACATAGATCTTTACTGCTAAAGGGCTGTGGTTGCCTTGGACTGGTACAGTAGCCCAAAAAATAATGTACAACATTTCTAGCTACTTCTTTATTTAGGCTTTAGTTCTCTTTTAAGAATAACACTTGTGGTAGAATTCAGAAGAATTTTGGTTGGCTAATTCCCATGACTAGTGATATTAAGTGCTGGAAGCGATCAGTAAGAAAGAATAAGACTGATAGCAGCTTACACATCCCAGGCACAGCATGGCTTCTATCCATCATAGCTCCAGGCCTCCATCAACAATGTGTGTCTGGGCATATGCCTAAGGGATAGTTTGTGGGTAAGTTGCCCTTGTGTTAATAGTAACCAAAAAAACATACTAGTGTGTGTGTCTATCAATTAGATATGATTTTATGAAAATTGTTTATTTAGCTTAAGCAGGGTTTTTACTGGTTAATGCAATATATTTTCATAGAGGCCTACATTGTTCGGAAGTATAGTTTTCCTATAAACTCACACCAACATGAGCACAGATAACCAATGAAGATGCAAAACACAATCAGTAATGCTAAATCCTGTACAGGTAACGTTTGTGTTTTGCTGTTGTCACAAAAATGTGGTGCTTTTGATAAGGTAGTGCTTGCAATTCCACATAAGTGTGCCCTGGTAGTAACACCTCCCCAAGGCTTAATTGTAATCATAAATTGTGCAGTTAAAACTGTATTGGCAGACTGTAATAAAAAGTCTATACTTTAACAATTTCACAAAGTTACCATCTTCTTTCTTCCAGTGTTAATAAGAGTGCACATTTTATAGTTTGGGCCATGCAGTGTTATGTAAAATGTGCTATAGTTACATTGGGTTGAAAAAAGACAAAGTTCTTCAAGTTCAACCCCTCCAAATGAAAACCCAGCATCCATACACACACCCCTCCCTACTTTTACATAAATTATATATACCCATATCTATACAAACTATAGAATTTAGTATCACAATAGCCTTTGATATTATGTCTGTCCAAGAAATCATCCAAGCCATTCTTAAAGGCATTAACTGAATCAGCCATCACAACATCACCCGGCAGTGCATTCCACAACCTCACTGACCTTACTGTAAAGAACCACCTACGTTGTTTCAAATGAAAGTTCTTTTCTTCTAGTCTAAAGGGGTGTCCTCTGGTACGGTGATCCACTTTATGGGTAAAAATGTTCCCTGCTATTTGTCTATAATGTCCTCTAATGTACTTGTAAAGTGTAATCATGTCCCCTAGCAAGCGCCTTTTTTTCAGCGAAAACAACCCCAACCTTGACAGTCTACCCTCATAATTTAAGTCTTCCATCCCTCTAACCAATTTAGTTGCACATCTCTGCACTCTCTCCAGCTCATTTATATCCCTCTTAAAGGGGAAGGAAACCTCCTCGGCGCTAACCCCCCACCCCCCCTCCCGTGTATTGCCCCAACTCCCTCCTCCCCCCTGGCCTACCCCTCCCGCTGGGCAAATGCCCCTAACTTGTTACTTACCCTTCTGCGCAGGTCCAGTCCAGGGAGTTCACAGCCGACATCTTCTTCCACGCGATCTTCTTCCTCCTTTGACCGGCGCATGCGCAGTAGGATCATTTCGCCGGTACGATCTACTGCGCATGCGCGTGACTTTTGGCGCATGCGCAGAAGATCCGTACCAGCGAAATGCTCCTACTGCGCATGCGCCAAAACGCCGGTCAAAGGAGGAAGAAGATCGCGTGGAAGAAGATGTCGGCTGTGAACTCCCTGGACTGGACCTGCGCAGAAGGGTAAGTAACAAGTTAGGGGCATTTGCCCCGCGGGAGGGGTAGGCCCGGGGGGAGGGGGGGCAACACACGGGAGGGGGGGAGGGGGGTTAGCGCCGACGAGGTTTCCTTCCCCTTTAAGGACTGGAGTCCAAAACTGCACTGCATATTTCAGATGAGGCCTCACCAGGGACCTATAAGAGGCATAATTGTGTTTTCATCCCTTGAGTTAATTCCCTTTTTTATGTAAGACAGAACTTTATTTGCTTTAGTAGCCACAGAATGACACTGCCCAGAATTAGACAACTTATCTACAAAAACCCCTAGATCCTTCTCATTTAAGGAAACTCCCAACACACTGCCATTTAGCTTATAACTTGCATTTATATTATTTTGCGAAAGTGCATAACCTTGCATTTATCAACATTGAACCTCATTTTCCAGTTTGCTGCCCAGTTTCCCAACTTAGACAAATCACTCTGCAAAGTGGCAGCATCCTGCATGGAACCTATAGTTCTGCACAATTTAGTATCATCTGCAAAAATAGAAACAGTACTTTCAATGCCCACCTCCAGGTCATTAATAAACAAGTTGAAAAGCAAGGGACCTAGGAAGGATTGTATTGGTCATATAACAAATAGTCCACAGTGCCCTGTAAGGAGCAAAGCTGTTCACAGTTACTTTGGATTGTAAAACACAAATGTCCATCATACTCACCCCTCCAAATGATCCCAAGTTGCATATACTGTATGTAAAAATAAATATTCCCAAAGGAGGAGCACTCAAACAAATATTGTCTGCCTGGGTGTTGGTAACAAATAATGTAATAGTTCTGCGAAGTACAGCACTCAACAGGTCAAAATAAGGTTTTTTATTTAATTTACAAGCCAAAGTTTCAGGTTACAAACTTGACCTTGACTGTGAAAGGCTACAGCCAGTCGCCAAAACGTTAGGTTTGTAAATTTTGCACAAGACCTGTTGAGTGCTGCATTTGGTGGACTTAAATATATATTTATATACACTAATATACATACATACATACATTGCTTTATCTTTCTCATCATGAAAAATCATTTATAGTGCTTCAATTCTATGCCAATATAACCCCCCCTCTATAATGTCTTCTAATATAGTTAAGAATATTCATGTTTGTGTTATGTTTTGGGTAGCCGAGTATGAGTAGAGTATAACAGTGCTTTATTAGCAGACTCATGCAGGCATTACACAACAGTAACTTTCACTTTTAAGCTGACAGGAAGTATGCACAGTATAAGCCTGGGCACAGTGACATCTACAGGCCATTTGTATAAACACCACGGGGCACATTTACTTAGGGTGGAATATCGAGGGTTAATTAACCCTCAATATTCGACCGTCGAAGTAAAATCCTTCGACTTTGAATATCGAAGTCCAAGGATTTACCGCATTTCCTACGATCGAACGATTTTCCTTCGATCAGAAAATTGTTAGGAAGTAACTGACCAGTTTCAGGGCAGGTGCAACAAGCGGATCTTTTGCAAAGTATTTCAAGAAAATATCCGTTGGTAGTATAGAAACAGCTGAACCTGTATCAAGCATCAGGTTAATGGAGTGTCCCTTGTCAGCAGAAGCAGTACTGACACTGACAGTGCATATAAACTTGTCTGGAATACATGTACCAGCTTTATCCACACTTAATACTGTGACATTTGTAGTAGTGACATCATGAATATCTTTAGAAGAACTATGGCAGATCTTAGCAAAATGTCCTACTTTTGTGCAGTTGCAGCACCGTTTAGCTTTTGCAGGACATGTAACATGATTTGCAGTGTGTTGTGTTGAAGCACAGTGAAAGCAGTATTTTCTATTTGTATTTGCTGTATGATTTTGCAGTGTAGGTGATTCCCTTTTCTTAGCACTGTATTGTGCCTGTGACATTATTAGGCCACAGTGTTGAATTCACAGTCTGTACATTCCCAGCAGTTCCCTGACTGAGAGTTTTAGCCTCTGCCACTGCTGTTTCTTTAATGCGAGGTGAGTTTGTTTTTTCCACTATTAGGTCTCTTAGCATTTCATCTGTTAGATTCCCAAACTCACAGGTAAAACCAGCTCTCTCAAAGCTGCAATAAATTGTTCTGTGGATTCGCCATTACGCTGTCCACGTTGGCAGAATTGATATCTTTCAGCAACCACATTTACTCTTGGCACAAAAATTTCTTTATAGCAGTAAGAGCCGTTTCATAAGTATCATCAGGTAATGGTAATGTATAGAATATACGCTGTCCCTCTGCTCCCAGGCAGTGAATAAGTAAAGCACACTTTCTAGCAGAATAAATCTCCCTTTGGTCAGCAGCAATAATGTAATTTTCAAACATACGGATCAAAGCAGTAAAAGGTATGGTAGGCTCATCAGGGTTTGGAAGAAAAGGTGCAGGCTGCTGCAGAGGTAGAACAGCCATCCTGTCGCCAATTGTTATGTTTTGGGTAGCCGAGGAGTAGAGTAGAGTATAACAGTGCTTTATTAGCAGGCTCATGCAGGCATTACACAACAGTAACTTTCACTTTTAAACTGACAGGAAGTATGCACAGTATAAGCCTGAGCACAGTGACATCTACAGGCCATTTGTATAAACACCACAGTTTGCTTGCATGCTCTTATTTCCAAAGAACACAACCATTTCCTTTCATAATCTTTCCTTATTTAATCCTCATTTAGTTGTTCCAGTCCCAATACTAATTAAGTTGCAGGTCTCTACACTCTTTGTGGCTCAAAAATATCCTTCCTAAATACTGATGTCCAAAACTGCAATGCATGCTCAAGGTGAGGTCTTGCTTTGATCTATAATGAGAAAAAGGTTATGTTTTCATCCCTTTATTCACTATATACAAGAATATGCTTCAATAGACACGGACTGAAACTGCCTAGCATTGCAAAGTATGTTATTCACAAAGCCCCCAAAATCATCCTCTAAATGCAGTGATCCCAAACCAGTGGCTTGTGAGGAAGATGTTGCTCGCCAACACCTTGAATGTTGCTCCCAGTAGCCTCAAAGCAGGTGCTTATTTTTTAATTCCTGGCTTGGAGGCAACTTTTGGTTGTATAAAAAACAAGTGTATTGTCAAAGAGAGCCTCCTGTTGGCTGCAAGTCCCCATAGGGGCTACAATATGGGCAATTTCAGACCTTTTTTGCCAACCCCAGGGACTTTTTTCATGCTTGTGTTGCTCTCCAACTCTTTTTACATGTGAATGTGGCTCACGTGTAAAAAAGGTTGGAGAACCCTGCTCTAAGTGGAAAACGCTTATTCGATTTACATATAACACTATATAATGAGCATTATATGATCATTAAGAAAACAAACCCAAGTAGACTATAACCCCTCCCTTGAAGGTGATAGGAAATTGCCAAAAGATGGCATTGTTTTGTAAATGTTGGAAAATAGGCAGAATATATCACAATGCCCTTCAAAGTGCAAAACTGAAAATTCTGAAATTATAGTTTACTGCACCCTTCATATAAAAGTTGTCTCAAGCTCCCCTAAACCATTTTAATTCAATATCATATTGTTAGGAACCATATTTGCAATTCAAAAAAGATTACAAAGTACATCTATTCATTATGTACAAAAATCCAGCATGGTTAAAATGATGAGAAATTAATTCAGGCTCATTTACCAAAACTGGACAGATACCAATGGCAACCTCTTAAATTTTTTTGCTTTCGTTATTTTACCTGCAACTGGATGCACAAAGCTAAACAGTTACTATCTGGGAACTCACAACCACTTAAAGTGATAATGACACTAAAAAAAACTACATTTTCAAAATATGAATGTACATTAAGAGGGTTATTTATTAAATTCCAGTTTTTTTTCTGGTTGGACTTTTAAAGGGGAAAAACTATTTTTAGTAGGAAAAAAAATTAAATATTTTGAGATTTATTAAACACAATGATGTTAAAAGTCTGAATAAAAAAGTACTGCAACTCCAGACCTGCCGAGTTCATGTAAAAGTCAATGGCAGATGTCCCATTTATATTCTACCCTGATCTGGGCTGGGTTTCATTCAATAATCCAAAGATTTTGTGGTTTCAGGTGTATCCAAAAAAGTTGCAGGTTTCGGGCATCAAAATCAGTGACTTGAGGGGGGGGGGCACATGGGTCATATCTGTTGCTTTTGAATTTGAGCTGAATGCTGAGGGTCAATTGCAAACTCACTGAATAGTTATGTCCCATGTGGCCCCCCTTCAAGTCACTGACTAACTCAGAGATAGAGAGCTGAAAAGCAGGAAGTAGAGTTCTGGCTGTTTTATTAGACATCCAGTCACTTCAGCCTTTATACATTACATTTTTGGTTAACTAACTATATTAGAAATATTTTTTTTTTGCACAGCCTATTTATTTAACCAGTTTTTTTATTTTTGCACTAAACTGTTCCTTTAAAGCATTTTAAAAACTGGACAGAAAATCCAGCCAATTGTATCTAAGTTATGCCCCAGTTTCATAACCCCACACAGCATCATTGTTCTTGCCTCTGATATCATCATACCCACCCCAGCATCACTGCCCCACCCCCTATTTCATCTGCCCGCCACAATGTTTGGGTTTAGCCACTGACAAAGGTGGCAACTCTAATTCCATGTGCATCACCCCATCTATCATGCAGTATCTCTCAACCATGTGGCTAAATGTTTACACTTCACAGATCGCAGATCCTGCTTATGAGTATCTGATTTCTTATCCTTTCCTTCATAGATTCAAGTTTGTTTCCAAGCAACTGTTGCTCCCTTTATTTAGACAATCAAAATGTTCTTGCCTGAAGCTTCATATGCCTCCCATAGGCTGACTGAGCTCTACTGGTGGAAAGAGATGAGAAAGGAGCGTGTATAAAATGGAAGGGGGTGGTTATTTTTAGCCTGTTTATCATAACACTATTATCTGTCTAACAATATATTCCAGTAATTAAAGGAGTTCACCTTTGAGATAACTTTTATTATGATGTAGCGAGTGATATTCTGAGACAATTTGCTATTGTTTTTCATTTTTTATTGTAGCGCTATAGTAAACTGCTTTGTATTTAGCAGTTATAGCTACTTTCCTTTGTGGGCTGATACCACAGATGAGCTCTCTTTCTCAGGAGTAAGCCCTCGCAACGCGGTGGAGGCAGGGTGTAGTGTAACTGTAACTAGGTGTGATAGCACAATGATGGGCGCCAGTAGTTCTTTAACGGTTGAACATAGAACTGTATTTATTGAACAATAGTACATAGATCATTCAGCACATTGATCCACAATGGGGCATAGAACATACACAGCAGCATAAAGGAGTAGTAAGTTGGCAGCGTATGAGAGGTATTGCCCAGTTTTCAGGATATCTTCCAGTGGCAGACTAGGGGAATTCCTATCATCCATATCTCAACACTTTAGTCCTTACTCCGGGTCAGTAATACCCTGGGATCTTAATCCCTCTAATCTCCTCGGTGGAGCCTTGAGCTGCTCAACTAAATAACCTCTCTATCACTCCTAGAGTGATCTATAATTGAGTATAGCTGTCTAATTATTAGGGCCAAGGCGCCTAAGGTCGACACTACCCATTCCCTTCCAGCCTGCTTGGTTGGGCTAAAGCAATGGACCCAGAGCACATGGTTCCTAAACCTTTTATACTCTGGCACAGTGCCATCTGGTGTACACTGTGTGAACTACAGGGGTTACACAAGCACAAGGTCCCCATAAGGACCCACTGAGGTGTCCATATAACTAGGGATGTGCCTGTCTGTAAAGTGTAAGGGTGTCTAAGATTTTCACATCCCTAAATTATTATTGAAGGTTTTTGAGTTATTTAGCTTTTTATTCAGCACTGCTTCAATTTGCATCTTAAGCACTCTGGTAACTAGGGTCCAAATTACCCTAGCAACCATGCATTCATTTAAATAAGAGACTGGAATATGAATAGGGGAGGCCAGAATAGAAGGATCAAATAAAAATTAACAATAACAATACATTTGTAGCCTTACAGAGCATTTGTTTTTTAGAAGGGGACAGCGACGCCCATTCGAAAGCTGCAAAGCGTCAGAAGAAAAAGGGAAATGACTATAAAAAATAAAAAATGAAAACCAAATAAAAAGTTGCTTAGAATTGGCTGTTCTATAACATAATAGAAGTTACACTGAAGGTCAACCACCCCTTTACTCAACACACACAAGCAAACTAGTATAAAAGTTTAAATGCATATTTATTTGGAGTACTGATGATGATTAGTGCACAAAGTTCTAAACCATTTTCACTGTTCATTACTGCCTGGAGACCTGTCGGGTGAGGACTGCAATATGGTCCATGACCAGCAAGATTTTCAAACCTGCCCAATACATATCTGGCCAATGTCACGGCTACAGAACATAGTCTGACTACCTGCAGCTGTTGAAACATACAAACCCCATAATTTCAAAATACCTTTGTTATGGAAAATTGGATCTTAGTATATTTTTGTTGTAAGGCCACTGTTTTATATCTAATACACACCTTAAAGGGATCCTGTCATCGGAAAACATGTTTTTTTCAAAACGCATCAGTTAATAGTGCTACTCCAGCAGAATTCTTCACTGAAATCCATTTCTCAAAAGAGCAAACAGATTTTTTTATATTCAATTTTGAAATCTGACATGGGGCTAGACATTTTGTCAATTTCCCAGCTGCCCCCAGTCATGTGACTTGTGCCTGCGCTTTAGGAGAGAAATGTTTTCTGGCAGGCTGCTGTTTTTCCTTCTCAATGTAACTGAAGGAGTCTCAGTGGGACATGGGTTTTTACTATCAAGTGCTGATCTACCAGGCAGCTGTTATCTTGTGTTAGGGAGCTGCTATCTGGTTACCTTCGCGTTGTTCTTTTGTTTGGCAGCTGGGGGGGGAAGGCAGGGGGTGATATCACTCTAATTTGGGGCAGCTGGGAAATTGACAAAATGTCTAGCCCCATGTCAGATTTCAAAATTGAATATAAAAAAATCTGTTTGCTCTTTTGAGAAATGGATTTCAGTGCAAAATTCTGCTGGAGCAGCACTATTACCTGATTCATTTTGAAAAAAAAATTTTTTTCCCATGACAGTATACTTTTAAGATGAACAGTTGGATGTTAAATCCTTGTATAGGAACAGTAACACCAAAAAATTAAAGTGAATGTGAATAGTGCACTGTTGACCTACACTGGTAAAACTTGTGTGTTTGCTTCAGAAAGACAACTACAGTTAATGTAAACCAGCTGCCGTGTAGACATGGGGGCAGCCATTCAAGCACAGGAAACAGTGCAATGCAACAGTACATTATATTTTCATTACAGTAAAACATTTTCATTTTTGGTGTTACTGTTCCTTTAAAAGACCAGAAACATCATTTTCTAATATTTGTTTCTACTTAACGGAGAAAAAAAAACACAAAGGCAGTTTTAACTTTCAATTCACAAAGTCTTTATTAAGAAATTACTTACCGATTCTCTGCTTGCGCTTCTCTTCAGAAACGGCGACAATGCGATTTCTCCTCCCCGGCTATCACCTATAGAAGGCAGGGAGGAGAAATCGAGTGCCGCACCATGGATCGTCGCCCTGTCGCCGTTTCAGAAGAGGAGCACAAGCAGTTACTGGTCTAAAGTTTTTTTGTGGGCCCCTGGTCTAAGGTTTTTGGGTGGGCTCCTGGTGTCCCAGTCCGACACTGAAGCCACATACCATTCACAAACCACAAATTTGGGGTATCTCTTTACTAAATTAATAGTGAGAGAAAAGGTGCTGTAAAGCAACTTTGAATCAAAATATTGTCACTTATGGCACATGGTGTTAGGGGCGCTCCGTCAGTGAGGTGAGTTGAAAAACTCGCCTCAGGCAGCTTACAAAGGTTACAAGTGGAGGCAAAAATCTGCTCCTGGTACCTTTAAGAGAAGAATTTCTGTTTTTTAAACCAAAGATTCGGCTTTACTAGACAGTGAGAGTGAAATTGCGCTCTCCGCACTAGTGTTGTGGCCTCCCCTCAGACAGTTAAGCGGATGGGGGGGGGGACAGCATCGCAGGAGCCACCTCAGAAATGGCCCTGCGTGGTGTTAATAAAGGCATTAGCACTACCTGCAAATCTGGCAGGAATCCGATGATTCCCTACAGTCAATGTGAGCACTTGGGCATAATTCATCAGAAAAGGTTGAGCAGGGCTTACCGGTGCCCCTCACAAGTATTCATAAATACAAGTACTGTGTATCTTTCCAGATAACAGTTAATAATGGTGTCAAATGTATTGAATTTATAAATGAGCCCTAGTGTGTGTGAAAGCAGGGACTGAAACGTTTGCCACAAAAATTTGTAAGCACTATTTAATTGTAAGGGTCTCTGCATTCCAATGTCATAGGTAAATGTTGTATCAAAGTATTTGTCTTTGTACCCAACATCATGTGGGACCCAGGATGTTGAAGGGCAACTTTTGAGGAAATTTTGGGGTGTTTTATAAAAACCCAATCATTTACCATAGCTTTGAAGTTAAGTAGTTTGGAGTAGAAAGATAGGGTAGATGGGCAGTGGGGTTAGTAAGGGGTCATGGGGGAGGAGTGAGGGGGGCATACAGTTTACCAGCTAAGGAGGTCCTTCTGTTACAAGGAAAACAGAATAATACTAACTTAACATATAATTCTCCACTAAGTAATGCAAATTTCAAAAGTAGAAGTAGTAACCTCCGCTGTATGCTGGCAAATGCACGGAGTTTGTCAGGTAAAATGGGAGACCTAGAATTAATTGCATGCTCTAAAAATTATGATATAATTGGTATCACTGAGACCTGGTGGGATGAAACATGGGACTGGATTGTGAATTTAAATGGTTACACTCTTTTTAGGAGGGACAGAGGGATTAAAAAGGGGGAGGAGTATGTATGTAAAGTCTGAATTAAAGCCATGCGCTAAAGAAATAACCATTGCTGGCACTGGTGAGGGTGTAGAATCCCTCTGGGTAGAGATTTCGACTGGGCAAAATGTTACAAAAAGAATTATCATTGGTGTATGCTATAAACCACCTCGTATAAGTGTATGAAGCCCAGATACTTTTGCAGATACAAGCGGCTTCACAGCTGGGTCAAGTTGTTGCTATGGGTGACTTCAATTATCCAGACATTGACTGGGGTAATGGGGTTGCTAAGACAGAAAAAGCTAGTAGGTTTGTAAATATGCTGAATAACAACTTTTTATTCCAGCTCGTTCAAGAACCTACTAGGCATAACTCTCTTTTGGACCTTGTAATAACTAACAATACTGAACTCATCTCTAACATTTGTGTGGGTGAGCATTTAGGGAATAGTGATTATAACATGGTCTCCTTTGAGATTCTGTTGCAGAAGCAATTCTATAAACTAAAACACTAAATTTCAGATGTGCAAACTTTGACAGTATAAGGGCATCTCTGCAACATATTAAGTGGGAAATGCTTTTCACAGGGTTAAACACAGAACAAAAATGGGAAGTCTTTAAAATGCTGCTTAATAAATATACTTGTCAGTATATTCCACTTGTAAGCAAGGAACATCGTTGCAAAGCAAAATCTTTATGGTTCAATAGAAGGTGGGTAAGAAAAGACGTGCTTTTAAGGCTTTCAAGTTAGCTGGGACAGCCGAATCATTTATAAGGTACAAGGAGGCTAATAAATCATGCAAAGAAGCTAAAATTGATATGGAAAAGGATATTGCTGCAAGCAGTAAAAAAAATACAAAATAATTTTTTAAATATGATGGTTGATAAAAACAAAATAAAAGCTCAGATTCTGAACTCATATTTTTCATCTGTCTACACAAATGAGTAACCAGTAAGTGAAGGTTTCCTTCTTAATAGTCCCAATTCTAGTAATACAACTAATGATGCATGGTTCACACATAAGGAAATTCAAAAGAGACTAGAACATGTTAAGATTAACAAAGGTCCGGGGCCAGATGGTATTCATCCCAGGGAATTTAGCAAGCTTAGCTCTGTGATTGCCAAACCTCTTTACTTAATTTTTCAGGATTCATTGAGATCTGGCATAGTGCCGAGAGACTGGCGAATTGCTAATGTGGTGCCTCTATTCAAAAAAGGATCCCGTTCTCAGCCTCAAAACTATAGGCCAGTTAGTCTGACGTCAGTGGTAGGAAAAGCTTTTTGAAGGGTTAATAAAGTATAAGATACTGGACTTCATAGCAAATCATAATACTATGAGTGTGTGCCAGTATGGTTTTATGGGTAATAGATCTTGCCAGACTAACTTAATTTCTTTTTATGAGAAGGTAAGTAGAGACCTCGATTCTGGGATGGCAGTGGATGTGATTTACTTAGACTTTGCTAAAGCATTTGATACAGTGCCATACAAAAGGTTACTGGTTAAATTAATGAATGTTGGCCTGGAACATAGTATTTGTACCTGGATAGAGAACTGGCTAAAAGATAGACTACAAAGAGTGGTGGTAAATGGAACATTTTCTAATTGGACCAGTGTTGTTAGTGGAGTACCGCAGGGCTCTGTACTAGGTCCCTTGCTTTTCAACTTGTTTATTAATGACCTGGAGGTGGGCATTGAAAGTACTGTTTCTATTTTTGCAGATGATACTAAATTGTGCAGAACTATAGGTTCCATGCAGGATGCTGCCACTTTGCAGAGTGATTTGTCTAAGTTGGAAAACTGGGCAGCAAACTGGAAAATGAGGTTCAATGTTGATAAATGCAAGGTTATGCACTTTGGCAAAAATAATATAAATGCAAGTTATACACTAAATGGCAGTGTGTTGGGAGTTTCCTTAAATGAGAAGGATCTAGGGTTTTTTTTAGATAACAAGTTGTCTAATTCTGGACAGTGTCATTCTGTGGCTACTAAGGCAAGTAAAGTTCTGTCTTGCATAAAAAAGGGCATTAGCTCAAGGGATGAAAACATAATTATGCCTCTTTATAGGTCCCTGGTAAGGCCTCATCTGGAGTATGCAGTTCAGTTTTGGACTCCAGTCATTAAGAGGGATATAAATGAGCTGGAGAGAGTGCAGAGACGTGCAACTAAATTAGTTAGAGGGGTGGAAGACTTAAATTATGAGGGTAGACTGTCTAGGTTGGGGTTGTTTTCTCTGGAAAAGGCGCTTGCGAGGGGACATGATTACACTGTACAAGTACATTAGAGGACATTTTAGACAAGGGGGACCTTTTTACCCATAAAGTGGATCACCGTACCAGAGGCCACCCCTTTAGACTAGAAGAAAAGAACTTTCATTTGAAGCAACATAGGGGGTTCTTCACAGTCAGGACAGTGAGGTTGTGGAATGCACTGCCGGGTGATGTTGTGATGGCTGATTCAGTTAATGCCTTTAAGAATGACTTGGATGATTTTTTGGACAGACATAATATCAAAGGCTATTGTGATACTAAGCTCTATAGTTAGTATAGGTTTGGGCATATAGAATTTAATTAAAAGTAGGGAGGGGTGTGTGTATGGATGCTGGGTTTTCATTTGGAGGGGTTGAACTTGATGGACTTTGTCTTTTTTCAACCCAATTTAACTATGTAACTATGTAACTATATTTACCCATTTTGAATTGGAAAGGCTATAGAGTTGCTAAAAAAAAAAAAATATGAAAAGTTGAGTCAAATTCCTGTTAGTGGCCTTTACGCCATATAAAATAGGCTCAGTGAAGGCTCCGAAGCATCAGTACTTACAATTTTAATGTAGTATTCATATTTTGGGGTCGCTGTATATTTTGAGATTTCATAATTTCGGTAATCATATGCATTTGTGGCATCAGTATTCAAAATAGCTGTAGTATTTACAGAATATTTGTAGTGTATTGTCTTTCTACAGAAGAACAAGGATAGACATTTTGTAAAATACTGGCTTTCCAGGGGTTAAAGGCAGGGGCGCTCCACCAATGAGGCGAGTTGAGACACTCGCCTCAGGCGGCAGCGCCCCCCTCGTTACCAGGGGCGGCAAAAATGCCGCTCCTGGTAACTAAGAGCCGAATTTCCGGTTTTCAACCCGGAAATTCGGCTCTTCTAGTGCAGAGAGCGCAATTGCGCTCTCTGCACTAGCGTCGTGCAGCGCCCCGACCCCCTCCTGCGCAGAAAATGTGAGCGCCGTGAGGAGGGGTCGGGGCGGCAATGGAAGGCCGCCTCAGGCGGCATTAAGGCGCCGATCGGCGCTGGTTAAAGGAGAACTAAATCCTAAAATCAAATATGGCTAAAAATGCCATAGTTTATATACTGAATTTATTGCACCAGCCTAAAGTTTCAGCCTCTCAAAAGCAGCAATGATCCAGGACTTCAAGCTTGTCACAGGGGGTCACCATCTTGAAAATTGTCTGTGACACTCACATGCTCAGTGGGCTCTGAGCAGCTGTTGAGAAGCTAAGCTTAGGGGTTGTCACAAATTATCAAGCAGAAAATGAAGTTGGCCTGTAATATAAGCTGATGCTACAAGGCTGATTATTAAATTCTGATGCTAGTTGCACTGGTTTCTGTGCTGCCATGTAGTAATTATCTGTATTAATCACTAATCAGCCATATATTGTGACATTTCTATTCTATGTGTACTGTATATTGTGAGTGAGTCCCTAAGCTCAGTAAGTGACAGCAGCATAGAGCATGTGCAGTGAATCAGCAGAAAAGAAGATGGGGAGCTATTGGGGCATCTTTGGGGCACAGATTTTACCTGCTAAAGGGCCGTGGTTGCCTTGGGCTGGTACAGAAGCCCAAAACATTATTTACAACATTCCTAGCCTACTTCCTTAGTTAGGCTTTAGTTCTCCTTTAACTGGTTTGGTGTCTTTTACCACACATACAATCATTGTTACAATGATGCCTTGTTATTTAAAACTGCAGTACAGGAACACCAAGAGCCGCAAAACACACAAAACAATTGTTGCTACCCCTTGTGTAGTGCAATCTGTGCCAGACTGAAAATCTGGTGCAAAACACAGAGGGCATATTTATTAACATTGGAGACAAAAATCACCGGTTATGTTGCCCATAGCAACCAATCGGAGCTTTGCTTTTGTTATCTTTTCCTTTTAAATGTTTTTATTTTTCAGATAAGCATCAAACATATTACCCTCAAGGGCCATGTCATTAACTACAAGTACAAGAAATATCAATAAGTAGTTTTCATCAAGTATAAAAATTAGAGAAAAAAAAACGTATATCCGTGACGACATTTTTGCTTTTGTTTACGAACTTGTAGGTGACTGCCCAAATTTAACTGCTGATCACCAGTGATGTGTGTAACCAGTGTTAATAAATATGCCCCAGAATGTAAAGCTGACAAGTCCAATGTAGCTAATACACTTGCTTTGGTATGAAATAAGACTCGATCTTCTTATTTCATGAATGATATGCAAGCTAGAGGTTTGCCAGGAAATTAGTACATAAAGGGGCTTCTATAAACACAGGCAAATTTGCACCTGGGCAGTAACCCATGGCAACCAATCAGAGGGTTGCTTTCATTGCTCAATCTGAGGATGGCTGGAAAAAGCCACTCACTGATTGGTTGCTATGGATTTGCCCTGTGTTTATAAATGAGCCTTAATGTCTGGTCTGTTTGCAGAAAGTCCACGGTGCAGGTAAAAAAAAAACCCAAAAAACATTTTTTCCTTCTTGCACCAACTCTTGTAATTAGGCCAAGTGTGTTTTGTATGCCGGGTCACATTTAAGTATTCATGTGAATATGTATTTGGCTATCCCACATGCCACTGTGTAACAACAAGCATATTGGATGAGCTACTATTCACAGCGTTTTACTGTAAAGTTATGAGACTATTTTCTCAAAACTTTAGCAATGATTTGCAGTTGATTTGCATTCTTTAGATTTGGAGTCTAAAGAATGTAAATCCATTCTGGATTTTTAGAATGTGTACTTTATACAACTACTTGGTTTCCTGGGGTTCACTTACTATTAGGTCTTATATGAGTAATGAGTTGCTATATGGGTTTTTATGTAAAAATACAATAGTGGGATTTCTGTGTTTTGAACACATTTTCTGGGGGCATATTTTACAATTTGCCATGTTAGTTGGCCTTGATGTGTGCCTATTTCTGGTCTGATGCTTTGAAAATTTTTAAACTTCTGCAAAAATATATATTTGGTACTGGCATTCACAAATGTATGGGGCTTTCCAAATCAGTTCCATTTTCCCCTGCAAATAAAGGAACATGTAAACATTTTAGAGAAATATTATCTCGTTACAGGAGTAAAATTAGACACATATTGATGCATATTTACAAAGCGTGTCCTGTCCTTCCCAGGAAATGCCCCTAAATTTCAAAGTACAAAATGTTAAACATGGAAAAAAAAATAATCTTTTAGGAAGCCGTCCTTTCTATACCACATAGTCAATCCAGAATATACACAGCAGGGGTGTAACTAGAGAGGAAGCAGACAGTGCTTCTACCCAGGAGTATAAGGGGCCCAACAAGTCCATAATTAATGAGCAATTTCAGTGTATCTTGGTAGAATAGGTCTACTTACCAATGTTCTGGGGCCCTAAATTGCATTTGCTGTGGGGCCCAGTAACACCTGGTAATATCAGAGACACACAGGTTCTGCAACATAAAAACTCAAAGGAAACACATGCTTTCTGTGAAATTCAATGCCTGTACCTACAGTATAATGACATGTCAGCAGAAAATATTCTGGACAGAGTTAAAATTGCAAAAAAAAAACAACAAATATTTGCAAGATTTAAAGGAAAAGTAAACCCTCCGAATTTTTTCCTTTGCCGATGTTTTTCACAGTTCCTCCACTGGATCATCAAATCAAGATACAATTAAAGATCAGTGCCGCAGGCTATGGAAAAAACAAATAACAGAACCTAGTGCAAAATTGTTAATATTCAGTGCAACCACCAAAGTGTTGCAACACTAATCTGTGTGTGTCTTGAACCATAGAGATTCTATGCACAGATTTTTTGTGTGTGCTATAGTTATTTTTCCAAAATGAAATTATAAATAAGTCAAACAAAGTGCTTTTAGTGCTTGCTTCAAAAGGTAAAATTAATTAAAATAAGGTGCAATGGTGTTTTCTTCAATCAGTAAAAATCAGCATGTGGCTTCTTCACTCTCTGGTGGGATTGGCAACTTACAAGATTCCTGATTTCAAAACAGCATATCAATATCAATATCCAGGGTATTAGAGACCTCTGACAAAGCTGACCTCAGACAAATGCGTCAGGTGTGACATCACTTCCGGTCTCAGCAGTGAATGTACAAGTGGAACATACAGGAGAGGGAGATGCCGGCGGAACCCATCTCTTTGTATTGCAAAAGTTCACTTCCATGATCTGCACTATAAGACTGGATTGTTTAATATGCGCTCAGAAATGTGACTTATAAAAAGCAATACCCTGGAGTTGATATTGATATACTGTTTTGAAATCAGGAATCTTGAGTTGCCAATATGACAGAGAGTGGAGAAGACACATGCTCGCGTGGAGTATGCGGGTGGGCTAGGACCTCATAGCCAGGCACCAGGACCGCGCGGCCTCAGGGCACCAGCCCACTAAATCCGACGCTGATTCTGGATTTCACTGATCCAGTTCTGCTGACATCTCACTAGAGTTAAAATAGTGATTGCTAGTTCACCCAGGGCCGGATTTCACGTAGCGGCGCCCCAAGGCCGCGTGGTCCTAGCGCTGGCAGAGCATGCACGAGCAAGTGCACTTTTAAGCACTGGAGCACTGGGGAGCTTTGAGTCCCCAGTGCTCCTCAGGAATGCGGCTGGGCCGCATGCTGCCCCTACATTTTTGCCACCTCGAATATTATGATTTGCAGATGTTCATCTGGCACTAAAAGAGTTAAAAAGGACCTACTATGGAAAGTTACCCCTTCAATGTGCCATTGTGACAGTTGCACTTTATGACTTAACTACCATTTTAAAATGGTCCAAAGATAATGCTGCTGACTTTTTGAAGTGGCAAAAAATATTATGAAGCTGAAAATACAAATAGCTAAAAACAAATCCATTGATCAGCCTAAACAGTAACAATAGCACGGCTTGGGAGTGTAAGAGTTAAACGGTGAAGCTCAGCCATAAATACATTCAGCACCATGAACAGCCCTCCATGAAATAGGACCCTGCAGCCCCGCTTGCTCCTGTAGCACACAAAGCCACGCCCACTAGGCTGCCTGGATACAGAATCTGTCAGCTTACAGACTTTGTCACAAGCCCGAATGAATTGTCCGAGATGGGATGGTCGAGGTGTTTACGGTGAGATGATTGTGGGAGCTGCAGCAGGTACGCAAGGGGCAGCCTGACGCGCCCTCAACGAGACAAGTGAGGGGCTGCTGCTGCTGTTGCTGGGAGAGTCTGTGCTGCTGCGACAGGGGAGGACGAAGCCAGCAGCTCAAGGAGCTGAGCATGCGCCGTCCACTCCACTGACTATATTCTCAGGCAAGCTACCCAAGGAAAAAAAGCAGCATTTTATAGAAAGAAGAAACTGCTCCAGAAAAAAAATATAAATATATATCTTCTTGTGAGGATATTTAACGCCAACAGGTAGGCATATTTCATTCCCAGCTTTTCAATTTGCCTTTCCATAGAGACAGTGTTACTGTGAACCCCAGTGTTCATTAATTGAGGGCTACTGGGCATAATGATACTAGAAGCTGACTGGCAACTGCATTATGGAAGCCCACACCGACCTCAATATATGGACTAGAGCAACAATCAGCCCCTGGATTGCAGGACATCCTAACAAAGGGACGTTTTGTGTTGCTGTATATAGAGCATCCAATTGTGCCTGTATATAATACACTCATCTACACAGAGATATATAGCCCATATGCTCTATACATATATATACATGCATAAAGTGAATATGTGTACACCAGTGGATTACAAAGCAGCAGCACATCCCTGATCACTCTTATCCATTCAGAGCTGAAAGTGGCATAGTAACGGCAACGGGAATGCTATGAATAATGGAGCCTGATCCCTAATGTTGTGAGCTCTACTGGAGGCATTGCATTATCTTTATTCTGCATGAATACTGCATGTTGGATTGCTGCACGAACATAGCAGGCTTAATTCCTTACAAAATATGCTCCGATTTATCCAGGACCAAAAATGGCTCGCTACAGATTATGCTGATTTCAATATTAGGGTGTTTCCTTTTACAATACTTGCATTACCCCCCAGCCTGTCATTCATGGGCTTGGATACATTTATAAATGCATTCATCCCCCACTGTTAGCCAGTTGAAAGGGCTGGATGCCATTGTGATTCCTGCATAATGTACATTTCTCCATATTAATTCTCTCCTGTGAGAATGTTGAATGTTATATCATATTCTGCATGATTTATGTAGGAGGGAACCATGTTGTGCTGCTCTGTTATAAATCTCAGCATTCGTAATATACAGGCTGAGAATATAGATATTGAAATTATATGTGTGTGGGATAATGCAGTGCTAAATAGAACCCAAACAGACAGGGATTTTTGTTATTTGCTGCTAGTCATCTACGCCTCACATTATCTCCAGCATTTTGAGGGACAAAAACGTATTTTTCAGCCCTACAAACAAAAACAAATGGTAGTACTAGACTGTGTCTCCCTTTGCTGCCTTACATAAATTATCATTCTTATGTTAGCACTGTCTCACATCCTTACTTGCTATCTGAAAACTGATAGCTTCGTTTTTTTTTCCAGATCTATTGACAGCATGACACACCAAAAGGAAGAAAGAGCAGAATGTGTGCCTAGACATCAGCTCGCTTGTTTTTGTGGATTACATTTGCAGTAAAATGTATGGATCTATCTTGTGCTTGACCCTGTATATAGACCATGAGACTTGACTGAAGCAATATCTATATCATCCATCTATGGCGAACGATAGCCATGCAGCTGACAACATTCTGCAAAATGTGTCTCCTTTAACAGCATTTTTAAAGCTGACTTCATTGGGCTTTATAATAGGAGTCAGCGTGGTAGGTAACCTTCTAATCTCCATCTTGCTAGTGAAAGATAAGACCTTACATAGAGCTCCTTACTACTTCCTATTGGATCTTTGCTGCTCAGATATCCTCAGATCTGCTATTTGTTTCCCATTTGTATTCACCTCAGTAAAAAATGGCTCTACGTGGACGTATGGGGCTCTTACTTGCAAAGTGATTGCATTTCTTGGGGTGTTGTCCTGCTTTCACACTGCTTTCATGCTCTTCTGCATAAGTGTGACCAGATACTTAGCTATAGCGCACCACCGGTTTTATACAAAAAGATTGACCTTTTGGACTTGTTTGGCAGTTATTTGTATGGTTTGGACCTTATCAGTAGCTATGGCCTTTCCACCAGTCCTAGATGTTGGTACCTATTCTTTCATAAGGGAGGAAGACCAGTGCACGTTTCAGCATCGTTCCTTCAGGGCCAATGATTCCTTGGGATTTATGTTACTTCTTGCCCTCATTCTTTTAGCCACACAGCTTGTCTACCTCAAGCTGATATTTTTTGTTCATGATCGCAGGAAAATGAAGCCAGTTCAGTTTGTAGCAGCAGTGAGCCAGAACTGGACTTTCCATGGTCCTGGAGCCAGTGGTCAAGCAGCTGCTAACTGGCTAGCAGGCTTCGGAAGGGGTCCCACTCCACCCACCTTACTCGGAATAAGGCAAAATGCAAACACCACAGGCAGGAGACGACTGCTGGTTTTGGATGAGTTTAAAATGGAAAAAAGAATCAGTAGAATGTTCTATATTATGACATTCTTATTCTTAACCTTGTGGGGTCCCTATCTGGTAGCTTGTTACTGGAGAGTTTTTGCAAGAGGTCCTGTGGTACCAGGAGGATTTTTAACAGCAGCTGTCTGGATGAGCTTCGCCCAAGCTGGAATCAATCCTTTTGTCTGCATTTTTTCAAACAGGGAGCTGAGGCGCTGTTTCAGCACAACCCTTCTTTACTGCAGAAAATCCAGGTTACCAAGGGAACCTTACTGTGTTATATGAGGGAGCTCCTGCAAAATCTTTAGCCTTGTGAAACACTATCTCTGCTAAGCAATTGTGGCCTGTAGCCATTTCTTGAGAAGAAGATCAAGAATGGAATGTCAGCAGCATTGTGCACACTTTGCAATAGCGCACCTGTAATCCTATTTTAACCTAAAGTGTTCCTGCTGGCCACCAGGGAAGGTTTGTAATTTGAAACAGAGGACACAACCACGTCGCTAATTTGGTTTATGTGGTTAAAAGCTAGATCATGAGAATGGCAGGTGCTAGGAATCACTGCTGAATGCTGTGTATATCACTACATAAAGAACAGCAAGAAAGGTTAGCAATGGACATTTTAAATAATTGAATTGAGGTAAATGTGTTAATAAACATGCTTTTAAGAGTTTGAAGACTCTTTGAATATTTAATACTGTTTGAGGGTTTTTTTGTCCTTTTTTTCAAAGATTGACTAATGGGAATTAAAAGTACTGTAACTGATGAAGGATGTGCCAATCATTATTGGATTATCTTACTAAGAGGTTTCTTTGCCTGTAAGTAAATCTTAGGGAGCATTCCAAAGCAGTATTTTTTTGTTAAAATTATATTCTACTTTTTCAAGTAATCTTTCTATAAAGCAAAGGTTTTCTTTAACAATGAAATTTACATTTAAATATATTTGTGTTCTGACCCCCCCCCTCTTTTTGGCAATTTTTGTTTTTGAATCTCATTTAAAAGAAAACCTAGATCGTAGTGAGAATGGCAACGTTATATCTTATATTTTGAATCCCCTGGGTATCCGGAGAGGCATTTAACAGGTTGAGCTGGGTACTTCTCTGGTGCCTCAGCAGCTGAAGGGTCTACTTACTGAGCACTAATACTAAATCTGAATAAATACATGTTGCCTTAATTGGTTATCTAGCATCTTCCATTTTGTTTAAACTTGGATTAATATCAATGAAAACATAATGTCGGGTCAATCTTTTTGGGAGTGCATGAAAGAAAGCTAAAGTCACCTCTCTCCTTTGGCTCCCATTGTTCTCTAAATCAGTTTGCACATCACTTGGATGAGATCAGCCTTCCAGATGTGCTGCCTGTTCTGATTCACTCTAAGAAACACAGACGGTTGAACGTGTTTATATTTGAACTCAACTGTTGTGGGGAGACAAGGGCCTTGGTATTATATTTTGCACAAGTTGTGAAGCATTTATTCTACTGAAGGCACAGTCTTATTTATACTTTCTGCACATTTTGGTGTATTGGTTGTTTAAATGATTTCTTTACTCCCCACCCCTTCTTGTGAAAACATTATTTTTTAGTATTTTAGATTAACATTAGAGTCTGTGAGTCTTTCATTCTTTAAATTACAGATGTGTGTGAAATTTAAATATAAAGTTGCATTTGCCAAATTTTTTCCTGTGTAGCTTGTTAATTTTCCTGGAATAAAATTTTACATTTTTCCAGTTATGCAACTAACCTTTTTCTCCTATTTTGTCTAGTGATATGGAATGAGCTAGCGAGAATGGGAATATGGATTTTTCTTTGTAGTGATTATTGCCACAGCTGTAGATGCATGAATGATGAACACAACAGTATGTGTCTTATAAAGATACAAATCAGGAAGCATAGCTGGCATATTATATATTCAAAGGGCATATTTTTCATTGTCCTTGTGAATATTGTGAATATGTACTGACAGTGCTGATGTACTTCTCAGTGGTCCAGCAGCCCTATGATAATCTTAACCATAAACTCCAGATTTGGTATACTTATTGTATATTGCTTTAAAGAGGGTGTATAATCATCCCATTAGAATGCCAATAGATATGTGTTGTTGTTTTTTCTTACTGCTGTAAAGACATACAACATAGTTTCTTCTGCACCACCAGGCAGCCTCAGACAGCAACCACCAGACATGCTGTTCTCTCAGAGCAGCTGAAACCTGATGAAATAGAAAATACACATCCAACAGTGAATATACTTGCTTCCAATTGGCTTCTACTTCATACTGAGGACTGTGCTGTAGGAGACCAATCAGATTACTTTGGAATCAAAGCATAGGACTGAGGCTGGCTGTGGCAGCGGAGCAAACTAGATTGTTTATCTTTACAAAAGAAAGAAAGAAATAATGCTTATACAGGTATGGGACCTGTTATCCAGAATGCTCGGGACCTGGGGTATTCCAGATAACAGATATTTCTGTAATTGGGATCTTCATACCTTAAGTCTACTAGAAAATCTTTTAAACATCAAATAAACCCATAAGGCTGGTTTTGCTTCTAATGTGGATTAATTATATCTTAGTTTGGATCAAGTACAAGGTATTGTTTTATTATTACTGAGAAAAAGGAAATAATTTTAAAAATTTTGGATTATTTGATTATAACGGAGTCTATGGGAGGCAACCTTTCTGTAATTCTGAGCTTTCTGGATAATGGGTTTTCAGATAAAGTATCCCATACCTGTATATGCTTGCAAGGATTCAAACACAATCCCTCAATTTAACGGGATTACTATACATCCCCTTTAATCTTTTGGCCTTGCACATGGACCAAAGTATATTAAGAATGAATAAAGCTGGCCACAGATGAAAAGATCAGATCGTACGAATCAACGTACGATCGGACTTCCCCATCTCCTGACCTGCCACTAACCTTTCCGATCAAATAAAGTAGTAAAAGAACAGATCAGCCGATGTTCTGCCCCTGACAGCAATCGTACGATATCTATGTCCAACCAAAGCTAGTGACAGTCTCCCACTGAAAATCATACGATCGGCAATACACGCAGAGATATTATCGGCAGCCGACAGAAATCTTTTAACCTGTGTGATTGACCAAACGACCGATCTCCGGCGGACAAAAACATGCCGGGACTCTCCACACACGGTCTGAAAATCGTACGAATCCTTGATTCGTACGATCAGATCTTTGCGTCTATGGCCAGCTTAAGGAACCAAAGCCTATGGAAAGGAGTAAAGCTCTGAAGGACATAGATCTGCAAAGAACAAATTTGGTAGCCCTTCCCTTCAGCGTTGACTTTGCTTTCATTTTAAAAGTGCTCATTGTGCCTGTGACCAGAGAGCAATATCCATTTCAATGTTACTTTCTTAGATCTGCATAAAAATGTAATTAACTGTACCATTTGGAATATCACGTGTGGTGTGTACCAGTCCAGCTTTCCCCCTACTAATAATTTCCAAATATTAACAATTAAAGTTACATTGTAAGACCAATTATGAATGAGTCATAACAATAGAAGTAAAATATGATTTGCTATTGCACCACATCTTATCAATATCTCACCACTTATTGGATCATTTTCAAACTATGTATGGAATTTCCAGTTTACCGCAGTAGGTGAAGCAGTTAAAAAAAACACAAAGTTGTATATGAAAAAATAATTTTTGCACCAAAAAGCAGTTTTCCTTTAATCTTTGTAAAAAAATATTCCCTCAATTGTTCCATAAAATAACCATTTGTCCATTCAAGCAAATTGTGTTTTGGGAGTGCTGTGGAATGTAGTGGGGCATTATTTAATCAACAAATGCTGAACATGGAAGTTGATTTTATATTTTCAATGTTTGCATGTATGTACTCTTTTCACAAAATGCCTTACCAAAATTTTAGGGATGCACTGAATCCCAGATTTGGTTCAGGATTCAGTCAAATCGGACCCTTTTTAGTACGATTCAGCCGAATCCAAGAGCCTGACTGAATTAAATCTTGACCCAACACAAGGGTAAAATGCATGCATCAGCTATACATCGGGATTTTCTGGGGAAGCCAAGGGTCCGGATTCAGTTCTGTATCTGTCCGAATCCATTCCCCGGGATTCTGGGGTTCGTCTGGGTTAGGTGCATCCCTTTAAAATACATATGAAAAACATAACATGCTGGTATTGTTCTAATGTTATATATATGTGTCAAACTGAGTATTAGTTATTTGGCTTGTGTAATTTCTACTATGGATTAGTGAATGATAATATTTCAGACTATTTTCAAGCTGTTGTGACATAAGAATACAGAAAATGGAAAACAGTACAACTGAACTGTCAGACAATGACATCAGACATTATTGCCTCAGAGTCCAGCACATAATCTCTTATAAGAAATATTACTTTACCAATTTTACCGATTTTGCTTTAAAAATAAGTTAAGGAAACTCACATTGTTTGGTAGTACAACTATACTAGGAAAGGATTTACAGCAGTCATTTGACTACTAAGATCTCCTGCCTGTGTCTTTCTGCTCTCTCCTTTGATCCAAGTTGCTAAGCACCTGTAGGAACAAAGCACAACATGGACATTGTAGATGTCACATTACAGGAGAACGTATGGGATGTGTTCTTCTTTACCATAGTCATATTTCAGAGACCATAGGGCACCTTTTTGGGGCAATATTTAAGGTGAGGATGACAGAATTATGAACAGGAGGATAGAGTAAACTGTAAATAAATGTTTACCATGCAACCTTTATATAGCATTTACAAATGGAACAAATTCTTCCAGAATCTTTTGCTTTTATTATGTGTGATGTTAAAAGGGACCGGTCAGAAATTCCAAATTTATTTCTGTTTTTTCTGTTACTTCTATTTCTGTTAAATCTTTTTTCCTGTATTCTTTTGGAATCCACAATTAGAGCACTTAAGATGGTCATACATACAAGCCAAACAAGTGGATCTCTCCCCAATATGCCCTCCTTGAGGTGGGAAATATCGGGTTGTTTGTGGGCCCTCGGGACCAACAATCCGTTTACAACAAGAAGAATACAGGTGGTCAGATTAAGGATTGCATCAACTAATTGTTGCGGTCCTCGATCCAATGGGATTTTTAAACATACCCGATTGACATCTGCCTTATTCTTGGCCAGATATCGACCAGGGAAGCCTGTCAGAGGGCCCCATACACTGCCCAATAAGCTGCCGACTAAATCTGTCGGCAACTTATATCAGCCCGTGTATGAGGACCTTCAGGCAAGTGCCATTTTGTGAACAATGTTAAGAAGGTAAGTTTTGTATCATGCCAAAATCTTTCTTATGCACCAGTGTGGGGGACCTGATACACATGCACAATTACATGGTGAGAAGGGAGGGTAACATGAGAACTGAAAGTGAAAGCAGGCATAGAGGCGGGGCAGGCATTATATGATTGACTGTTGAGACTTTTAAAAAACTTAATAACTGGTATGCATGTGTTCATAAAAAGAACAATTTGGTCTCTTGGAAAGGACTTTCATTATTATACAGCTTTTTATGTCTGGATAACAGGTCCCCTTTAATAGTGGATTCTGGCTTGCCAAGTTATAGATATTCCAGGCTGTTGCAAGTACAATTTTGCAGTTTGTGTTATGTAGTCTTTTTGTTTTCATAGCTTTCCCATTTATTACAGATGTTTTTATAAAGTTATTTGCTTATCGGGCATATGAACATGATCATCAGAAGTAGAACCTTAAAGGAGAACTATCACGAAAATGAAAAATTTATATAAGCTTCAGCATACTGAAATAAGAAACTTTGTAAATACAATCAATTACATATTCAGCATTGTTTCTGAAATAATCAAGTTTATGTTCACTATCCCTCTCTTAGCATCTGTTTATCTTCATTCTTTCTTTATGAAGGAGTTGGGTGTCAGATATTCATTGACAGTTAGAGCCAATATATCTTATAGTGGGGCTTCCTTTCCTAGCAGATGTATTAGAGCTCATTCAAATAACTGATTCCAGTACAAACAAAATCTGACAAAATTATTGCCTTTTGAACAAATTCTGCATGTAGAGAGACAGGATTTCTGGTGATTTTAACAGAGTGAGCTCTAATACATCTTCTAGGCAAAAGGAGCTCCCCTATAAGATATATTGGATCTTACTGTCAATGATTATCTGACACCCAAATCCTGCATGGAGACAGAATGAAGAGAAACAGATGCTGAGAGAGGAATAGCAAATATAAACTTGATTATTTCAGAAACAGTACAGAATATGTAATTGATTATATATAGAAATATTTCAGTATAATGAAGCTTATATTAAATCTTCATTTTCACAATAGTTCCCCTTTAATAATTTTCAAATGCCCTACCTCAGCCCTACTGCTATGCATTTCATACATTTAAAACCATTAAGCACTTAAGCATCCCTTTTAAAGCTGAAGTTTGTCCAATTTTAGCATATGGAAATGAAATGTTGATGTTCCTAGGCTCTGCAATAAATTAAACACCGCCTTCCATCAAATTTTGCTGATGAAGAACAATGACTTGGAATCACAACTGTAAACATTTTCTTACAACAACAGTAATACTGATATTAACCAGCATACTAGGATTCCCAAAAAAGCTTATCAGAGGGCTCCCTAGAATTACACAGACCAGGTCTGTTTGCAGCTCTTCCACGAATCATAGATTTTCGGTGGTTTCTAGAGAAATAATAACATTATTCAAGTGTGTAGTTCTGTGCCTGCACTTTAAATGACATTTGTTTCTTTTTAAGTTCCCTACACTTGGGCTATTCTATCTTTGACAACCACGTCGCCCTAACAAACCATAACAGGCAAACTGAAAATCATTTCCTAACAAGGTTAAACCTGATGTCCTCGAGCTACCTAAATGATAGTGTTAATGCATACTTGTTTGTCATTTTACTTGTGGCCATGAGCATGTTTTTCTATTGTATGACAGAAATTGCCTCCCACTTACACCCTGGTAATATATGCATATTAAACCTTACTCTAGAGCAGTGATCTTAATATTTGTAGTACAGGCCTCCCTTTGAGGTCAAACATTGTCCCCACTGGCTCATAACGAGGTTACAGATATATATTATCAGCATTGTTGTTTCAGCCAATCATAGAAAAATATCTGGGGCAGCAAATGCTCATTCATCCACAATCAACCCTAATTACACTTCAATCTGGCATTTAAAGAGTATTTAGCAATGGAAAAAGGCATTCATGCCGAAATCTCATCCTTTTCTGCCTCTTTCCATGTACCTCCCCAACAGCAAGCAACTGCCACGTTAACCTCATAGTTATTGATGTATTTGTAATAATTATACTCTAGAGACTGACACAATCCATTTAAGAGTAAACGCATCTTCAGTCTCTTTGTTCATCAACCACATAACATTTAGAACCAAATCTTGCACCAGGAGTATTGGACTGAAAACAAACACGGAATGAAATTGCAGTGTTATACCCCAAGTGGCATCTTCTCGTGTCTGAGGCAGGTGCTATGGCCATCCTGTTTCTATTTACCCCCTTTACAGAATATGCTTTTGCAGAAGATGTATGAATTGGATCTCATACAGACTTAAAACACCGATTTGCACATAATCCTAGAGGGCAATGTTCATGCAGCTGTAAGCAATCATTGCCAGTGTTCAGTGAACTGAGAAAAATGAGTGTATCTGCTGCAATGACTTTCCTAGTAACGCTTTTATGTGGCTTTTATAACACAGCATCATATACTGTATGTATATATGTGTGTGTATAAACAGCGTATGTGATTGCTTATATAAACATACATATATCATATATATTTGTTAGCATATTGAATATTCTTGTGATGCTATGAGGCTACAAGCTTCAGCCCTCTGTAGAGCAGTTCCAGTCCTCCTAATTTGAAGAACTTGTAGATACTAGCACTCAATGCAAATGTCCAGTGAGTAGATAAATGCAAAAGAGTGAGACTTTATAAAAATCTGTAAGTTTTATTGTCAATAAACTCCCAATATGCTCCAGTTTCCTGTTCTGATATATGTCTGTAACCAACCACTGCAGTAATTACTTCTCCATGTTGCTGTTTGCCCCAATATATGTTTTAAATATTACCTTGCATAAAAAGTGTACTTACACTACTTGGTGTACAGAACAATATGCATGAAATACTCCAAGTCCTCGTTTCCATACCTCCGTCCTGATCATAGACATCTGTGCATTCCAGCATTAATACCTCAGCCTCCTGCGAGCTGCACTGTCAAGTCTGGTTTTCTACACTACTGATAATCCTACAGCCAACACATTTCACCTGCCAAATTTCTCAAGGAGTCTATCTCTATCTATCACTCTAGATTGCCCATCTACCTATGTATCTATATATACACCTTTATACAACATATGTCTGTATGCAATATGTTTATCTTCTGTATCTACATGTTTATGTATCTATCTATGTTTCTGTCTGTCTTATTTATCTATGGAAATTTTTGGAGTTTGGGCGACAGCCTTTACATTCATAAAAAGTAACAAGTAGTCTGCAAGAAATGTAAAACATGTGCGCAGTTAGCTGACTTCCTGGTGACCACTTTATTATTTCAGCTATTTGTACCAAAAGGAAGTCAACAAAACCACAAAATTAATCCTTGCTAGACTGGCAATAAATACAGCAAATACATACGTGGGGGAAAAAATCAGCAGCACTTGAATACCAAGATATTTAGCAGCTTCACGTCTTTCTACCAGTTCTCTCACTGGGTTATATTTATCAAAGAGTGAAGTTAGAGATCGCCACAGTCCTCTAGAGTGAAATTCCACCACTCTCCATATCATAAATTGGGATATATTTATCAATCTAAATTATCCATCAACTATATGCCTCTGTCTCTATACGCGTCTCTCTCTCTCTCTCTCTCTCTCTCTCTCTCTCTCTCTCTCTCTCTCTCGCTCGCTCATCTGTCATCTACATGTACTTTCTGTATGTCTGTCTATTCATTTTTCTAATTTGTCTGACTGTATATATATTTTTGTTTATGTATTTATTCATACAGCCCATTTATCAATATTTCTGTCTGTCTCTAAAGAGATACTGTATATATATATATATATATATATATATATATATATATATATATATATATATATATATATATATATATATATATATATATATATATATATATATATATATAGTATTTCTTCAACCATGCAACTGGGTGAAGTTAGGAAGCGGTGTGCCACCCATTATTTATATATATATATATATATATATATATATATATATATATATATATATATATATATATATATATCTTTATATATATATATATATATATATATATATATATATGTAGAAAGCTGACGCACACTGGGATTTTTCAAAAATGAATCATATTTTATTGGATCGACGTTTCGGTCCTCACATGGACCTTTATCAAGATATATATATATATACACCAGACTTTAACTCCAGGTGCTCCTTATTAAAGACATTCAGAAGCACTCACAGATGTAACAATAAGTGAATTTTATTGAATTGAATATATATATATATATATATATATATATATATATATATATATATATATATATATAAATATATAAACAAACAAAACAAAAAATATTTATTTTAACAGAAAGTATTTTCTGTTTAAATAAATCTTTTTTGCTATTTGCAGCAGCTTTGTTCATTTTTATAGGTTTTTTGTTTCTGTCGCACCCGGTTATAGATGTAGTATATGGTATGCACAGAGTGGACTATATATATATATATATATATATATATATATATATATGTAGCATAGTACCACACTCAGCGAGAATACTTGTGAAAAAAATCACCAACTGTGTTGTTTCTCAAGTATATATACACTCACATGATTTGCAAATGAAAATGCATAAATATCACGTTTCGGTCTCCCGCTGAAACTTTCATCTGTTGCTGCATATGGAGTGCAGCTGTTGAACTACTTTATTTGTAGATATATTAATTTCATGTATTTATCTTCTGTCTGTCATGCAATTATCTGACTTTGTAGCTTTATCTGTATGTATCTATTGACATATCTCTACATCTAGCTCTTAGTATAGCTATCTGTAATCTCTCGGCATTTTATCTAGTTATATATCTGTATCTCTATTTTGGGGTTGCCATCTGTCTGGTTTTCACTTGAACAGTACAGTTTTTTGGAAGTTCTATCCAGGTGAAAACTGCGTAGAAATTCTAGATATTCAGATTAGGACATATGAACAGGACTATAAATTGAATGGCTTGCCAATCAGCCATTCACTGATCTCCACATCATAACCCTGCGCACTGATGTTGTAGATCCTCCCAAAAATACCACCCACCCTCCCCCTGAAGTCATCTGCTTGCCCTGTTTTCATTGGTCCTGCCCCCAATCTGGACCCAAAGCCTAAAAGGCTCTAGTCTCTTTTTTTTCGTTCTTCATCTAATTCTATTCACTTAACCTTTGCATGCTTATTTCATCAGAATAAAGAATATTAGATTTAAGTAGATAAAGAAAACGTAGTTAAACAAACGAAACACAAATTATTATATTTGGTCATGTATTTATTGAAAAAAAAAATTCAATAACATTTCTGCATGAGTAAGTGAATCTGTATTTATCAGTATTTGGTGTGAGTGTAACCCCATTGTGCAGCAATATTCCTCCATACAGAACAGCTTAAGATCTTGGGTGTTGGTGGGTTTCCTCACATGAACTGCTCAATCTAGGTCTTTCCACAACATTTCTATTGGATTAGGATGAGTACTTTGACTAGGTCATTCCAGAACATTCACTTAATTGTTCTTTAACCATTCTTTGTTGTATGTGTGATCAAGCAGATATGATCCAATGCAGATATCATACAATAACATATCTGCATGTGGCATGGTGTGTTACACATTGAATCTGAAGATGAAATCAGCGTCTGGTGGTTTCAGTCAATGGGATGACAATTAGGTGTAAATGTGAGACCCTGCTTTATTTAAAGATCCAGCAAAGCCTGATCTTGCATACAACAAATTTGTGTATCATGGCTCAAACAAAGGAGGTATCTGAGAACCTCAAAAAAAGGGTTGTTGATGGAAAAGGTTACAAGACTGTCTTTAAAGACGTTGTTACCCTATCCAGAAGTGGTCGACTATCAAACTCCAAACTCCAACTGCAAGGTGTCTAATAGGTGTCTAGAGAGGTTACAAAGGAAAACAGGGTAACTTCTAAACAACTGAAGGCCTGTCTCACATTGGTGAATGTTGATGTTCATCAGAACACTGAACAGCAATGGTATGTATGGCAGGGTAGCAAGGAGAAAGTGAGTGGTTCATGTGAGAAAACCCACCAACATCCAAGAGCTGAAGCTATTCTGTATGGAGGAATGGACTAAACCTTCCAAGTCGACATGCAGGACAATAACCACAATTGTTTGCATTTATTGCTGCGCAAGGGGTTACACCAAATACTGAGAAAAAGTAAGTCTGCCACACCCAGATATTTTATTGGATCATATTTTTTCTATAAATACATGACCAAATATAATAATAATTTTTGTTTCATTTGTTTACCTAGGTTTTCGTCATCTACTTTTAGGACTTGTTTGAAAATCAGAAGATGTTTTAAAAATAAAAATAAAGAAAATTTTAAAGAATCCATAAATTTTCAAGCACCACTGTATGTATGCAAAAACTATAATATATATATATATATATATATATATACAGTATATATATATACAGTATATATATATATATATATATATATATATATATATATATATATATATATATATATATATATATATATATATATACATACAGGTATGGTAGTTTAGTAGGTAGCACCTCCCATTGATAGTGATTTGAAACAAAAATAGTGGTGTGCAAGGTCATTAATAGTTAAATATAGAGAAAAAAGAGAAAAGTATGACCCATAGATTTGCACCATCCCACACTGGTTAACTGGATTCCCAAAGCAACAAATTAATGTAATAAAATATAACTTTTATTAAATATATCCTAAAATTGTAATGAGACAAAATAAGGGTAAAGCGTACATTAAAATCAAGGTTAGGTAGGGGAGCTGAAGTAGACTCAAGATCATCAGCTAATAGACGGTATTTGCTTGTCAGAACAATGCGGTTTACGTTCAAAAGTGCGGTGAGTTACCCAAGACTTCACTCACAGTCTTGCGGTACTAGTGACCCACCATGTATATGTGGATCGGGTGGAAGTAGGGTTAAGTGGTACTATATGTGTAACCCCGAACTGGTCCGTGAATAAGTTCCAATTCTACAGACCTTACTCTATTTGGGCAGTTTGAAGTCTCTTATCCTTTAATAGCCTTAATGAACTTTGTATGTTTCTAAGCCAAGAGAGACCGAATCCGCCGAGTTGCGAGATCCGTCTGCTCTGTTTAGCTAGACAGAAAATAATTATACTTGGTGTGCGGACCGTCCAGTACATGCAGAGAAACAAACGCCCGCTTACTCCATTACAAATAGCCGTCAACGCCGGCAAGGAGAGGAGGCTTCTCTAATCAGATTTAACTGTCGGCTTCAACCCGCACCACCCTTCCATTAATGAGACCAAACCGCCGGCTGGAGAGTAACAAAGCCACGGAGCAGCGCAGCTTGTGTCAGTATGCCGATATTACCCACATCATCCTTCCGCCCTTCCACCCTTCCGTTTTGTTAAGCCCGCAGTTACTCAAGACACCGTCCCTGCCTAACAGTTTTAAAATTCTAAGGCGCTCTTAGAATTTTAAAACTGTTAGGCAGGGACGGTGTCTTGAGTAACTGCGGGCTTAACAAAACGGAAGGGTGGAAGGGTGGAAGGGTGGAAGGGCGGAAGGATGATGTGGGTAATATCGGCATACTGACACAAGCTGCGCTGCTCCGTGGCTTTGTTACTCTCCAGCCGGCGGTTTGGTCTCATTAATGGAAGGGTGGTGCGGGTTGAAGCCGACAGTTAAATCTGATTAGAGAAGCCTCCTCTCCTTGCCGGCGTTGACGGCTATTTGTAATGGAGTAAGCGGGCGTTTGTTTCTCTGCATGTACTGGACGGTCCGCACACCAAGTATAATTATTTTCTGTCTAGCTAAACAGAGCAGACGGATCTCGCAACTCGGCGGATTCGGTCTCTCTTGGCTTAGAAACATACAAAGTTCATTAAGGCTATTAAAGGATAAGAGACTTCAAACTGCCCAAATAGAGTAAGGTCTGTAGAATTGGAACTTATTCACGGACCAGTTCGGGGTTACACATATAGTACCACTTAACCCTACTTCCACCCGATCCACATATACATGGTGGGTCACTAGTACCGCAAGACTGTGAGTGAAGTCTTGGGTAACTCACCGCACTTTTGAACGTAAACCGCATTGTTCTGACAAGCAAATACCGTCTATTAGCTGATGATCTTGAGTCTACTTCAGCTCCCCTACCTAACCTTGATTTTAATGTACGCTTTACCCTTATTTTGTCTCATTACAATTTTAGGATATATTTAATAAAAGTTATATTTTATTACATTAATTTGTTGCTTTGGGAATCCAGTTAACCAGTGTGGGATGGTGCAAATCTATGGGTCATACTTTTCTCTTTTTTTCTCTATATATATATATACATACATATAATTTACAGAAATATATCAACAGGCCGTTCCTGAATCTATTATTTCTTACAAGCAGAATTATGAAAAGTTTGAATATCTCTAATCTCTGTGATGGTTAGGGAGGCATCACAAATATAATATATATTACTGTATATTTTGGCATGAAGAACTTAAATGCAAAAAGCCAAATTCAGTAATTCAGCAAAAAGAAGCACTAGCTCAAGAGCCTAAGATAAGTGATTATAATTACTTTATGTGCCAGGCCGGCCGGGCGCCCTAGGCAACCCAGCGGGCATCCCCCCGGGTGCGTGCGCCAAGAATGGAAGAGCGATGGAAAGAGAGACAGAGGGAAGGGGGTAGAATGTGACAGAGGGGAGTAGTGGGGAGGGAGGAGAATGCGACAGATGGGAGGGGATAGCGACAGAGGGGTGGGTGACAGAGGGAACAAGAGGTGCAAACTCGGCTAGGGGTAGGCAACAGACAATTTTAGAGGTAGCTGCTTAGTGCCCCCCCTATCATTGGCCCTAGGCAACTGCATCTTCTGCCTACCCATAGTTCCGGCCCTGGGGTGTGCCTAAAAGAAATGGCATCCCTCTGTAATTAAGCATTTCCTTTCCCTTAATTCTGCAGCTTACCTGCTTGAGCTGGCTAGTTACGTTTGACAAGACACAAACATAGTAAATCTTGCACATATACACCAGCGTTTACTATTATACTTACCAACAATTAAGTCACTTGAGATTAAATAGTAAAGCCATTGATTCACTTATCTAGTAGGCTATTTGTACGCATTTTATTCCTGTGATTATATGTTCTATATTTGAGAAAACATTTATCTTATATTCAAAACAAGTTAATCCATGGACAGAGCATGATATAATATATATTATATAAGTAAGGTAAGGAACCTGTATCCAGAATGCTCGGGACCTGGGGCTTTCTGGATAACGGATCTTTCTGTAATTTGGATCTGCATACTTTAAGTTTACTAGAAAATCATGTAAACATTAAATAATGACAAATAGGCTGGTTCTGCTTCCAATAAAGATTAATTATAACTTAGTATGGATATTGTACAAGATACTGTTTTATTCTTACAGAGAAAAATAAATCATTTAAAAAATGTTTATTATTTGGATAAAATGGAGTCTATGGGAGATTACCTTTCCGTATTTGGAGCTTTCTGGATAACAGGTTGCCGGATAACGAATCCCATACCTGTATTGCTTTCATAATGTACAATAATATGAATAGAATTATCTGCAAATAAAATATGAGTTATATAAGGAAACATTGGCCCAGTTCAGTAACCCCCAGCAGCCAGTAAGTATTTAGCTTATTCTGATCTAATGTAGTCTGAATACTAAAAACACACATCTACCTGGTTGGCAGGTGTTCTTGACCTAGAAAAAAATGTGCCTGTGTTTCTGCAAAACCGTTTAAAGGGGAACTGTCACAAAAAGAAAATGTAATATGAGCATCATGTTATGTAAATAAACCTTCTAAATATAATTCATTAGAACCCTAGGTAATCTTTAGTATCCCCCTCTCAGCAATCTGTCTCTCATCAGTCAGGAGTTAAAGTCAGACTTTGATTGACAGCTAACTGAAGACAATTAGCTCTAATACATTAACTAGTCAAAGAGGGCATGCACCAATCATGTATTAGCACTGTCAATCAAACTCTGACCCTGACCCATGAAGAGGGAATAAAAAGCAAAAGAAACACATTGCTGAGAGGGGGAACTTGTGCAATATTTTTAACTGATTATATTTAGAAAGTGTCTTGTTTTCATGAGATGCTCATATAAAATTTTTATTTTTACACTAATTACCCTTTAAGTTTGTTTTTAAAGAACATGAATGCCAGCTTGTGGCTAGTTTAGTTCGGTTGAAAAAAGACCATTAAGTTCAACCCCTACAAGGAATCCCAGTGCACATATACAATATACACAGCTTTATACAGCCTCACATATACAGTATAACTATATAAACCAATACCTATACTAACTGGATCATAACATCAAAATAGCCTTGGATCTTATGCTTATTCAATAAATCATCCAAGCCACTCTTAAAGGTATTAATTTGACGTATGTGAAAAAAAGCCAATACCTGATTATGCAGCAAACGGGGTGATCCCAAATTTATTCCTTCCTCAGTGATTAATAGAATTTGTCGTCACAATATCATGAAGATTTAGGGATCGCAGTTCACGGCAGCTTTGGTAATCCGAGACTAAGACCGGCAAAGCGGCGCATGTGCAATAAGAGCAATTTCATGTTTCGCGCTGAATGCACATGTGCTGAAATGGACGGAAACCACGTAGACCCGGAGGATGGCTGTGGTGAACTGTGATCCCTGAATCTGCACCGAGGGGTAAGTAAAAAGTTTGGGTCATTTCCCCGGGGGGCAGCTAGGCTAGGGGGAGGGGGTCTACGTAGGGTAGGGTTTTTTTAGTTAATGGTTGAATTCTCCTTTAAGCTGATACATTTACATGGCAACAAATGAGAACACTGTACAACAGAAAGATGGGCAACTCCTCATATTGTATGAACAATTCACCAACTCTTGTGATATCAAATCCCTCCAAGTTAGATACATATATATCAGATAGGGCAAAGTTTGTTTTGATATTACAATGTGCAGGTGCAAAAGAAAGTTGTGGTGTAGGCATCAGAAATAATGGTTACAACCAGAAAAAGAGTTTCAACCTTCAACAAATCATTTTCTGTATAACTAGCAATTTGTAGAAAAATTTACTTTAACACGGCTCTCTTTCTTTTTCAGGAATTACAAATCGCTGGGGTTTTATAGTTCAGAACTGCAGCTGAACTCTTACACCCCACAGAAATCAACTGTGTTTTTTTTCTGCTCAAATTAATGCTGATGAATTGGCCCATTTCAAAGAGGCCAATATGAATGTCAATATATTAAAACATTTTCCTGACTGTCAAGAAAATGTTACTAAATGAGTCTGAATTTCTAAGAATAACTAAAGACCCGGAAAAAATAAGACTTGAACTGCTATTCCTTTATTTTGGACTTCTTTACCAGCACAGCCCATTTGTGGTGAAAATCTGTAACTATAAAGATACCTTCAGTAGTTTCTATCTTCATTTCTCCTGCTTTATGGCACATGGGGGCCTTATATCTATATAGGCACATAAGGGTACCTGCCTAAAGAGAGACAGCTTTAAACAGAGGCCCTCAATTTCCTATATAGAAAAAATGCTTTAAAAAGCAGTTGGCACATGTGAAGATTGTCCTGTACATAATCTGATCAGCAAGGGATTGGGGTTAATTGGAGGTCTGGCGCCGGACCCCTAAATACAGCCCTGAACACATGCTGTGGCCTGCATAGAGACTAACTAACAATATACAGTTTATATAAAAGTTACAATACAAGGCTGCTTAGTAATTCAGATTACTGTCACACAGCAGTATAGAAATCAGTACATTCTGCCTCCAAATGTATTAATAATCAGTTCTCTAGCATCATCTTCATTGACAGACGCTACCTCACTGTCTGTTTTACTGATTTCTGACAACACCTAGGGGGTTATTTATCAAAATCCAAATGTTTCTGTTTTTTTTAAATAAAAAAAGTCTTCCCAAACTAGAATCCACGATTTACCCTTATGTATTAATAAAAAAAAAAATTGGAAAACTGCAACTTTTTTGGATTGTCATGTGAAAAATACGAATTTTTTGACGCCTGAAAAGTCCAAATTGTTTGTGAAATCGCCCGAAAAGCTTGAAATGTTCGGATTATCGTACTAAACCCAGCGCAGACAATAATATCTTCAAATTGCAAATAGGACCTCTGCCACTGACTTCTACAGGACCGCGATACGTTGAAGATGGAGTGTTTTCAGATTTGAACTTTTTGCAGCCTCGGGGTATAATAAATCTTGAATAATTCTATTTTTTTTTTTTCCACTAAAAATTCAGATTTTATAGTAATTCAGACTTTAATACATACCCAATAATGAAACTGTTGTTTAGGGTCCGCAAGTAGAAATAAGTAACTCAGCACACTTCGGAAGTGGCCCAGATGCACCGCCCTGAGCCCTCAGCATGGGGAGCAGACAAGCCTATGATTAAGAGTTTATCACGAAACACGTAAGGCCTTGGACACAATAAACATCACTTTGATATATATCTGCCTGGTGGAAGATTGCCTTCATTGAGTGCCTGCTCCAATAGTTTTAATACATAAGCCCCTTAAACTTAGTTTTTCAACAGCAGCTCAATGGCTTGTACATTATCACACGGACAATGGCCTAACAAGATCAGCAGAGCTGCTAAGGACAACTCTAAAGGCATGGATCTTTACATTATAGCGCTGTGAAGCCATTTAGCTGGTCTAGTTTTTCAGTATATTTAAAAATAGCTGTCATATAATTGCTTTTTGGTTTTATCATATTGTTTAATTACAGTGTAAGGTTTATGCTTAACACAGAGGTAAGACATAATACATCAGTGGGTTAAAATGGGCGTGGAGGAATATTTATATAAAATATCCATATGACCCAAGCAAGGTGCATACAATTAATAGCAGCCAATTGTGGCCCGCATGAAAAGAGGTGTCCACATTTACTTTATATTGACATATTTCCCCACAACCATATGGGACTTAACCTCTAAATGCGAATAACGAAATTAGATATCCAGGACCATGCAGATTATACTAAAAAGCAATATTTATTGTCACCATGCCAAATAACTAAAAACATTTAAAATAAGCAGCGCTGCTTAGGGGGTGGGGATCCCATTTATCCTATTTTGCAAATGTTACAATACAATACAATATAAGAAACTGCGTGCACGCTATAGATCAAGGCCTCCAGTGTATGTGGATTGCAACCAACTGGATACATCCGTAATTAAGTGTTCATAAGATGAGGAGAGCGAAAATCATCGCGGCTGTAGTATAAGTAACCATTAGGGTGCTCAATTTGATGGTAGAGAAAGTGCTTAGTCGGATTCAGTTATGAATGAGATATCAGAATTAAAACGGCATGTGAGGGCGGAGCCGGTGTGGGGTTAATTCTTTAGTGCCCAGAATGATGCAGTCTTATATGGTGTGAATATGGGCAATAGAAGAGGAAATATCCTCTATGCACATCCAATGGACATTCGGATCCCGGTACTCTGGTGGTATGGCAATCGCTATGTGATAATGTTTATCCCATAGCGATTGCCATACCACCAGAGTGGTATTTTAAATGTTTTTAGTTATTTGACATGGTGACAATAAATATTGCTTTTTAGTATAATCTGCATGGTCCTGGATATCTAATTTCGTTATTCGCATTTAGAGGTTAAGTCCCATATGGTTGTGGGGAAATATGGGAATATTTATATATTTACAGTCACACACACAAGACCTTTTCACATATAGAAAGCAGCCAGTGCCAGTGTCATTCTTGCATAGCCTAGGAATACTGGTCAGAATGGAGCTGCAGCATTCAAGCCTTTGTCACTGCCCTGTGTCTGACCAGCTCTAGTAACATTCCCCAGCAATTAAATCAGAATGAGCTCAGTCTTGGTGAGTGATGCATAGAAGCAGGAGGGAGGGAGCAAATCTGTGTGAGTCATGCCTGGTACTTGAAGTAACTGAGGAGCCAGGGTGAATGTATAGCCGGGGCAGCATTTATCCAGCTCTCCTTCAATGCAGATGTCTAAATAATTATCCCTCCTGCAGCTCATACATAAAAAGAATTCAGGAGAAGTGAAACCTTTTAACCTATGTGACAGTGCATAGGTGGGAGCTATCATCATTTTTTCTTCCATATATTGCCTTAGATCTATAAAAGGAGATGCTCAGAGAGAGAGAACAGTGTGTTAATGTGCCTGGGAAGCTTTCTCTGTGAGGGATGCTGGTGAGCTCCAGTCTGCATGAGATAGAGTTAGGGTACCCCAAATATGTGTCACACACAGAACCAATGTGTCTTGCCAGGTATGCTTTATCATGTGGACAAAATTGCTCGTTCTGTTGCAAAATGCTAGAGGATGTGTCTGTGTTTGCCTTCAGGCTGACTGCATTGCTTGTACACTGATCTGATCAGTTAGTAATGTGCTTTCCTTGCTTTATAGATTCCCAGAACCAAGAGTAAGTGGTAAATTTAATGTGGTGTTAAAAAAAAATGTTTTGCCAATCATATCCTTGTTTTTATTTAACAAGTCAGTTTTTATTTAACCCTGAGTTTAAAAATAAACACAACAATTGCTAATACCACCCTGTCCTAATAAGCCTGTGCCTTACAGTTGTGCAATAAAATTGCTGTTAAACAGTATTTTAGTGAGAGTTCCTTCCCTAGTGATTTTTTTGGGGATCGTATAATAATCTCTCTAATCCTTTATTTCCAGTATTTCCATCTGACACGAGGTCACCCATTCCGATTAGAAGAAAGGAGGTTCCGCCTAAATATTCGGAAGGGGTTTTTCACAGTGAGAGCTGTGAAGATGTGGAATTCTCTCCCTGAATCAGTTGTACAGGCTGATACATTAGATAGCTTTAAGAAGTGGTTGGATGGCTTTTTAGCAAGTGAGGGAATACAGGGTTATGGGAAATAGCTCATAGTCCAAGTTGATCCAGGGACTAGTCCGATTGCCATTTTGGAGTCAGGAAGGATTTTTTCCCCCTCTGAGGCAAATTGGAGAGGCTTCAGATGGTATTTTTTGCCTTCCTCTGGATCAACTGGCAGTTAGGCAGGTTATATATAGACTTAAAAGGTTGAACTTTATGGACGTGTGTCTTTTTTTCAACCTAACTTACTATGTTATTAAATATAACATAAGATCCTGTGTCAGTACATTGCTGCAGGCATATCAAAGCATTGGGAAATATATTTATATAGAGAAAGAAAAATTACAATCAAAAACATGCAAAGGCCTTTCATTATTTTCCCCAGGGACAATAGAAAAACATTTTGTTTACTTACCATACATATATACTGGAGAAACTGAAGTCACACACAACTGAAGCTGCTGCTGCCATATATAACAGCATGGTTTATTTAAAAAGCAAATGTTTCATTTTAAGAAGAAGACTAAAAGAATATTAGTGCCCATTATATGTTTTCAGGTTTCAGGTTTGCTTTAATGTGCAGTAAATGCAATCATTATGAGTAGGGATGCACCAAATCCAGTATTTTGGATTCGGCCGAACCCCCGAATCCTTCACTAAAGATTTGGCTGAATACCGAATCCTAATTTGCATATGCAAATTATGGCTTAGGAAGGGGAAAACATTTTTTACTTCCTTGTTTTGTGACCAAAAGTCACGCGATTACCCTTTCTGCAACTGATTTGCATATGCAAATTAGGATTCGGTTATGCTGGGCAGAAGGATTGACCGAATCCGAATCCAGCTGAAAAAGGCAGAATCCTGGCCGAATCCTGAACCGAATTCTGGATTCTCTACATCCCTAATATGAGATAGCTTCTATTTTTTTCACAAAATGACTTTTCCAGTAAGACGTGTTATTACTTACAAGGGCTCAGTTAAGACCAGTAGTAACCAGATCAGATTTTGGCTTTCATTTTGTAACTTGTAGTAGACTTTTCCTAACGAATTGCTGATTGATTACTATTGGCATATGTGTCAATTAGCACCTATGTTTGTAAATGATATCCACACTGCATTGCTGTCATGGACAAGTCACTAATAACTTCTCCAGGTACCCAAAATGTATATGTAATTGAAGGTTCTTTCTTTTTTCCATTAATGCCTTTGCATTCCACCATGAGATCCTTTATACAGCTGTTACAGATTAACATCTTTCATTTCAAATGTAACGAATTTGCCTTAGGAAAAAACTGTAAATCCATCAACAGGTCAGGTAATCTACATTTATTAATTGAACATTTCAGTAGATGATAATTACATGGAAAGACAGGGTATCCCTATATAAAATGATTACACACTATATTACATTGTTTACTGCATTCATTGCTGGGTTCTTCTATGTTTGTAAATCTATACATAAAAAAAATACATTGTCACTAAATAGTGACAATGCACAGCTTCATGTTCTTTAACATAAGCAGACTGCATAACAGAAATTTAAAGGAGAACTAAACCCTTAAAATGAATATGGCTTGAAATGCCATATTTTATATACTGAATTTATCGGACCAACCTAAAAGTTCAGCATCTCCATAGTAGCAATGATCCAGGCCTTCAAAGCTGTCACTTTCCCATCTTGGATTTTGTTAGGTGCATCAGTGACACGCACATGTCCGTATGTTCTGTGCAGCTTAGGGGTCGTCTCAAACTGATGCTACAGGGCTGATTATTAATTTCTGATGCTAATTGTGCTGGTTTCTGATCTGCCATGTACCTATTAATCAGCATAAAAGAAGATGGTGAGCTACTGGAGGCACCAAGTTTTAGTTGCCTTAGGGCTCTTACACACACTCAATTATTGTGAAGGGGGCTGTACTTACTCAGACGCATGTAAACACCAAACGCAGGTGGGACACAGCATGTTGCATTTCACCTGCATTCAGCGCATACATGCATCTGTGTCAGTACAGCCCTCTTCACAATAATTGAGTGTGTCTAGTCCTGCGCTCCCCTGCGGCTGAACAGAAGAAAGAAACCACCCGTGTGTAAGAGCCCTTAGGCTGGTATAGAAGTCCAAAACATAATATACAACATATATTCCCTACTTCTTTAATAAAGATTTAGTTCTCCTTTAATGCCCCCCCCCTCCAAAAGAAATGCTGTGAAATGCTGTACTTTTGGGCCCTGCTTCTTTTTCATGGCCTGTGTCAAAAGGAAAATGGAATAAAACTACTTTACCGTTATTCACAAATTCTGTAGGAAATGAATACCTGAAAATAAGTATTGACTATAAACATCATCAAAAAAAGAAATTGCTGCTTTATAAGGAAATACATTCATAACATGGTATGCATAGTCTTTTGTGTAACACTTTGTAGCAATAAAATATCCATCTTTTTTTTCCTTTTACCTTAAATTGGCCTTGATACATGCTGCTATCATTGGGGGGGATCACGTGGCTGAATAATAATACAATATATACAATTAACTTTTAAAAATATTTTTTTAATATACGTTATATACATATTAGCTTTTAAAAACATTTTAGTATTTCTTTGTACTTTTTTTTTTCAGGAAACAGCACATATGGCTTTGGTACTGTGTTTGACAGTGGAGAATATCACAAATTATAGACAAAACGGGTATTATATGGATTCACCTATTAATATTGTCATTAGCACAATATAGAGATAAACTATTTTTCTTGAGTACCACATTCATGGGAATATGTTGCCCTTTTTCTGTAAATTATATTAATTCTGTGTCAGCTTTTTTATAGAAACATTGTTTCTCTCGTATCCCTTGACAAAGAAGCTGTGTGTAGGCTGTAGTAATGAGGTGGTAGAGAGAAAGTAAGCTTTCTCCTGGTATTTTACTCATTGCACCCAACTGGGAAGAAGTCTAATTTGCATTTCATCAAGCTGGGGTTTTCATCCTACGTGGCTTTAGTATATGGAAATTGTAACTGCCTATCTATCAAGATAATGTAACAGCCTTTCCATGCATATCCAGTGATTCATAATGCCCCTTCGAAGCAAAGTGAACATTAGTGCAAGATTTATGAAGGAGATTAAAGAGATGTTGGGTGATCACTATTTTATAAAGACAGTTTGTGTGAGGGGGATACACTGATTCCTTAGCAAAATACTATAATGCTGTTAGGGCATTTCTGGGTATTTTTGAAAAATGTGGACAATGTATTTTACATGACTGTAAACTACTGTGAGCAGTGCACTTAATAGAAGCACTATGTGGACTGTAGAGACAGGGTATTTTATGGCAGAGGTGGGTCCCAGACCTTCATTTTTAAATAGAAGTGTGTAGGTGTATCATATAGTAAATAAACACTGCAGGAGAACTCCTTGATTTATCAGTGGTACAGTATGTATAGGTCACGTGTGCATGTTTGATTTTGCTTTTCTAGACAGCATTGACCAGATTTACCAGGGCTGTTCCACCCAGATGTTCAAAATAAAAACAGTGAATGAAACATGGCTGCTTTGCCAGGCAACTATGGCACAATCGCTTGCAGGAGATTTTGGTATTAGTTATTGGCAGTCTTTTCAGGGCACCGTGTTTTTAGTTACTTAACTTAAGAGTGCCACTCGAAAGCCTCAAAAATATTGCATGTGCCATTACCTTTAGTACAATTTATAAGACAAAACCCCAAAAGGCACAAGAGCAGATGGAACCACTCACTGATTTGTTGGTGAGTTGACCCTCACCAAGTCTAGTTGCCAATACCATTTTTACACCTTACATATTAATAAAAATAGACTGTAGTCATTTTGATTTATGCTTTTTAGCTCCATTACTGAATTACATGTTGTGCTCCAGGGTTTTAAACTGATTTTCTTATCCTGGTTGTTATTTTTACTGCTATTTCATATCTATATGGTGCCCACACTTTGCCAATAATATAAGCCACATACTCACATTTGCGTTTAAAACAAAAAAAAAAGATTCTGGCTAGCACATGTATTGATTGTGTTTATGTGACATTAATCTACTTACCCTGTACCTTTGTTCATTATGGATAATTGTATTCTGCCAGTCAATCCGCATTGCAAACTTCATTATTGATTCCTGTGTTATGCCTGTGACATCAGTCAGACTAAATGGATGATCGCTGCTAGGTGAGCCTTTTACTTCATCTGTGATATTTCAGTATAACGTAGTATTAATTGATTGTAACACTAATGCTACAAAGAAATTTCTTTGAATCATCAATGTTGCTCATTCATATGTTCCAAGACAGTTACATAGTTATTATACCTTTTGTTTTTCTTGATATTATTTAAGAATAATAAGGGTTGAAAGTATTCTAATGCTCAGACAAGGTTGACAGCACTGAAGATTTTATAAAAAGCTGAAAAGGTGGGGTGCAATGAGGCTTTGACCACAAAACGTATACAGACACAGGCAAGAGGTCAGTTGTGGGTATTCCAGCGCACTGCCCAAACAAAATCCCGTGGTGCTTCTATCCTCTTAGACCTCCTGCCAGGCTATTGGGGGTTATTTATCAAAACCCGAATTTTTCTGATTATTTAGTTTAAAAAAGTCCAAACTAACTAGAATCCACAATTTGACCTTATTTATTATATAAAAAAAAACACAATTTAATCAGATCTGGGAAAAACTCAATAAAATCAAGTAAAAACCTGAATCGTGCTATTTTTATGGATTTTTTTCTTAAATCGCTCTATTCTTTCTGGCTTTTTCCTGAATAGTCTGCATTTTTCAGATGTTTGCCCTAAATAGTCGGATTTTCAGGCTTATTCCAACATAGACCACAGAAACTTCCAAATAGGATAGGGACCTCTCCCACTGACTTATATACAACCTCGGCAGGTCTGAGATGGCGGATTTTCAGATCCAGACTTTTTGTAGCCTTGGGGTATAATAAATCTTGAAAAAAATCTAGTTTTTTTCCACTAAAAATTCTGATGAATGTTTTGAGTTTTTAGCATTCTGACTTTAATAAATAAGCCCCTTAGTGTATCTACAAACAATTGGAAGAATGAGGAGAGCATCCCATATGCAGAATTCCTGCTGCAAGGTGTTTTTTTTATTGCTGTTTGGTAGTCAATAAAGCACCTTGCAGCAGGAATTCTGCATATGGGATGCTCTCCTCATTCTTCCAATTGTTTGTGGGTACAGGCAAGAGGTCTTCTGCACTGCCTATTATCATTATAAATAGGATATTGAGACATTTTGTTCATTAAATTAATAAATGCCCCCCCCAAACAAAACGCATGTCCTCTCATATCATATACAGTCAGTTGATGACCAATAAAAGGACAATTATTTGGGAGTTTTAACCTTGAAAGCAAGCAAGTTGCAGGTAAAACTACTGTAGTTGTAATTGAGCATAAAATCCACCACTGATATATTCTGAAATGCTAGTAGCAGGTGGCAAGTGATCCACAATACGTCAACAGAATGGGAAGCAATCTGGTCCTGAGTGGCTGTGTTTTCGGTATCAGCACAAATAGCTATCATCAAATCTCTGCATGTGGCCTGGCCCTTACAGCAGAAAATGAGGAGGCGAGTGTTCCTTATGTAAATCCTTAGCTATTATTGCTTTTCATTACTGTAGCTAAGGATACATGTACAGTTAAAGGCATACTATCATCATGCTTCCCTGTTCATTTCCCTATTTATTAATCATTTCATTTAAAACGTACATACATTGTTAATTCTACTTGTTTAGTTTTTTAGTCTGTGATCCATTTTTATATATTAAAAAAAGTTTTGTCAAATTGTTTCCATGCTGTTCTTTATTTTCTTATCCCTTTCACATTTCTTGTATAGAAAGTCTTGCTCAGTGACTGAGCACGACTGAACTACAATAACATCAGTGACAGGAATGAACAGGACGTTATCAGGACAATATTTTCCATGAATGATAAGATTTTGTTGAGCAAAGGCCAATGGTCATGAAAGACGTAAAAATTCCACTTCAGAGGAGTGCAAAGTAGATCGAAAAATTATACTTAGCAACAAACTGCTAAAATGAAATGCATAAAAAAAGAGTGACTTGAGCCTCAGCTGAATCAGATATGTTTTTTAATGATTCCAAATGTGGTAAGAATGAGTATTCTAGATCGTCCTATTATTATGATGTTGGGACCCAGTCTTCCTGTTGTAAACTTTAATTAATAAATTAGGTATTGAAGGTATTTCAAGTGCCAAGGGATGTCAACCAAGATGTGTAATAAATATAAGCATTTTCATATCATGAAGAACTCGAACATTTTCAGATGCAAATCACCATACCCCCACACAATGCCAAGTTCCCCCCCCCCCAGACTTATAGCTTCACTTTGGCTACATGCTACGTTGTGTCCAGCACAACTGCACGCAATGCAACAAAATGCATGCTAATTACCTTGCACGTTTTTGTGAACTCGGAGCATGTTGCGGCTAGCATTTGCGAAGTGCAATCGCACTTCAGGCTCCCCAACGTGCCCGGACTGGCAATTAGTAGGTTCTGGCAAATGGCTGTTGTAAGGTGCCATAAACAATCATTATTTAGTTGGCTGGTGGGGGCATTTTGGGCCTCTGTGTACCTGAAATGCCAGGGCCTCTTTTGATTCCCAGTGCAGACCTGCTCCCCAATGTGCGTAGCATTGCTATTGAAATCCTGTAACTACTATCACATACCGTATATACTCGAGTATAAGCCGAGTTTTTCAGCCCCCAAAATATGCTGAAAAACTCCCTTGGCTTATACTCGGGTCAAGCGCAAAAACGGTCGCCGGCGCCTAAGAATAGTCGCCGGCGTCCAAGAATAGTCTCCAAGAATATTCGCCGGCGTCCAAGAATGGTCGCCGGCATCCAAAAACGAGACGGCGGCACCTCCAATGGGAGCAGAAAGCCTCAATTTTTTGATTGAAACTTACCAGAAGCTGCTGCATTTCTCACCCTCGGCTTATACTCGAGTCAATAAGCTTTCCCAGTTTTTGGAGGTAAAATTAGGTACCTCGGCTTATACTCGGGACGGCTTATACTCGAGTATATACGGTAATCCAATGGTTTCCTGGAGTCAATGCATGTACTTGTGCACTGTTTGATGAGAACTGAAATTTACTTTTAGAACAGCTCCTGCTTCATGAAATCTCACTTTCCTATTTGTGCTGGTACTTACTGGGGAGTAACCACATTTATATTTAACATATACAAAGCCACACCTAAAAGAAGGCCACACGTATGTATGTTATATATGAATAAATAATAATAAATATATAAAACAAGTGTAGCGTTCATTTTCTCCAATAATATAGGTGTTCATCCTTGTTTTTACAATTTCATTTTATCTAGAATCCAATCTATCTGTAGAATGGTTACACAACAGAATAGAAATTTCTTTATACAAACTGACTTTAATATCACTGAGAAGATTTCAACTTAACTAGACACAAGACTAAAAAATGCTCCAAGGCAAACTCCCCACTAACACATACAGATATGGACAGTCCTATGTTTAGCTGTCATTCAGAGGAAGCTGAAATGTATGATGGAATTAAAAGCTTTAGTCCTAATGATGTAGCACGCTTCAATGCGCAAAAAGCCAACTGACAAGATCTTTTAGGATTCCACATCGAGTATGGCAGCAGTTTATATAAATACACATGTACTTCAGATAAACTAGGGTAACATTTATATTTCTAAATGTTAAATGGGGCAATATTAGTATTATACTCTTATTTATAATGCTCCAGTATATTCCACAGCACTGGACAATTAATGGGTATATACACTAAACAATGATATTTACATACAAAGCAACCAATATGGTACTATGTTACGTTACTATGTATATTTTAAGGGGTGGATCACTTTTAAGTTAACTTTTACTATGATTTATAATTACTAATTCTAAGCAACTTTTCAAATGACTTTCAAATGGGGCTCACTGACCCCATTTAAAAAAAAACAAATGCTCTGTATGGCTACAGATGTATTGTTTTATTACTAAATTTTTACTCAGGTTATCTCCTATTAATATTTTAAGTCTTTCATTCAAATCAATGCATGGTTGCTAGGGTAATTTGGACCCTAGCAACCAGATTTATGGAAGAACTACTGAATAAAAAGCTAAATAACTCAAAAACCTTAAATAATACAAAATGAAAACCAACTGAAAATTATCTCATATTTTTTTATATAAATTCTGTTATCTTATTTGAATCCCTTTAAGACAGAGGGAAAGGAGTTTTCACTGAAGTGTCTTAAATTCTGCATTCTAGTTCACATCTCGCAAAATGCCAAATAAACTTTTTTAGCTTCATGTCTGTGCTTTGTTTTGTTTAGTTTTGTTTCTCAGTTCAGGGATTTCATTTCCTAATATAATAGGCAAGATTCATGCAAGCAATACTTTGTTTAGGCACAAAAATAGAAAACATCATGTATGTATTTGGTTACCCCAAAATCCTAATCTTCAATTGTTGTGCACATATAAATAATGAAAAATACAAAGTAACAGTAACATAGTATGTTAGGTTGAAAAAAGACACACGTCCATCAAGTTCAACCTTTTAATTCTATTTAACCTGCATAACTGCTAGTACCGGTATGGGATCCGTTATCCGGAAACCCATTATACAGAAAGCTCCAAATTATGGAAATGCTGTCTCCCATAGACTCCATTTTATACAAATAATCCAAAATGATTTCCTTTTTCTCTGTAATAATAAAACAGTACCTTGTACTTGACACTAACTTTGATATAATCGATCCTTATTGGAAGCAAAACCAGCCTATTGAGTTTATTTAATGTTTACATGATTTTTTATTAGACTTAAGGTATGAATGAAGATTCAAATTATGGAGAGATCCATTATCCAGAAAGCCCCAGGTCCCAAACATTCTGGATAACAGGTCCCATACCTGTACATTTAAAATGTTTATATCTGTTGTGCTTAGATTATTGTTATTATTATTATTATTTTGCCCTGCATTCCCCTATTGTTATTGTGCAAATTAAATCTGTAGTTCTGATACAGGAGATGTTAAAACACCCCTTTAACACCCACCTATAAGTGACATAAGTTAAACCTTCCTGAATTGTTGGTTCTATAAATGGAAAAAAATCCCTGTATACAGTATATTCTACTGAATTTGCAAGTTCTCTATCCGTAATAGAATGGTATAATCGAATGATCAAGAAAGAGAATAAATGATGGTAATTCTTGCATCTGTGCAGTCTTTCAGTAAAAGCATCCAATGCAAATGGCAGGTTTGCTGATGAGGGATGCACTTTGGACTTACAACGTATAAGTCTAAACTTTCAATAGCTGGATATATGGTCTGTTTCTAATCTTTCCCATGGATTATTAATTGGTCATATATTGAATAGTAATATGTAATTCCTATTGTCAGCATTAGCATTGGACAAGACACCGTTATGTATGTGGGGAAAATCTGTTACAGTACTCATATGAATAATACCAGACTTGATATTCTGTACAGATCAATATACCATTGCTTTGCAAGCACTAGACATTAAAACAACAGAAATGTTTATATGTTTATGTCTACTGTACAGTGAAGAAGATGAATGGGAATGGTTAGTATTGTGGCAAATGTAGGTAGTGTTCTGAACTGTGTATATAGTTGTCATTTGAATATACATAAAGTCTTTACATCTTTTTTTGCATAATGAATGTGATGGGACAAAATTTAAATATTTCCACCAAAGCCAGACCTAGGGGTAGGCAGAAGAGGCAAGTGCCTAGGGCGCAAAGGTAAAGGGGGGGGGTGTCATGATACAGGCCTGTAAGATTTAATATAACAGGCCAAGGTATCATGAATAAAAACATTTGCACCAAAACCAGACATGAAACAGGCCTTTCTCTGATCACCTGAAGAAGGGGCCAGCCCCCAAAACGTTGTACATCACTGTGACGTCAATAAACACGTAAGGGGATAACCCCTATTGCATATGCTCCTGTGTGCCGGTTCCTCCTTTTGGTTCTCTCTCTGGAATCAGCCATATGTAAAGGGTCACAGCCTGTGATGTCTTGCACCAAGCCCTGGCTGATAAGAGCCATTCCATGTGGAGGGGTGAAAGCCCAAGAAGGAGAAACTTAAAGTTCACAACAAGGCCCCTCATAGGTGACATGGAGGTCACCCTATACCTCAACCTCAAACATATTTATCAGCCCAGAATCCATACCTGTTGTACCAACGCCATAAGAAAATGGTTATGTATTCAATGCCACCTTAGCTTTCAAAAGAGTCCACACATGACTCTTGGCTTACCAGATGGGAATATCTGGGCAGGGACAGGTCACACTGTATTGATATTTGGTATCTATGGACCTAGTAGGAAGAAATATGACCACTACAAATTATATAATTTCAAAAACAAACAAGGTTCTGAGATGATGCAATGCTTATCTTAATAACAGTGTCCATAAAATGGCTCCTGTCTGCTTGCTATAATTATAAATTCCCAGACTGAAGGAAACAAGATTCAAATAATTTATACAGTGTAATTAAAGTTTATTTTGCTTCACCGTCATGATAAAATAGGATTTGGAATAATTTTTTTGGGTGACGGGTCCCCTTTAAAACTTAGTATACGTTTTCTATGTTGTTCCTTTAAATATTATAAACTGTATGTGTGCTCTCTGGTGCCCCCAACTGATGTCTGTGTGCAAAGGAGCTTGCGCATGTGGCCTAGGGCACTCGGCCGGCTTGGCACGGCTCTGATTTCACCCATATAGTGCACCATTTCTTATGGTGTGGCACAAGTGGCAAATATAGTACTACAAAAGGCGAGAGATCAAATTTGCCTGCAGTGCCCCGTTTTATCAACCAAATAATGAATATTGAACACACTATTATCCTATGTGAAAAATAATTTTAACTTGTGAAGTGTAACAATTATAAAAGTTTCCCAGCAGTTTTGCCGTGGTCATTTCGTACATAGCAAAAATGGAGAAAGTTGTGCTCACCACATTTTAAACCATTAAGAAGCTGTGACAACAAAATTCATATAGACAAATACAAGAGGTCCTGTACACTCACCCATTATCAATATTTTAAGTACAGTAAGCTACAAAAAAATGCCCCAAACAGAGATTGTTTGTCCATATATTGCAATATATTTAAGCTGGACAACTACGTCAAAGTCATCCTATATCTGGCCAGTCCTACATTCGTTTATATCTAATTCATTAATATTTTTTTCACCTGCAACTTGCTTGTTTTTAAGGTTAAAACTCCCAAATGGTTTCCCTTTTATTGGCCACCACTGGGATCACCTGACTATAGCTGGGAAGAGTGGGAGCTACAACATGGAGCTGGTCACTGCTCCTGTATAACTATAACTAACAAGGGAAAGTTGTGCTCACCACTAAAATTTAAACCATTAAGTGGGGTGCAATGAGGCTGTAACCACAAAAAAATCATACAGACAAATACAAGAGTCCTCTGCACTTAACCCATTTTCAATAGCTACAGTCAGGTGATCCCAGTGGTGGCCAATAAAATGGAAACCATTTGGGAGTTTTAACCTTAAGAAAACAAGTTGCAGGTACAACTTAGTCCCTTTGTTAAATGTATAATGAAGCAATAGAATTCTTAATGAATCAGATGAAAATTGAGTGTAGGACTGGTCAGACCAGGGATGACATTGACGTTACTGGCCAGTTTAAATATATTGTAATATATAGTCAAACAATCCCTGTTTGTTTAAAGGGGAGTAGCTTTATGCACAAAATGTCCTTAATATATTCATAATGGGTTGAATGCAGAGGACCTCTTGTATTTGTATGAAATGTGTACATAGCCTTGCTAATGCCTCCTAGTTTCACCATTGATGCTACTCATTCATCTTGCTTACAATTTCGATATAGGTGGACAATGTTTTACAACTTCTTAACAATTAAATTAAGTATAACTGCATGCATTTGCCTTTCCCTTTAAATTAGTTTGCAAATTAAGAGAGAGTAAATTAAAATATTTAGTTTCCCTCTGGAGGGTATTTTACCAGCCTGATCTGTAAAAATTATGCTGAATTCCAATGTTATTAATAGGGATAAAAAATAACAAAGATAGAGCTATCATTTTTATTAGAATAGATGCCAGTCCTATGTATTCATGAGCACCAACATAGCAGCAACACCTTATTATTTTCTGTGAATTTACTTTGTATTGATTCTTCTCCAACAGTGGACTAGAAGACATTTTTACTTTAACCTTCATATGGTTTTTTTTTGTATTTGAAGTATCATAGAAATCCTCTAACACTCCACTGAGAACATTACAGTATGTCTATAAATAATTCTAAAATTTGAAATAAACAAAGCAGTCTCTCTCTTACAATACCATTTCTGATTGCAGCTGAGTCTCTGTATATTCCTGTCTTAACTGTTGTGATTCTATAGAAAACTATAGAAGCAGAGCTGAATACAGATTGCTTTGCTAAGCAATTACAGTATAACAATAATAATACATTTTCTTAGTAGTTTACTTAGTAGTTTACAACAGTTGCAGCACAGACCCTGACCCTGTTTGGTTTTAGACACCACAATGATATTACTGTATATCAAGGTTATTAATAAACTGTACTTGGTCATTGTTTTTCTCCCTGTACATTCTGTTTTTGGAAGATCTCATCCGATTATTTGGCTTTAATTATCATCTGTATGCTGATGATACCCAAATATATTTATCCACCCCTTTATTAACAGCTCAAATTGGATGAACCAGCGCCACCTCAAACTCAACAAAAACGGAACTAATCATCTTTCCACCTAAGCCTGGTCCTACTCCCCATTTTACTAGCTCTATTGATGGCATGCTTATTAACCCTACCAATTCAGCACACTGTCTGGGGGTAATCTTTGACTCCTCTCTCTCCTTCTCTGATCATATTAACACCACTGTCAAATCCTGTCACTTTTTCTTACGCAATATTGCCAAAATTCATCCCTTCCTTTCACCTGATATGGCCAAGATGCTCATGCATGCTCTCATTCCATCCCGACTAGATTACTGTAACCTTCTACTAACTGGCCTCCCTAACTCCCATCTCTCCCCTCTACAGTCTGTATTAAACACTGCTGCCAGAATTATCCTCCTCTCACCCAAAATGGTTCAGGCCCCTCCCCTGCTGAAATCCTTATCATGGCTTCCTATAAAACAAAGAATAACATAAACTCCTCCTCATAACCTTCAAAGCCCTTCATTCCTCTGCACCTAACTACATCTCATCTCTTGTCTCTCTATATGTTCCTGGTCGAAACTTCTGCTCCTCTCAGACCAACCGCTTGGTTGCACCCTCCACTACTACTGCTGTTTCCCGTATCAAACCCTTATCTCTTGCAACTCCTTATATTTGGAATGTGATTCCTGAATCTCTCAGGAGAGAATCCTCCTTCAGTGTTTTTAAAAAAAGACTACCTCTGGGAGCACCTGGATAACACCTGAACTGGGAACTGGCACTTATACGACAGTGTCACCCACTGTGACCAACAGCGCTTTAATACCCCTCCAAATTGTGTCCGTAAGTTACCCTCCCATTTAGACTGTAAGCCCCACGGGTTAGGGTCCTCCATCTTTTTGCCTCCTTGACACTGAACACTTAATCTGTATTGTAATTATATTTTATATTTATGTGATTTGTATTTCTAATAATGCACTTATTGTTACTTATTATTGCAGTGACCCCTTGTTTGTCACTACTAATTTATTGTTTTGCTGTACAGTGCTTTGTCCTCAAGGAGCGCTATACAATGAGATGAGGAGACGGGGCGATGAACGGCAGTGGACCTAGGGGTGCCTGCTATGTAAATCCAGCCCTCGTACTTGCAAACAATTTGCAAAAATAATCAAATATTTACTGTATTTGAAACTGTGCAGTAGATATTGAATATCTTACCATTTTACTTTGCTTTTGCTCCCAGTAAAATACTAAACAGATGCTCATTTGAGAATGAAATAATTTTTGCCCTCAGTAATTCACAAGTCAACAAATGTTTTACATGAGAAAAGTTTTATATATGTACATTGTTATTAAGATTTCTTCAGTGATTATCTTAACTTTTACAAAACTATTATTTAAAATGAATGATACATCTGATCTCTAAATTTTCCACACTTCTTTTATTCCACTTGTATCTTTCAAAAATCTTCTTGTCATATACATCTTGCTAAGTACCCCTTTAAACTCTAGGCTTCCAATCAAACCAAACTTTGATCAAATTAGTAATACTAACTTTCTTGCACTCTTCCCCAGCAAATCTGTTGCATTCTTTCTAACTGATACTGCTACAATTGACTTACAATAAAGCACTCTGTAATTGGGTAAAAGCAGATATTGCATATTATCAGTAAACATCATCTTGGCAATGTTTTGTCTACCTTGATACATTGTTTACAAATAAGCAGACTTTAGCTATTATATAAATATTTTGCTCACATATATAGAAAATTAAAAGGCTCACTTTAATGGATGATAAAATATTTATCAAAATGAAAAGCCATGTCAGTCTGTAGCAATGCATTAAGTGGTTTACCAGAACACAAAGATGTGCTTATATATGCAATAAGTGAGTATGCCTTTATGCATAAGCAAAATATGTATCAATAAGATAAGTGATAATATAGTAAGGACCTAGTTAGCTTTAATAAGGGGTTAAATTAGAAAAAGCCCAAATCACTAGCTTGTCTGTTCCTCTATAAATAAAAAATGGATACTAGATGTACTGAGTTACTTTACATCCAACAAAATGTCTAAATGTGTTAAAGTGGGTTTTGTGTGGATAATGACTAAATGTACTCGAGTATATTTTTATAGAGTAAAAGTACAGAATAGAACTGTTCTTTTTTTATTTGAATACACCAGTTATACAGAGAACTGCCAAACTCACAAGCACCTTTAGGGGTGATTTATCAAAGTTTGAATTAGAATTTTTGCCACAATTCAAAAGTTTTTGCACAAAAACGCACAAATTTGAATGATATTTTTCAAAAACCCAAATGTCTGTTATCTACTGTATTAAGCAAAAAAAGCTTGAATGTAAAAAAAGCATCTAATAGCTGGTAAGTTCATGTAGGAGTCAACTGGAATTGTCCTAGACAAATTTTTTTTTTTTTAAATCTTTTAGTTTTTGAGTTTGTAAACTCACAAATTTGAGTTTTTTAAGACTAGAAAAGAAAATTTTGAGGTATTCGAGTTTTTTTCATGATTGCATTCAATCGTTTTTTACATTCAGATTTGTACAAGTTCTTGTATTTGCACAATAGAGCTGCATAAGTCTAGAACTTTTAGTGCTGTTATGTTGCAGGCTATTGGGGGCTCATCCATTTCTGCAAGTGCAATTGGGATCTCCACAATTTACCCATAGTCAGTTGTGTGTGAAACAATTTCATTAAAGGTAATTGCATAAAAATGCACTCCTTGCACTTCCATATAGTAGCGCTCAGCACCGCTCAGTCCCTCCTGACTTCAATTCCACCTATTGAAACATGAGAACCTTGAAGTTACCGCCACCTCCTGACCAGGCAGTAGCTCCAGGTTTACCTTTGTGTCCAGCATCAATAGGTGAAGCACACTTGAGCCTAAAGAATCAGGCAGACATCACTTGCACACCGAACACCAAAAATTACTCTGTAAGGGTACCTGGTGGTCTAATGGGGTGGCGGGGACCAAGCATAAATAATGAGGGTAGACTGTCAAGGTTGGGGTTGTTTTCTCTGGAAAAAAGGCGCTTGCGAGGGGACATGATTACACTTTACAAGTACATTAGAGGACATTATAGACAAATAGCAGGAGACCTTTTTACCCATAAAGAGGATCACCGTACCAGAGGCTACCCCTTAGGCTAGAAGAAAAGAACTTTCATTTGAAGCAATGTAGGTGGTTCAGTGAGGACAGTAAGGTTGTGGAATGCACTGCCGGGTGATGTTGTGATGGCTGATTCTGTTAAAGGAACAGTTCAGTGTGAAAATAAAAACTGTGTAAATAGATAGGCTGTGCAATATGCAATATATGCCCACACCAAGTGCAACATCCCCTTGAGACTACAATGATGCTTGAATTCTAGATAAAAATGCTGCATTTTGGGGGGAAAAAATGGTGATTACACATGAAATTGCACTTTGCTAACTGCACTTGCAAACATACATGTGTCTTATGATCTCAACCACAAATAGGGAAAAGTAGAAATGTGGAAGGTTTTTGCAAGTTCAGTATTAATTTGCAAACAGCAAAGAACCCTTTAAAGACTAGCATAGTGTCTCCCTTGTTTTCTGTGTTTGCTGCTTATTCTTGCATTTGTGCAGGTTTAGCATGCCTGTCTTTCTGAGATGTTGTTGGCAGGCTGATTTCTGCTGTGTCACAGCTGTGTTTCTCCCACATCAAGTCCTGCTGTAAAAAAGAAAATATGCAGATTCTTGTTTTCTTTCAAAACGGAAAATTATTCTAAGCGTCAATGTGAAATTTCCATAGTAGTTTCATATCAGAAGTAAAAGGAGTTGAGGAGCAACACTAGCATGAAAAATTTTGTTGGGGTGCCAAATAAGTGCTATGATTGACCATTTGGTAGCCCCTATATGGATTGTCAGCCTACATTGAGGCTCTGGTTGACATTGCACCTGGTTTTATGAAACCAGAACTTGCCTCCAAGCCTGGAATTCAAAAATAAGCTCCTGCTTTGAGGCCACTGAGAGCAACATCCAAGGGTTTGGGAAGCAACGTGTTGCTCATGAGCTACTGGTTGGGGATCACTGATCTACTCTTTTCTTTAGCAAGTTGCCCCTAACAATAACACCTCCCAGAATCCATGCATACAGTTTTCAGGGAAATTCAATTACCATAGGTGACAGAATCCTCGTCTGAATTCACAAAGAGACAGAACTCTGAACAAAGAAATAAAAGGGTTTTTATAGATTTACATGAAAAAGTATGACATTAGAACGCATGAGTATGGGAATAAAAGGGAGTTACTGGTTGGAAAGTATAGAGATGTCTCTCTACAGAACAAAGAACTGCTCTTGCAGCCAAACAGTTTTTTCTGTACTCAAGCAGAGGGTAGTAGTGAGGAAGGTTAGCCTGAGAACAGGATCCATCAAAGTCAGGGGGGACTCTACTGGGGAATGTGCATAACAAAAAAAAAATTCTCACACAGTTATTGTTGGATCTGCTCTATTTTGGGGTGTCAGGCTAATGACTTGAGACAGCCTGATATTTAAATAAGTGGTATTTATTTACAAAGGCATTAAAATTTAAAACATAAAAAGGGAACTTACTAAGATGGTGGAAGGAAGAAAGGGATACTGGTTGGAAAGTATAGAGATGTCTCTCTACAGAACAAAGAACTGCTCTTGCAGCCAAACAGTTTTTTCTGTACTCAAGCAGAGGGTAGTAGTGAGGAAGGTTAGCCTGAGAACAGGATCCATCAAAGTCAGGGGGGACTCTACTGGGGAATGTGCATAACAAAAAAAAAATTCTCACACAGTTATTGTTGGATCTGCTCTATTTTGGGGTGTCAGGCTAATGACTTGAGACAGCCTGATATTTAAATAAGTGGTATTTATTTACAAAGGCATTAAAATTTAAAACATAAAAAGGGAACTTACTAAGATGGTGGAAGGAAGAAAGGGATAGGGAAAGGTTTAATGGAGGGGAGTGATCTTTATATACATACACATGAGGAAGACAATTCAAACAAGCATACTACTCTTTCCCCAGGACAGCCACACCCAAAAGATAGTCCCAGCCAAGCAGATATCTGTAAACCCATTGTTTGTATGGGGATTACTGTGAAATATCCAAAATCCAGTACTGCAGTTATCATTTACCTTTTGTTACAGTTCCTCAGTTCACCCTTTATATTTCCTAGGTAGAAATTAAATAGTAATGTCATCCCCCTCCCCTTTTTATGAATTGCTGTATCTGCCACAGAACAGCATAATAAATATTTAAGTGCCAACACATTCTGCGGCTTGTAAAACAGGAGTATGGCATACACATGAAAACATACAGACTGTGCAAAAGAGCAGAGCACAGACATTAAACTATAAATACATTTACGTAGCGTTCATATTATGAATTGTGCCTAGGACAGCATGTCTCCTGTTCATCTTTATATGCTACATCTGTCTGAGTCACCTTAGCCGCTCTTCATCTATAAAGAGTTTCATCAAGGCAATTTATTAAAAGCATTAAGAACAGGCAAAGTCTGGTGCAGCGAAACAGAATTGTACTCAAGTCCAGGCACAGTGACTTGAGGTCAGTGCAGACAGAGTTCAGGACAGTCAAAAAACAGGCATTTGTATCAGGGTGGGCTTTAAAGGGATCCTGGCATCGGAAAATATGTTTTTTTCAAAACGCATCAGTTAATAGTGCTACTCCAGAAGAATTGTGCACTGAAATCCATTTCTCAAAAGATCAAACAGATTTTGTTATATTCTATTTTGAAATCGGACATGGGACTAGACATTTTGTCAATTTCCCAGCTGCCCCTGGTCATGTGACTTGTGCCTGCACTTTAGGAGAGAAATGCTTTCTGGCAGGCTGCTGTTTTTCCTTCTCAATGTAACTTAATGTGTCTCAGTGGGACATGGGTTTTTACTATTAAGTGCTGTTCTTATATCTACCAGGCAGCTGTTATCTTGTGTTAGGGAGCTGCTATCTGGTTACCTTCCCATTGTTCATGTGTTTGGCTGCTGGGGGGATAAAGGGAGGGGGTGATATCACTCTAACTTGCAGTACAGCAGTAAAGAGTGATTGACGTTTATCAGAGCACAAGTCACATGACTTGGGGCAGCTGGGAAATTGACAATATGTCTAGCCCCATGTCAGATTTCAAAATTGAATATAAAAAAATCAATTTGATCTTTTGAGAAATGGATTTCAGTGCAGAATTCTGCTGGAGCAGCACTATTAACTGATGCATTTTGAATAAAATTTTCCCATGATAGTATCCCTTTAAATATAACAAGTTTGTGGCAAATGCAGTGCTAATGTGTATTCTGTGCAGTCATCTCATTACAGGTGCAATGACTTCAGTGTCTGTGCACCAATTCTGCAGACACCACCTTACAAAGAACAACTGTGTTTGTAATACAAGTAATGAACTACAGCAAGGTAGAGTAGTACATTTACACGATTGGCTGCTATAGGCAGTTAGAATTGTAGCAAACCGTGCACATTGTATTAAATAATCCCCTCTTTCTTCTGTGTCATTTCAGGAGTAAAAATAATTAGCAGATACAGATATCCATATACTTTCTTTTTTAATGAAAATACAAACTGCAGTCTGGGCATCTTACATTTTCCCTATTCTCAGATGATGGACAGTGTAATTATATTTTATGGTTGGCATATTCTTTCTTTTCTCATATTTAGTGGCCTAAAACCAGCCCCAGGAGTGAGAAATATCTGAAAACAGTACACAGATCATCATGCACTATAAAAGCAGTTTAAAACATAAACTACAAATATTTGTACTGAACAATGCCATTTACTTGTAATCTTTTCAGTGGGTTATGTTTACAAAATGTTTTGGATGACATATTAGGGCAGAATTTGTTGTTTTATGCACATGGCGCATTCTACAAAGGAGCACTTCAGTCTAAATAAAATAATGTCTTTAATTAGCAGTGCTGTATTCAGATGTGGCATGTAGCAGGTGTAGGGGACATCAGGGGCCCCAAGTGCAGGAAACCCCTGTACTTACCATATGACTATACACAGTGTAGTGCAATTCTCTCTCTACACAATGCACCAGACTTACACAGGCCCACATGCATGCCCTTTTAATGGCAGCCCGAAAACTGAAACTAAAATGAGTATTTTGTGATTTTCACAGTTGCAGGATGTAATTAAATTCATAGGTGTTAAATGGAGAACATATTATAGATGTATATATTAAATACATAATGTTGCTGTTTACTAGTAGCAGCCAGTGGCCGGCCAGTATACTGGATCATTTTCATTTTGCTTCAGTAGATTTATGCGCCCTGCATATGTTTATGTCCCTACCTTTAAGGTCATGAAGCTGCAGACTGAAAACAGAACAGTAAACACGAATAAAGCCATGAAATGACTGTACCAGTAGTCCTAAACTCTGACTGAAAAGCAAGATTTCCTCTTAAGGGGGGAGTTAAGGACAAGGTATAAGGCTGCAGGAGAGCAGCAAAACATATTTCTGAAAAATTGCAGCACTGTATTGTGACAGATTGGAAGTCATTTACACAAACGGAAAGTAGTATAAGACAATCATTTAGCAAGAACTTCATTCCCTAGTCTAGCTGTGGCTTGCACCTCTGCATTATGGGGGCACATGCCAACCCTGTCCTTACTGAAACAGAGCACAAAGTAAGAAGGCAGTGTGCATAAGGCCTTGAAAGTAACAAATGTTGTCTTTAACACAAAGATAAGGGTCATATAACAGAACAACATTTGCACCAGATTTAGTAACCAAACAAATCAATATTTAATTATAGACTGAGGGTCAGGTTCAATTCAGTAAGAAAAAGTTATCTCATGGTTTATCACGTGAAAACTCATGGATGAGATTCAATTTCTCCAAATTCAGTTCCAGTTTTTTTTCCCATTGACTTCAATGGAGTTTTCATGCGATAACCTGTGCAATTAGTTTTCTGAATTGAAATGCATCTCAAATAGAGTCTCGACCATGAGTTTTCGTGTGATAAACCTTTTTCTCACTGAATTAACTCTGGCCCTTTGTTGGGCAGTTTGGCTATTTCAGACCATACTGCCCAACTGTCTGGACATGTATAACAACATAAGGGACAATTCTTACAGTTTGTGATTCTATTAATCTGTATTTACTGAAAATGTAATCTTGCTGATCCTCTTGCTTTGGAGGGGTTGGGGGAGATGGGGCATCATTACGAGAGGAATGGACAGGAGCCACAGGTCTTCCCTAATTCATGTCAGATACACTAATGTAGGAAGTATGACTATGAAGATTTTCATTCATCCAGGTCATGGTATATCTAGTATAGGTAAATCTAAAAACAACTGGACTTGCTGAGTAATCATTGAAGACGTTTCACTACTCATCCGAGCAGCTTCTTCAGTTCAACTGACTGGTGTGGGAAGTTCTCGGTATATAAACTCTTCCGCTAATCCAATCACAATGGCACATTGTAACTCTTTAAAGAGGTGACATCTGAAATTCACAGAGGTGAACTGAAGAAGCTTGGATGAGTAGTGAAACGTCTTCAATGATTACTCAGCAAGTCCAGTTGTTTTAGATTTAGCTATAATAGATATTCCGTATATACTCGAGTATAAGCCGACCCGAGTATAAGCCGAGGTACCTAATTTTACCTACGAAAACTGGGAAAACTTATTGACTCTAGTATAAGCCTAGACACAACTACAGCCCTGTCTCCCAACAGCGCACATTCTGCCAAAGCGACCCCCCCAGCGATCAACCGGACTTCTTTGCAAAGTTGATGGTGACAGAGAATTGCCAAACGGATTACTGTGTGCATTGTCCCTCTGTCCCACTACCATGTGCAGAGGGTGCTGTTTGATATTGCCATCACTGTTAATCTTTCATATAACCAACAGAGGGTGCTGTGTGATATTGCAGTCACTGTTATTCTTCCATATAACCAATAGATGGCGCTGTGTGATATTGCAGTCACTGTTATTCTTTCATATAACCAACAGAGGGTGCTGTGTGATATTGCAGTCACTGTTATTCTTTCATATAACCAACAGAGGGCGCACTGTTATTCTTTCATATAACCAACAGAGGGTGCTGTGTGATATTGCAGTCACTGTTATTCTTTCATATAACCAACAGAGGGCGCACTGTTATTATTTCATACAACCAACAGATGGCGCTGTGTGATATTGCAGTCACTGTTATTCTTTCATATAACCAACAGATGGCGCTGTGTGATATTGCAGTCACTGTTATTCTTTCATATAACCAACAGAGGGCGCACTGTTATTCTTTCATATAACCAACAGAGGGCATTGTGGGATATTACAGTCTCTCCCCAAGTGTACTGTTGGTATAGGAATGACTAAAAGTGACTGCAATCTCAGCTACTCGGGTGGGGTAGATATATAGATATACCTCTGAGGAAGCTGACTACAGTAACAGCGAAACGCGTTAGGTACGCTTGGGGAGCGCTATTGGACCCAGGAGAGGCACCACAGGGGAGCACGAAAGATTTGGCAGAATCGCCCTGAGGGAGCGCACTCGAACTTTTGTTGGGACTAAATGCGTATTACCCAAGGAGGGTAAATGTGAGTGTACATTTTAATTTGTTTTTAATTATGTTTTAATAAAAGCGATATCACACTATCCTCGGTTCCTATTTCCCATTCGGAGTCAAACAGGAGTGGAGAGCTGGATGAGGAATCAGAAAGGAATTATCTTGATATGCACGTTGCCACAAGAGTGGTTTGTAAGTAGGCATTCTGCACATAGTGTGGAGGCGCTCCACTATTGGATTGCTTTCTTTTAAAGGAAGGTCACTTTTCCGTTTTTATATTCACGTGGATCCAGTTTTCTTTTTCCTTTCTTCAATTAACAGCGGCTCAAGGAAAAGGGGAGTACACCTTTTTTTCCAAGTGCACAGGGTGACATTCCCTTTTGAACGTATTACACTATATTTTGTTTCTAATTTCTGTTGCCACAGGCGCTGATCCCCATATATATTCCCTAGGGAATACATATATTTCTGCTCTGGACTTTTTTTACAGCTGAGGGACTGTGAAGGGATCGGCAAGAAATACTTAAAGGACTGACATTTTTACTAATTTGCAGTGTAAGCAATATATGTTTTACTCGGGTGGGGTACTGCTGACCCGCGTATAAGCTGAGGTAGACTTTTTCAGCACATTTTGGATGCTGAAAAACTCGGCTTATACTCTGGTATATAGTAATGTAGGAAACATGTAGGAAACATGCAGCATACATTGGAAACACATTTTGCAGCTCACACAGCAGAGAAAATGTTTACTACAAAGTGTCAATTAACAGAGATATTGCATAACCAAAGTTGCATTGTAAAAACTATTCAGTCACTCAGTGCTTCCTGAGAAATCTTTGAAAAATATTTTGCAGTTCATAGTAAAAACATAATTTTCATAGAAGCTAACAGGAAATAACATGTGTGAGTTTACATCCACAAACGCTCCTTTGAGTAGGGCCCTCTTCGTTTTTTTTTTTTGGTTAATGGTCAAAATGTATGTCATTTTGTATGATTTTTGAATAAACACATTTATTTTCCAGCGCTGTGCAATATGTTGGAGCTCTAAAAATACATGTTAATAATTTTAATAATAAAACTTTATTTTGATGCATGTAGCCAAAGCATTTAGGGCAGTTTCAGCAGATGGAATAATGAGTATAGATAGGGTTGTTCGGGTTTTGACTTGAACAGTTCCGTTTTAATAAGGCCTAGTTGAGTCTCAACTTTCTGTTTGGTTTTCAGCCTTCTGAAATCCAAACAATAATCTGGCCAATAAATGAATAATATTTAAATACTAAGATACTCACCTCAACATGGCTTAGTTATGATCAAGTGCAGTTACTTTGTTGTTATTATTACAGAAACAAGGAAAAGCAAATAAGGAATTATTTTTCTAAATTAGCATTGCTATATTTCAGAACATTCTAGATAACTGATTTCTGTTTAATAGGTCCCATATCTGTAATTAAAGGATTTGGCTTACTTATCAGGCAGAATATAGATAGAGATAGGGTTGCCACCCACGTGGTTTTGAACTGGACAGTTCAGTTTTGCAATGGGCTGTCCATTTAAGACTTTTTGTCCGGTTTAAAACATTGAGAAAGCTGAAGAGAAATCCATACAGAGACGTCTAAGTGATACAAAAACCATTGACAAAGCACACTTTGAAAATCCTGGAGCTACAGCCTGGTTCAGAGGCAGTGGTAGCTCTAGGATTTTCCCAGTAAGTGCAACATTGGAATGGGAGGCAGGCAGTGGCACCAAGTGCAACTACTGTATATGGAGGTATAAGATACATTTGATGATGTAAATATCTCTAACGAATGGTATATTTTTCATAGCTGACTGCATGGAATTTGTGGGCCCTCAACTGTAAGTATATGACCCCTTATACATTCACAGGAATAAAGAGGTTTTTAGGTTTTTTACAACTAGACTTTCTGTAGTTAAGCTGGCCATTGATACAAGATAAAGTCATTTGAATCAAAGGTTTGTACGATTTTCGGACCTTGTGTGGATTTTTCCAACATTTTTCATGCCGTGGCGATCAGTCATTTAGTCGATCCAACAGTTTAGAAGATTTCTGTTGGCTAAAGGTAATTTCACTGCATGTATTGCCTATTGATGATGATGTCCAGAGGTCACTGCCACTACTATTTGTCGGACATAACTTTCGTCTGATTGCTCTCATGGTCAGAACATCATTTGATTTGTTCATTTACTACTTTATTTTAATCTGAATGGTTAGTGGCAGGTTGGAAGATTGCGACGTCCAACAGTTTGTCGGATTCAAAGCTAAATCTGCATGTCTATGGCCAGTTTTAGTCTGACAGATTCCCAATTAACAGAAAAAATTGTTCATTAACTTTAGTTTAAAAATGGGTATAATACACATTGAAGCAGTTTCACTGCATTGAGAGCAGCATCTCAGTATAATGTTTAACAACCCTCTACTCTCTGCTCCTTTCATTTTTCTTTCTGATAATTTTATTCATGGTATTCATTTATTAGATTTCACAACTGGAAGGGAATGTTAAGTTGGCTTTACTAAACAAACTGCAATGTTATGTTTTCCTCTGAGGCTAGAAACATGTCTGCCAAAGAACAAATAATAGATATAAAACAAGAAAATATATATTTGTTTCCAATTTATTGCAACTATATTGTATATTACAGTGAACACTATTGCCAACAAGGTATATTTTAAATTACAGTTGTGTCTCTCTTTCTGCTGAATTTCATATAATTAATTTTGCTTTGGCATGGGCAATGATCTGTAAGCTAAAGGGAAGTATACATCAATATATCTAATGTGTGGGAGCACTCAAAAGAATTGTTCCACTAGTAATTCATTTAGAATACATACATTTTAAAACTCAGGTGCTTTTAGTTCAAAGCTATACCCCCCCCCATAGTGGTCCTAACTATTTACCTCCATCATTTTTAATAGATTTTTAATATGGTTGCATTTCGTTGGTTAGCTTTCTTCTGCCAAAGCATTGGGTATGACCATAAAAAGATGGAATTAAAGACCTCTATCTCTATTTTAGACATGTCTTTGCAGCACATTTGAAAATAAAACTCTCTTTTTTTCTTTCCAATTAATTAATTTTAATAAATACAGAAAACCTGATCTGTCATAGTTATGTCACATCATATTTATTTATTTATATTATTTTATTTTTCCCAAAATGTAAATTTCACTAAATATTGCCTTTGACAAAGCCGGCTTAACGCTGGTGAAACGCGCGTCAGGCGCCTTTTAGCTTTAGCTAGGCAGGGGGACTGAACTCTCATTAATTTAACCTCTTCACGGTTGAAAGGGTGGGAAGCTCTGAGGGTGAAGGGGTGGGTGAACTACGGAGCCTCGTTCTGGGGTAGAATTCATGCGAACCTTGATGCTAACCTTTTCAGTACCATAATTTAATTCCAGTAATTAAATAGTGGATCAATTTTTGATACCACCTTGTTATACCAATTTCTCCATGGAAATGGGAGGGTGCGCCGGAGGGTGAATGGGTGGTGGAATTATTAAGGCTTGAAAGCGGATTGGTGGTGGAATGGGTGGCAATGGAATAGGTTACCTACATAGAATTCTTATAGGCCACGTGACATTTGTCCTTTTCGCCCCACACGGCGTTATTGCTGCAGTTGTTCACTGCAGATTGTAGTGGTTTTCTACAGACTTCAGGCATTAGCCTCCTAATTTACTCATGGTTCGCATTTGTCGCTTTACCTAATTTTGGTTCTTTGTCTCCCTGGTCCTAGCTTCATTTTTAATGGTTTCCTGGACTCACGGTTTTATTTAATACATTAGTAAAAGTTACGTTTTAACCATGTTCCTTGAGTTATCGGGTCTTACGATGGGGTGGTGCAATTTCAAGGGTTACCTTTCTCTTTCTTTATACACTTCACTATATATGCCCCTACCTGAAGTTCTGATGGACAGTAGTATGCGTGCAATGCAAATGAATGTTCAGTTAAAGGAGGCATTATAAAAAAATACACTTTAGGGGAAATGTAATAAAATTTGGAAAGAGAACAAACAATGCAAATAAAAAATTGCATATCGGAATGTAATATTCTTCATTAGGCTTTAATTGCATTGTGAATCTTAATTGTGCATTGCAAACCTTTAACACCTGCTTGAAGGTGAGATAAACTTTTGGAGCAAATGTAACAACGTTTTATTACATACACTGCACACTATCGCAAACTACAAAATTTCCCAATCGCTATCCTAATGTCATGTGAGGTGCAATGTGTTCGCAAAGGCAAAATTGTTTTGAAAACATTTATTCTCATTGCGAAAGATTTTAGCGTTAACGACCAATATTACATTGCCGCATAGGTTTATCCAGGTGAAGTAACCTATAACGGCAATAAGCAGGTAACATTAACTAGTCATGTTTAAAAGCAAATAGCTGGTGTTGATGTCTTTGACAGGTCTAGCAAGCCAGAAAATACTTGGTAAAACTGGCAATTATTATATTATATAAAACATGGCAATTATTTTTTGACCATCCCTCTTTTTGAATTGTATAAAGAATCAGGGCAATTTCTGTCCACAATTATTCCACAAGAGACAAACTCCATGTGCAATGGGAATACACTGGGGATGCTGCATGCTGATTTGTACACACCAAAAGTTTCTTTATGAACTAGACTTACATATTTTTTAATTTTATTTTTAGTTTCAAGATGACAAATCATGTTTGCCCAAGAAACATTTACTGCACTGATGTGTTTAGACTTCAGAGAAAGTGTAGTGTCCCTCATACAATAACCAGTGCCTTATCTAGAGTGAGCCAGGCATCCCTGCAAAATAATCTTCAGAGGGGCCCGGCGCACTCCGATCCCCATCCTCCCCGTCCCTGCCTCTGCCTTGCCCACGTTCCGCCTTTGCCCTGCCAACTTCTCGTCCCAACTCTGCCCACTCCTGCCGGACATGCCCCCCTTCCTCATCGCAGGTAAGAGAGTGTCTGAAGAGGAGGAGTTTTTTTTATTAGCTCTAGAGGAAGCAGACCCCACAGTCCGGGCATCCTTGTTCCCTGGACCCCCCTGCGACTGTGGTGTCTGCTTCCTCTATAGTTATGACACTGACAATAACCCTCTAATATATGTATGCAAATAAAAGAAAATATTACCATTAACCATATTGGGTTGAAGACTATAATTTTCTTTGCTACAAAATGAAATGTTTACAATTGTTGGACAGTGAGCTCTTGCTGATTCCATTGTATTATTTACAATGTTGTGCTTTCAGTGTGTAGTCTTTCATCACTAGCACAGTTCTCCAAGGTAAATGTAATCCCCTTTATAATTTTCTGCAGGAGGCATATCATCCTTCCTATTACAAAAGCAGTAGTTTGGATGATAAAAACAGAATGTTAGGAATGAATTTCTGTTTGAGGTCTAGCAAGGTACTAGCCTCAAGTTTGACAGCATGTAGCTGCCACAAGCTGCTGGGAAATATCATCTAACAAATATAAATTACTATATTTACATAGAAAAAATCAATCATTCAGGCTCTATCCAAATACCAAATGATTTGAAGAAGAATTGGCATATTACGGAATCTGAACTGTATTTTTATAAATTCAGATTCAATTGCTGCTTCATTGAGCAAAAAAATTGCTTTCTACAGCTGTCCACTGGAGAAAAATCACATAACGTTAAGGGCCATTTTTATTACGCATCAAAGTATTCATGTTTACTACTTCAAGAACCTCCCTGGTTTCAAACGATATAAAGCTCCTAAAAGTTCAAACCCTACTCTTACTCTTAATGGAAAAAATAAGCATTTAAATTAATTCAGTATTATTTTTGATAAAAAATTGGTAAAATAGCAATGATTTCTTATTCATTTCCCCAAAACAGCTTTTCCATCCTCCCATATAAAACAATGGAATTTTGCTGGAAAACAGGTTATAATGATATCTTGATGTTCTGTTTATGAATGGGATAAAATGAGAAAGAGCGGAAGTAGTACTGGAATTAAATATGTATTTTAAAGAGGCTGAAAATGAAGTTTGGAAAACCAGCCAAAAACTGCAAATTACTTTCCTACTTTGGCACCAAAATGGGTCCCTATTGGCTGAATCTGAATGATTATTCCTTCAGTAGACTGGCCAAAGCTTATTGATAATTGGTTGCTGTGGGTTACTGCCCCAGTGCATATTTGCCCAACCTCAACCAAACCTAAAGATTTTTGTTGTGAAGTGAAAACTTTATGGGTCTTTGCTCACTCATCTCACTAATGATTTCAGTTCACGCATGGCACAGGGATAGTAGCACCTTCATGATGAAACTATGTACATTGGAAAGGGACTGCATACTTTATTCACAATTATCAATAATAATCACAATCACTATTTTATAAAGCTACTAAATTAACCCCTTCCTTTACTATCTATCAAAATCCAAAATTTTCCAAGTTTTTAAACAAAAAACAGTCAGAGCAAACTAGAATCCACGATGTGACCTTATTTATTAATAAAAAAAAGCATGATTTAATCGGATCAGGGACAAACTTGATAAAATTGAGCGCAAATCCAAATCTCACATTTTTTTTCGGGCTTTTCCCCAAAAAGCCAGAATTTTTTTGATTTTTGCCCAAAAAGTCAAAATAGTCGGATTTTCGGGTAATTTCAGTGCAGACCACAGAAACTTCCAATTAGGATAGGGACCTCTCCCACTGATTTATATACAACCTCGGCAGGTCTCAGATGCCGGATTTTCAGATTTTTTTTCATCCTCAGGGTATAATTAATCTTGAAAAATAGAGGGTTTTTTCCACTAAAAATTCAGATTTTATAGTTAAAAATAATCAGCGCCGTAATCAGAAATCACAGGACCCTGTCCAACACAATTTTTTGGATCCCCCGGCCCCTTGATGGCGGCCCTGAGCTCAGATTTTTTCTTGCATTAGGAATTGCACACATTAACTTTAAAAATAATAGAGTTCCATGTGAATGTGCCTCTGAATACCTTTGCTTTAGAGTTATTTTAAATTGATTTTTATAGTGTGAAATATATTGTTTCTGCATGAAATTTGCATTTAGTACTGGAAAGGAGCAGTAAGTAATTATCACAGCTATAAGCGCTATTCTTGTTTCTTCTGGTAATGAATGTCTAAAAACACAATTCTAGAATGGCTTTTCTTCTAATACTAGATAAAGTAAATGAAATAATACTTTCTAAACCTCCCCAGGGAAGTCATCAAATCTTCAAGCCTTATCTGTGTTCAAGAATTTGAGTTGCCTTCTGCATTTTAAACAGGGCTATCTCAGAAATTCTTACTATTGTGATGCTCACCTTTTTAAGATTCGGTTTTTAGTTATTGCATTATGAAATAATGATAATATTAAGGTACTTGTCAAAATCATACTGTGTAGTATTCCTAAATTTGTGTGTCTGTGTGTGCATAATAGAAAAATAAAGTGTTTGTTTTTACATTGTCCTCAACAAGAGCAGAAATACTGTAGGTGACACCATCCTAAATGAATTAGATACTTTTGTACCAGAATTTGCTGCACTTGGTCCTAGACAAAAACAAGAGCCATGAAAATTATTACTTTGATATTATGATCGTGTTATTAAGGTGGTTGTAACAGGTACTGCATGTTATAAATACAGCATTAATTTACAGTACTGTACTGGGTAATGCCTTTGTGTACTGAACACTTCCCTATCCTTTAGGGATGATAAATGGAAGAGAAAAACTAGGATATAATTGTAAATAATGACTCCAGCCTACTATTGACACAGACCAATGCTAGTTTAGATTTTTTATTTGTTTTTAATGAAAATAGGTTTGACAAGGAAAGATGCTGGCAACTTATTACATAAAAATGGAAAACAGGAAGGCTTAATGTTCAATTTGTTTATAAAAGTCAGACCTCTTGTTATATTCAAAATCAGCTATTTTGTGTTGAACGGGGGAGGGAAGTGTTGTTGGCTCTCATCTATAGGCTTTCCAGGCAATGGGCCCACTGAAACTACTCCAGCTTCCCTTCCTAGCTCCTAATGTTGGGGAAACATGAGCAGATCTGGCCATTCAGCCAAATGGATTTACCAGCATGTTCAAAGAAAATCTGCATAATTCCATGTAAAATCCAATCAGAATTTGGGTAGTTTTGATTCATACACATGGCCGGACATCTGTCAGTTTTGGATTGGATAAATTGGTTCAAATACTGAATTTATATGTACCCATTTGAGAATTGTCATGTTAGGTTTATTTCTTTAAACACTTACAAATATTCTCAATATTGCAGCAACAACAGGTGGAGTATCAAAGACATGCACAGTTTCTCGCTTAAAAACATTTATTGGTGCATATAAACCACAAAAAAAATAACAACAGGTGGAGCCAGTAGTATTACAAAGTATTGTTGGGAAGTTGATTGCTGATGGATTAATATACGGATGAACCATCGGATTTCACATTTTGTCGCACCGTGTCCTGGCACCATTTTTTAGTGCTAAAGGGCACATTTACTATGGGTCGAATATCGAGGGTTAATTAACCCTCGATATTAGACCATCGAAAATAAATCCTTCGACTTCAAATATCGACGTCGAAGAATTTACCGCAATTCGTTGGATCAGACGATCAAAGGAAAAATCGTTCGAACGATTCGAAGGATTTTAATCCATCGATCGAACGATTTTCCTTCGATCACAAATTGCCTAGAAAGCCTACGGGGACCTTCCCCATAGGCTAACATTGGTGCTCGGTAGGTTTTAGGTGGCGAAGTAGGTGGTCGAAGTTTTTTTTAAAGAGACAGTACTTCAACTATCGAATGGTCAAATAGTCTAACGATTTTTAGTTCGAAACGTTCGATTCGAATTGAAGTCGTAGTCGAAGGTCGAAGTAGCCAATTCGATGGTTGATGTAGCCAAAAAAATATTTTTTCATTCTATTCCTTCACTTGAACTAAGTAAATGTGGCCCTAAGTCTTTCTGTTACATGGTGCTAGCGTGCAAATTTTTCAGCACATTGCTTCTGATTGACTAAGGCCACTACTCTCTAGCACCATCTAGAGGCAGGACTTACCACAAAAAAATGACATGGTGGGACAAAATTTGAAATCCCAATGGCTTCATATGTAGTACATTAATTAGTCCATCAAATTACATATTACAATTACAAATACATACATACTCAAAGTTAATATTTCTTAATGCCAAGTAAATCCAGAGGAAGGCAAAACCCATCACAAGTTAACTCCAATTTGGGTCAGAGGAAGAAAAAAGGGCAATTAGACCAGTCTCTATCAATTAAGAGCTTCCTTGTTTTTCCCTTGTTAAAAATGTAACCGACTATTTCAAATAAATAGACAGAAAAAAGCCATCAATTATATGTGTAGACTGTTGTTTGCATGCTATTTATAATTTTACCTAGTGCTTTACATTACCCCCTATAGGTAACGTTTAATGTATTTGGCAAAGGCCAAGTATTTCACATCTTTTGCAAACTTACTGTCAAAATAGTTGCATCGTACTGCTTCTGAATCTGCCTCACTATCACACTAGCCTCATGTAGAGCACAACATTTGAATATTGAGAAAAATAAATTACACTATTGTTATCATGTATTTGTAGCTGGTCTTAGCAGCTTAGAGAAATAGTCAACTAATTATTTTAGTAGCTGCAAGGAAGCAAAAAAGGCAATGAAATACATTGTTGACACTTAACCCTCTTATTTACAATTGTTTTCAAAATAAAAGTGTATAACTGTATATTTTAACTATACTTTTTGTATAGACTGACTATAATTGGACATGTTGTGCAGGTTGAATACCCTGAAACCCTGCAATACCCTGCAAGAATGGATTTGTATAAACTTTTAGAACTAATTATGTTTTCCAGTGATGGACAGAGGATAAATGCTCTGATCAGATAACACAATAAGATATTAAACCTTTATACTGTTAGTCACCATATTTGTAAATGGATATTTTACAAGTAAATAAATTGCTCTACAAACTAGATGGGATCTTGGAAATACAGTACGTGATTCTATCATCTATTAGTAATTAGTTTAGTAGATGTTCTGTCATTTAGTAATTAGTTATGAATCATTATGTAAAAAATGTAACCAGAAGCAGACTAAAGTAGGCAGAGATTTACCAGAAGATAAAATTGCATCCTAATGAGTTTTTTTCCACTTCAATGTAGTGAAACTGGAAGATACATCAACCTCTGTCAAGGTGCAGAATTGTTTACCAGTTGAGGGATCCTTCAAATCTTAACTTATCTGATCCCAAATGGCACTACCAGAAAACCAGATGTATGTAAATATAATTAAATCAGTCATTTTATACACACTCTAACATGTTCAAATTAATGCCAACAGAGCAAGTAATGATGTTAAATCAACCTTATTAATTTAAAAAACCAAATAGGTATAAAAGAAAAACTACAAGTTAAACATAGATTGAAATGGGAATAAGAAATAAACTCACAGAAATGGGAATAAGAAATAAACTCACAGAAATGGGAATAAGGTGTAACAAAGTCCAAACATGTGCCAAAAACTGTTTTAATTAAATGCTGTAAATTATAAGAACTGAATTATATGAACGTGCATTCATGTTCTTCCATTTTAGAAATGATTTCCTAGAAGACATTTCACCCAGGTCTGCCTGCCGCAAAACAAAGTAATTGTAAATTAGAAGAAATTTAGAATGCATCAACGTTTAAAGAGATGATTTGCTAGCAATGTCCAATCTCTTAGCAACGAGAAATAGCATTGTATTGTGGCATTTTTTTTTTTTACATTTTTTTAACAACATTTTAATCTAAGTATTGCTCTAGATCTCTAACTTCAAAAGGGGTTTTGTCCCTGTAGTAATTTTGAATTAAAATTAAAAAAAAGAAGTCAAAATTCACTACACATGTATCAATGGATGCTAGAATGTGTACAAATAACCATGCTGTTATTATCCAAGAGGGCTGGAACTGGGAGTAGGTATAGTAGGCAGCTGCCTAGGGCGCAATGGGATGGGGGCACAAATTGGTGGAGGTCAGTAACTTAAAGGGCACCTATCACAGCCAAAATCAAACACATATTAACAATCTGACCAGTACAAGCTAAACACGTTCAATCAAACTACATATATAGTTTTTTGAAAAAACTGCAGGTTTTAAAAAAATGGTTCAAATGGGTTCTTTCACTGAGGGAGGCCATACTGTGACTATAGCAGAGACTATAATATGCAAATTTCAGGAGCATGCTCAGATTTTAACACTGCTTTGAGTATTCTACCCAGAATGCCTTGTTTAAGTAAACTCCTCCACTAGAAGTATCAGGAGATTTCCCTATCTTGTCCCCTACTCGTAAAGTCATTATGCAAATGAACGGCACACACTAACTTCCAGCAGGTGGCAGCACTACTGAACAGCAGTAACACAGAGGTTTGGCTGATTTGAAAATAGCTTAGAAGGGTTGATAAGCAACAAGGAATTTCAACTGAGCATGTACGAGATTTCAGAGCTGCAGTTGGCTGGGAAGATATAGGTAGGAGGAGCCAGTGAAATCTAAGATGCCTGCCTCAGCTAGAACTGCAGTTGAGATAAGGAAGATCTTGCAGAAGGTATAGTGAGCTGATCATTTACATTATACAAACAATTCTAACTGTTTTAAAAATCGGATTTCTTGAACTTTCACGTAGTGTATTTACTTAGTAAATGATTTTGGTCATGATTGGTGCCCTTTAATAGCACAGGGCATGTAGGAGTAAGTGACCAGCAGGGGCTGAGTTGCAAGTGATTATAGGTCACCTTTAATCACTCACAACTTTAAGCGACAAGCAGCATAGGAAAGATCGCTGTATGCCAGGCACCAGTAGAGCTTCACCAGGCACTGTTATCCATACCCACATTTTATATTTCTTATAAAAGTTCATTGGTTGTTTCGAAAAGTGCTCAAGCTCAACGTGCTTGCATTTTTGAAAACAGGAAGCTTAAACTTTCATTCAAGGCATCTTTATGAGGCATGTTCAGTCATGAGCCTGTAAAAAGTCTCAGTGTTCTGGAGAGTTAACTTGTGGTTAAACAGAGAGTTACTGATTGCTAAATATGTTTATGTTGATAAAAGCAAACAGGGGACCTTCTCACTCAAGTTCTTGCACTGAACCTTATCAAAACAAGGTAAATATTTAAATAGTTAGGGTAAATAGTAAATAATTTATTTAAAGTAGATCGTTCCCTTTGAGGAATTATTATTTACTTAATATCATTACATATTAGAAGATAACATACAATTATGAGCAATTATATGAGCAACTTATTAATTCCATTCCAGATACATATCTGTGCCAAAAATTGCATCTGTTGTATAGCATAATATTCTTAGTGTATTAAATTGCCACAAGGTAATTTAATACACTATAGTGGCCTAGCATAGATAAGCCTAATAAGCAACTCCTTGAGACCCCGATCAAGTCAGTTAATCTCGCTTCTGATGAAATACAGCATGTAGATAAAGGGAGAAAGGAACAGAGAAACACTTCAGAAAGACAAATTTGCCAACAAGGTCAAATGGTCTCACAAGATAGATGGGAAACTTAGAAAGTTCTGCATTATTATTGTGGGAATCCTATCAGATTTGGATACAACTTAAGCTCCCCATAGACGCGACGATTCTTCTTGCCGAATGACCGATTTTAGCGAAGTCTGACCAATCCTTCGAAATTATCGTGCAGTTAGTGGGATTCGAACGATCGTACATCTTGCGATTTTTCGGCCGACATCTGTCAGAAAATTGATGGGCCAGGTCAAAAAATCTTTGTCGGCCCCAGTGCAATCTATCTATGTTTGCAGGGCCAAGCAAGCAGCTCCCATTTGTTTTCCTGGCAAATTGGTCTTTTTAGTTGATGGTTAATTCATATGATCGTACGATCTTTCCGAGAAAATTCGTGGTCTCACGATGAGGATCGGATCTTTTAAAAATCTCAACATCTATGGCCAGTTTATCATTGTTTGTTTCTCTTTACAAATATAATGCCCAACAGTGGCCTATTGATAGACATTTAGGAACGGTTTTGTTGCATTTGATTATTGTGGACATTCCAGTAATGAACTGGAGTTATTCACCTTTCTATGTGGTAATGGCAGAATATAACACGTTATCATCTCCTTTGCCGTTATCTGGGTGCCATTTTTAATTTTCATTGCAGTTTATAAAGAAGTGCCCATCCCCATTAACATCTCACATAGAGGACTACGAGTGTGCATGAGTTACTTTATATGCATGGTCAACATTCGTTTTTTATGCTGGAATTGTTTGTGGAAAACAGCTAGGTTCTTCACCTACTGTATCGTGATGCCGTTTGTCTTAATTCTTAGCTCATTCCATCCTGCTCCAGTCTGTTCTGATTCTTCACCCAATCTAATATTTGGAATTCGGCCTAATCCCTGAATCCTTCATGAAAGATTCGGCCGAATACCGAACCAAATCCTAATTTGCATATTCAAATTAGAGGTGGGAAAGGAAAAAATGGAAAAAATAATGTATTACTTATTTGTTTTGAGACTAAAAGTAATGTTATTTCCCTTCCCACATCTAATTTACGTATGCAAATTTGGATTCAGATTCGGTTTGGAAACGCACAAGGATTCAGCCGAATCTGAATCCTGCTGGAAAAGGTCGAATTGTACCCCAGAAAAAATGTACGATCTTTTGCAGCCTATCACCCTGAAAAATGAAAATTCACCAGTGTTTTTTGGGACAATTTTTTGAGGAAGTCCTATCTACTCTATTGCACTTCGCCTCGTCTGCGGTGGCGAAGGCAAGTAAGGTTCAGTAAAATCCAAATCTTAGTGCATTTGCAAAGTAACGCTCTTTCTAATATTTTGTTCTAATGCATTTCAGAATTCATCAGTTTATAAGTTGACACTGGGGTGGCCATTTGTGCTAAATCACTTATGATGATAATGCAAGTTCATTAAACATAATAAATGCAATGATTTCCACTAAGGACAATGGATGAAGTAGATTATGGTGATTAGTATGCAAACTGTATATGGCACTCATATAGAAATGAATAATGATCCTGAATGGATCCATGTTGAATGACTACAGGGCTTCTAACACCAGGGCTCTAGCAAGCAAAGATTCTTTGTGTGATCACTCAGCTCCATAAATGCATGTTGTATATCAGGTTCATTCATTGCAACTAGGCAGAATGTCATCTGCTGTCTGCAGAATTTACCCAAGATGTACAGAAACATGCTTAATACTTTGATTATGTCAACATTCTAACAAAATTGTCAAAACTGCTGCTGCAAATCCCAGTATATTGTCATGAAAAATACCAATATGCTTGCTGGGCAGAAGAGAACACTTATCCATAAATAATAATACGTTTTGCTTTCTCATAGATAAATAGCAAAAGATTATACTATATTTAATGTGAACAATATAGGCATGTCATTGTAATTATACTGGAAATAAGTTGCACAGATAATGGCCAGTGTAGTAAAGTAAAGAATGATTTGGTATATATCTGGAAAACGGATTTAAAAATCATTGAAACAGTGTACCTGTGTTAAGCAAAACAATGCATTTCTATTTCAATTACTAAATGGATATGAAAAATAAAATATTAGGACCTCTCACATTTGCAAGTCAATGTCCCTATAATTTTATATTTTAGCATCATGTGCTAGAAGTGTACATTTGTCACCTGAATAATATCAGTGCTTTTTGTATATTTATTGCAGCTAAGTAATCCTAGGCATTAATATATAATCTGTGAGACATAACTAATGCCGTATTATGTGAAGTAATACACCAGGCGCATTATTATATTATGAATAGTTGGTTTTCCTGAGAGGGTTTTAATGTCATCTGACTTGGAGTTTTAGTCAGCGTTGGGTTATGCCATAAACTGTATTCCACAGAATGCTAGATTTATTATGCTTCACTGATGTTCCACTGCTGACCTAAAAACCATTACCAGAATAGCTTGCACTTCAGGCAAGTATCTGCCAAACAAATAGTCCTATAGGATTGATCACAAAAAGGAAAATCTTAGTAGGTTTTCAGTTACATAATTGAAACGTCACACAAATTCAGATGACAGAAGGAATTCAGGCTTGCGCTATATGTTTATATAATTTGTCTGCTATGTACATATACTATGAAGTATATTCATCTAGGCTTTCTCCTTTATGCAGACTATCCATAAAAATGATCATTCTATTGCTGCCCATGGAGCTTGCAATCTAATTTTCCTATCACATGAACACTAACCTATCAGAATGTTTTTGGACTTATACCTAGATCTACCTTCTCCAATTCTTTCTTTTAGAGAGAGAATGGAGTTAAATAATAGTACAATGGCAGAAAAGTATCTTTCAAAGCAAACTTGCATCTGCAACATAATTAATGGTTTCACTGTTAAATTTCAGTTGAAAGCAATATTAGAAGTCAGAAGCAACAGTGCAGAGAATATAAACCGAAACAAACTGCTTTCAACAACAATTGTATTTACAAAACAACGTTAAAAAAACTACTAAACACGTTTATTGTACAGTATATGGCTAAGTTGTTTAGAAGGAAATTCTATTAATTTATTTAAACATTTTTTCATTATTCAAAAAACATTTTTTCAAAATGAGATTTAGGTGCCTTTAAATCTCCTATAGAACGGTTTATGTCCTGTCCCCATCACTGTGAGAAGTGAATCAACAGGCAGTTTATTCGCCCCTTTAATCACCAAACTGTATAAGTTCTGGAACTTGTTTAATGATGATGATCAAAAGAAGGTAGAACTGTAGATACAAACAATACAGTGGTATCAGAATACATTCTGGATACAAAAGATATAGATGAAATGCATTAAAACATATATAAACATCTGATATGTGTAATACAGTCCTAATGAGGCCTAACACAGGTTACTACTGGGATGGAAACAGTGAGTCACAAACTACAACCTGGATACACATAGCATAATGAACAGGCATAAAGGCAACATGCAAGCTTATCAACGATGCTTGGATAGGCCTGCTTGGAAACAAGTATTTATAGTACGTTTGCCTGTGTCTGTCCAAGGCAGAGGGTAATGATGTGGTGGTATGTGGTGGGGTAAATAGATTGCCACCTATGCGTTGAGGGCCAAAGCTCCTTGAGCCAGTTCTACTTTCATGTGCTTTTCAAAACATTTTGCAACACAAAAATAACATTGGTTACAGCTGTGTATGCCTTTATAGACCTATGTTATTTGTTGTTTTAATCAATCAATTCTTATTTTTTTTTAATTATTTTCTTTTTCTCTATAGTAATAATAATAATAAAACAAAACCTTGTACTTGATGGAAACTAAGCCACACAAATCCATGTAGGATTCCTGTTGTTTTTTTGTTATTTTTATAAAAAAAATAACATCTTTTTAGTAGATTTAGGTAATTTTTTATTAAAGTCCGAATGAAAAAAACTCCAAAAAAATGTAGTTTTTTCACTAGAAAGCATGAATTTTTAGAGGAAAAAACCTAACATTTTCTGAGATTTATTATATCCCGAGGCTGCTCAATGTCAGAACCCGAAAATACTCCATCTTCAACCTGTCGAGGTCCTGTAGAAGTCAATTGAAGATATCATGGTCTGCGATGAGTTTCATCCAAAAAGCTGTGATTTTGAGCAATATTAATATATAATATATAATATTATCAATATTTTGACCAATGAAAACTGGCTGTGGTTATTAGGGTTTGTAGTTTAACCACAGTTAAATGACCACAAGTTGAAAATCCATGATACTAAGTCCCTTTAGAATCCCATTACCTGTCTGAAGGCATGACCTTTTAGCTTCAGACATATTTCACCAATAAATATTCCATTTACTTATTACTTTATTACTATAAAGTACAAACTTTAAACATATAAAATATTTTAGAAAATATACAGACACGCAGAGTTTCTTATAAGTGTATGACATAAGACTACAGAACCCTTCTATAACTCAGTGTCTCATAATGGGGCCCATTTACTAACAATCGAACTTTGATTTTTTTTTTCCATGAATCTCAAAAAATTTGTGGTTTTCCTATATTTCTGAAAGGCTCTAAAAATTTTAGATTTATTAAGTGTAAAAACCAAGAAAAACTCTAATGCAAAACCTTGGCAAGTAAAAGTTTTTGAGGTCCTATAGAAGTCATTGGGAGCTGCGCAGATCTTATTGGATCGCGTTTAATCAAATGGTACATTTAGAGGTTTTTTTCATGAATATTTTTTTTATTCAGAGCTTTTAATAACTCAACAGCGTTCGAGGTTTAGAGTGGGGGAGTTTAGTTGTGGTTTCCAAAACCTTTAATAAATAAGCCTCACAGTGTTTAAAGGGGTTGTGGACCTTCCAACACTTTATTCAATTCAGTTGGTTTCAGATTGTTCCCCAGAAATAAATACTTTATTCAATTACTTTCTATTTTCTATTTGTGACCACTTTTCTAATATTCAAGTTTAAAGTTTGATTTTCCCCTTCTTATGCCTTTCTAAAGCAGCTCTGGGAGGGGAGGGTTGATGAATATTTAACGGTTTTAAATCAATACATTTTTATTTTTGTCCCTGAGTTTCATTCAAGGTAGATGTTAGAATTGATACATTAGTTGCTAAAATCCCACAGATTGGGATTGCTGGAAAATGTAGCAAATTGTTAAATTTTAGGCTTTTTGCTGCCCCTGGTAACTTGCAGGCTGCTGCCACCTGAGGCAGCAGAGTGCACACATCAGAGCTACAGCCTAAAAAATGCTATAAATGCTGTATTTGATGTGCTGACTGTGCAAGCCAAGAGGTCAAGCAGCCCTATAACATAACATTAAAATCCATTCCTTCACAATTGTTTACAGAAAGTCCACATCTTTTCATTTTGTGAGGCCTTCTTATGAGTGCCACTGTCCCTGAACATGCTCACAGGGATCACCAGAGCAAAACGTGACCTGATTCCACTAGGCTGATCATTTATAATCTAATAAATCTAATGCAGTTTTTTTGGTTTGAACTGCAATGTTATGTAACTGTGGATTAATTACTTCTCAGTTAATAATTTTTGTATCCTACTATCAACCAAGAACATCTCAGTGAATAAGCACAGAAGAAGATCCTTAGCTGCTGGGGCATCTTGGAGGCACAGATTTGCACCACTCCTAAAGGGCTGTGGTGTCCCTGGACGTGCATGGAAGCCCAAAATATATGGTGCAGCATTTCTAGTCCTGTTTAGTTCTCCTTTAACATCAGCCTTGTAATGAGCTTCTTGCTCAATCTGGCTTCTGTTATAGAGGACCTGATAAAATCATAATTCTCTAAGTTGTTAGCCTTGCCATGTTTGCCTGGTTTTTGATGATCCACAGTCACTGAACTGTAATTCTCCTTCTGGGTCCAATTCCACAAGTGCATTACACTAATATACACTAATGTACCGACTTCCAAGCAAAGAATTTATTTTCTACCTTTTTATATTAATTGTATATTAAAACAGAATGCATTTAATGTATTATATTCCATAATGAATTACAGTTTATTCTAATGTTGCTTTAATTATGTAGCCCAAGCGAGCATTCATTTTACCTCTTGGCCATGTATTTTCCCCTCTAAGTATGAGTGGTTTTTCTATAATTGTCTTTGCGAACACCTGGGGCCAGGCATATAACATTAGTTTGCATAAAATGCATATTAATGAAGCATTTACAACGGCTGCCCAAAGGCATTAGATAACAAGACATAACACATACTCAGCTATTGCAATTTTGCAGAGTTCATACTAAGGGTATTGGATAGTCTTTCAAATATTATGGACAAACTGTGGATTTCATTAAACTACAGATAAAACATTATTACATGGTGCATTTTTACTCATGGATGTTTTAATTACCCAGAAAAATACAACAGTAGAAGACATAAAAAAGCCTGTTTTTTAATTGACTAGTTTAATTTATCAGATAGGCAGAAACAAGAATGACTGAAGGATGATGTCAAATGAATTTTATATAATTAATGATATCCTGTTGATGTAAAATTAGTGGTGCAAGTATTTGATTAATAACAATAATTCATGATCCCTGTACATAAACATGTGTCAACCTAGCCACATAAAAGCTAGCCACAGATACATCAGTGGGATCCCCCCTCCCCAAGTGCACAAAAACATAGTGCATAGGGATATCATCTTATAATCAGTGTTTATGTCACTTGAGTCACATGACATATTGAAATGTGTCTTTTATAAAAAAAAAAAAAAAAATTATGCACCCACTGTTGTGTGTCAAAATATATGTCAATTAGATGTCACCTTGGAGTTGCATGGACTGTATCAAACTATTTTGTCTCAGGTCATGGATTTAAATGGTCCTCAGTTTCTTCTTATATATATTTCATTTTATATGAGGTCCGTTATTTCCTATACTATGCCTATACAACTTACATAGGTAAATCCAGAAAATTCTGGAAATGCCATCTTCCATAGAGTTCATTTTAAGTATATAATGCATTTTTTTAAATGATTGTCTTAGTATAAAAATAAAGCAGTAAATTGTACTTGATGCTAACTAAGCTGCATGAATCCCTGTTGGTGGCAGAAGGAAATTCCTCGAACACCAATTATAAAATGACATGGCAAAACAACCTGGTCCACAGCGTTTAAAGCCCTCTATCGCCTTTTTTCAAGCTCACTGATCACCGGCTCATTAAGCCTCTTATAGAAAAAAGTTTTTCGCCACCTACTGCCTACATATCAGTATTAGAAACAATTTACATACAAAATGTTACAATGTCAATTTGACTCAATTAGTATACTTGTTAACTCTTTGTGGGTTACAGACCTGATTCACAGTATCTGCAAGACATAACATTAAAAAAATAAAATAAAAATAGGATTAAAAACAAGATTCAAAGAAAAATGGCAAGTAGATCATATTCCCAGTTTAACCCATGTGGGGAAAGTGTCTCCAACCTCCCGATCCATTGTGCTTCCTTTTTTAATAATTATTTAAAGCGGTACCCCCCCTCGCCTAAGGTTAGGAACATAATTCACTATCTGGAACTTGAATTGGTGTATTTCACTAGCATTGAAGCTACAGTTCTGTTCTTCTTATAAGACATAATCAGAGGTTTTTTAAAACTTATTAAATTAGGGAGACCTTCCTTTAAAATTCTCCAATGTTTTTTTACAATCCCTATTAGTGGCAAAACAGTCATATTGAGTTTATTCAGGGGGTTATTTCTTAAAGTCAGAATCCAAAAAACTTGAAAAAAAAAATTTCCCCTTTAAAAGTTCAACCAGAAAAAAATCGGACTTTAGTAAATAACTGCCTAAATGTTGTCATAATTCAGCATTATACATAATAATAAATAGCTTTTTAAATTGAAAACACGTAAATGTTTACAAGCTACATACAATGCTGGTACTTTTCCACTGAATAAACTCTAGCGAATACAAGAACCTACAGTACTTGTGAAATGGCTTTAGCTCTGTGCTGCCATAATATCACTGTGCAGTTTGTATCCACTACTTAATTACAAACTCTCCGTACATGCTGTCTCCATTACAGCACTTGGCTCCTGGAACACAACAATATCAGAGACCTCAACCACAGAGATAAGCAATTCGAATGACATAAAGTGGTTGGAGACCGGGAGGAGGGGGTCCAAATCTGGGTAACTCCCAGATAAACTGGGGGAGCTGACAAGCACACCAGACACAGTCTCATATTAGAATGTTCCCCCAGAACAATAAAAGTCCAGTGTAACTTCTACCAGCTTTTCCAACACTTACAAATACATTACACAGTTTTTTCCCAATATGGCTTATTCTAATACAGAATATTAAATGAGAACACTGCAGATATTGTTACCTAGGAACTGGTTTAGACAAATAGGGCAGATTTATCATGGGTCGAATTGAAAATTCGAATTCAAATTTTTGGGTTTTTTTATGGCAAAAACTGTCAAATGTAAATAAGCCAAAATAAGCCAAAATTGGGACTTAACCACCAAAGACTCCTGCTGCTGGGTAATGCAATATGACAAAAGATATATCAATATAGTATTAAAAGGCAATATGCTATATTGATGCTATATATCTTTTGTCATATTGCATTACCCAGCAGTAGGAGTCTTTGGTGGTTAAGTCCCAATTTTGGCTTATTTACATTTCATTAATTGTTTGAGGACACCCCAGCTTCTCCAGCTCCTGGTTACTTCTTAATTTAGTTTGCTCTGCTTGAGTTTCAGGTAGTTGGCAAAACTGTCAAATACGACTAGGGAATTGTTAAAATTCAATTAGAGGTTTTTTTAAAATTCAAATTCGATTTTAGAAATTTATCATACACTGGCCCTTTAAGAATACGAAATTCTACTATTCACCACCTTAAACCTGCCATATTGCTGTTTTAACCTATGAAAAACGTCCTGGGATCAATTTGGAGTTGTTTGCAGCCTTCCTGACATTTGATATTTTTTTTGGAGAAAAAAACTCGAATCGAGTTTTAAAAACTCCAATAGAATTTGATTAGAAATCGATTCGAATTTGCGGGTCTATCCTATTCGCCCGAGTTCGAAAATTTTGATTTTTATAAAAAAAATTGCAATTGGTCGAATTTCGAATTCATGGCAGTTTAAGATAACTCCCATAAACTCGAAATTCGACCCTTGATAAATTTGCCCCAAATTGTCCATTGTCCCTATTAAGTCCTCCTACTCTTAAATGGCTATTTACCTGGGGATGAAAATATAAAGCTCAGGTATGAAAACTATATACAATAATAAAATAATAATTATGTATGTATTTTATAATTTTATATGTATGTAGATCCCTTGAAATTTAAAATCATCCTATTTGAGTATTTCCTATTAAGCTTTCTTAATTCTACAAAATGAACATTTTAAATCCAGGTTAATAACATTTTCTAGTATTAATAAGAGAGCTATTTCTATCCCTCTTATGGAAATAAGGATATTTGTGAACATTAAGTTTCTCTACAGAATTATTCATGGATAAGAATAATTGTTAAATTAATTAAAAAATCACGGATAGCTTTTCAAATGATGGTATCTAATATCTGAGTTATGTAATCTTGTAATGAAAAAATCCAACTGCCACCATCAATATTTATGCAGAAGGAGCAACTGCTGAGGGATGTTGCTGAGGGATGTTCTGGAGTTTACACCAGCATTGCCATCTGAGGGACAGAAAAGCAATACATATTATTGATTAACATGTAGCAGGGGAATTACATACATGTATCCTCACTCTAGATACTAAAAGACCATGCAGATTTCTGGCTCCTCTTACTATATTATTATACTGGAAGTCATACTGATCAGAGGAACCAATAGCTAGGCCCTAGCTGATTTCTTATAGCATTATTGCTGTGTTAAAGAGAAGAGAAAATGCAAGAAATAGAGCACTAAGTCTAAGGGGTATATAATTGTGCTGCTTAACACTTCTTGCACTCTTTAATGCTGATTTTTACGGGCATTGTTATGCACTGCACCAAGTTAGGGGACTGTATTGAGTAGGATGGTGGGTGCCCCCACCTCACCCCTCAGAAAATCCAGAACTGTTGGACACAGGCAGTACTATTTATCTATTGGGAAAGCACAGGATATTGAGTTCTATTCTTGTTTATCTAGTTCAATTGTGAAGAAACGGTGAGTTCTGAAAGGAGTATTCTCTAAAATATCTACATTCAACTTCTTTCTAAATTGTTATGGAAAGACACAAAATGTCATTTATTTTCAAAAGTCAAAGGACTATAATCTGGATAGCAATCAGTGGTTATACAAGTGCACAGTTTAGTGAAAAATGTATAAATTTTGACCTTATTCTAAGTGAAAAGTAAGTGACAACAGTATGATTATTATGAATAGTAAAAGGGTATATTTCCACTTTACATATGACTAATAAAATTACTGTCTTCTCCACTGATGACCAGATTATAAATATGGCAGTAAGAGTCTTGTGTGGACATTACATAGCATTAATTGCACTTACAGTTTATAACATGCAAGTCAATATTAGTACTGACTTTCTCTTCAAATGTATGAAAATTTGTGAGTACATTTATACAACCTTTAGTTTGAGCATGACCACTCATAAATGCATCAAAATGAAAAGAAACGAGTTCTAAAACTTCACAAAAATACAAAACTTTTTTTTTATGATTTCAGGCACACAAGCTGGAGAATTATCACTCAGTTTCATCAGGTGAATTTTCGCTCAGACAAACATGTGAAAATACGTTTATTTGTGAAAGTTATGAAAGTTTCTATTCATTGCCATTATTTCCAGAGTCTATTTTGCCAGGTTCTGACTTGCGAATTAATGAAGCTGTATCCTCAAAAATGTCACTGACGTCATATCCTGTATTACAACAAATATGTTATATTCAATATTCAAGCACCAAAATGCTGGCATTTTGTCATATTTAAAGTGGAATCATTTGTATAAGTTCTAACCATATTTTACTTTGTATCCTTCTATATTGTTAATGAGTGTGCACTAAAAGGGGACCTGTCACCTTAAAAAAATAATTCCAAATCCTATTTTACGATGCAAAATAAACTTTACTTGCACTATAAAAATTATTTGAGTCTTGCCTATTTTTACGTTGGAATCGACAATCACAGCAAGCAGGCAGGTGCCATTTTGTGAACACTGTATTAAGGCAAGCTTTGCATCATGCCATAATCTTGTTTATGTTTCAGAATGGGCGACCTCATGCCCATACCCAGGCACTAGCTACACAATTAGATGTTTAGGAGGGAGGGGGAATGTGCAGTGAGGGGCAGCCAATATATGATTGACAACTGAGACTTTTAAACAAGTTTGTAACAGATATGGATGTTTTAATTAAAAAAAAATAATTTGGGTTTCATGTTTAATTTGTAAATTACTTTAGAAAGTAAAGTACACTTTTTTTTTTTAAATTTGTAACCCATTCCACATTTGTGTAAGGGTGGACTCCTGGCTTCTCTATAGTTTAAGTAAATTAGTGAATTTCCATGACCAATGAACCATTACTGACACAAGTACGCCAGCATTATTTTGCTGAGACGTAATTGCTCATTTTATGAATACACACATTCATCACGAAATAACATCTGACGTAGTTGCACAAAGTAGGGTGAACATTTCCGAAGCAGAAATTTGCATGCAAGTAAATCTGCCCCATTAATTGAATATATTGGCTGGCACTCTCCAACATAGCCACTATATACTATAACAAGCATATTAGTGAGGGTAGGCTTCTCTAAATAAGTGCGTTTTAAGAGATACTTGGGAGAAAGTAGGACATACCGTGGGAGTAAATTCCAAAGAAGGGGTGCAGCGCATGAAAATTCTTAAATATAAGCATGTGAGGAGGTAATGAGAGAAGAGTTGAGTAGCAGGCCAGTAGAGGAGTGTAGTAAGCTGTTAGTGAGTATATAGAGATGAGTTCAGAGATATAGGGAGGGGCAGAGTTATGAAGTGCTTTGAATGTCAGGGTCATTAATTAGAATTTTATTCTGAAAGGCAGCAGAAGCCAGTGCAGGGATTGGCAGAGTGGCGTGGCATAGGAGGAGCGGTTGCTGAGGTATATGAGCCTCGCGGCAGTGTTCATTATGGACTGGAGAGGTGACAGCCTGTGGCAGGGAAGGCCAATTAATAGAGAGTTACAGTAGTCTAGACGCGATATGACAAGAGTGTGAGAAAGAATTTTGCAGCATCTTGGGTGATAATTCCCAGTGACTGCGTTAGCTATTCAGAATTACAAAAATTGAGAGCAGGCAAGTGCCTTGTATACTGCTGGGATATTACATGGAGGTAGTCTCAGAACATGTCAGGTCATAAACAGAAAAAACAGCTAGTCAGAGTACCAGGGATATTACAAGAAGGTAGTCACAAAACAGGCTGGGTCATACACAGATTGTAAATTACAGAATGAGGTATAAGGAATTTAGAACGCTCAGGCATGACAAATTCAAACAGGAACCATAAGAATCCTTGTCCAAATTCTAAGGTGGAATTCACTGTGGAGGAAGCTATTTTTTGAGTAAAAGTGCTGTTAAAACAGGTATAAATACAATCTCCATATTCACAAACAAAAATCCACCAAGATACTCAGGCTCAGGCACCACTTTTAATTTTTTGGTAAAAGAAAGAACGGTCTGCAGACACTTTTGTAAATATGTGGTAAAACTACAAAATCAGAGAAGAAACTGCATTTTTAATGATATTCTCTCCTGACATTTTTGAAATAGAGTAAAGCACAGTGTAACTCTTCCACCTGTCCTCCACTCTGTATTGTTTCCTTCAGTCTCCATTCACTCCACTTTTAGGTGCAGCGTGGAGGACTAATTAGCATATTCATGGGGATTAGCAGCCTATTGTCAGGGTAAAAGACCAGAAATGAATAACAATAGGATTATAACTAAGGAAACCAGTATATATTACCTCACATTTGCATTATTTTGCTATTTTTATGTAATGTTAGCATTGAGATATATATATCATAGATCTATATTTTTAAGATGATGTTAAGCCAAACTGTAAAATTTACATTTTCGTACCAGTGCAGCCCCCCATTGTGCCCAGAAATACAGAGCTGCTCAGCAGAGTTGTCCACACATTTAGCTGTGTCGCTTGTGTCTCCAGCATCCATCTTGCTGATCAGTGAGCAGTTGTGTGTATGAACACTGTAAGCTAAACTGGGCTAGGGCTAGTTCCCAGGTGAGATAAAGGTTTGTGAATGTGACGGGAAATCCAATAATTCTATTTCCACTTTTATTTTGTCTCAATATCACCACTTTTGTCAATTCTCCCCAGTTTGTTGGAGGCCAATCAGCAAATGAGCCCCTATTCTGACTGAAAGCAATCTAAAAGGAACACAAGCTCACTACTATTATATTCCGCTATATCTTATATATAGAAATTAAACTTTGTTTGTGGCTTGTTGTTTATGCTCTAGGCTACGTTTTTTTTTTTAAAAAAAAACTTCTCAGGGACCATTTTCTAATACAACAGGAACCAAAAACAAATTTTTGTTCAAAGAACATTGCGCTACCATAATACTACATTCAATATTAATGTTTGGGAAGAGACATTGTACTATGTACAATTTAAATACAGGTATTGGATCAATTATACAGAATTATCGGGACCTGGAATATTCCATATAAGGGATATTTCCTGTAATTTGAACCTCCAAACTAAACTAAATGGGAGATTTTGATCAGATTTTGAAGATCAGTTTTTTTTCTTGCCGTTTTAAAAAACTTGGTTGGCCTTTGCTTATGTACAAACTCTCATTAACAATACTGCCAATAAAATATAAAATATGCAAAAATGCTTTTAAAGGGGAAATATTGTGAACATTAAAATGTAATATACGGTAGCTTCATGACATTGACAGTGAAATAAGAAACTTTCTAAATATAATTGTAACGCTATTCTGGGCTATCCAGACCACAAAGAGTTAAAGTGTCCAGCTAATTGTGTGAGCATGGGTTACACTGCGACTTACACAACAGGGTCAGGGCTTTCACAAAGTGGAAGCTTTCCCTTTAAGGTGCAGTAGAACTACAAATCACAGGCTACTGTATATAAAAAGATAGGAATTGAATGCCAGGAGGTTCTTGATAAAATAACAGGAGGGATTTTATTACACAAGGACAATTGACCTCAGGTTTTACTCACGCAGGAGTTTAGGAGATAGCAGATGATATGGAGTCAGACAGATCACACGATACAGCAGGAAGGTTGTCACTCCCATAAGTCTCAACAGGCATGGAGTACATCAATTCATACAAGACCGATGCTACCTCTGTGGGGATAGGGATCAATTACTGTAGAGATCAGGCAGTCCTCTGCTAACCTAGGTCCCTATTACTGAGTTCTCTGCACTAAAGGCAACAACAAGGGAAGCCTTGTAGGAAGCTACTTCCAACTAGCAATCCTTGATGGAGCAACAACTGCTCATGCTGCTAAGTACTATCTGCCTTACACTCCTAGAGAGTCTATTACCACAGCTTCCCTAGACTAGCTATTCCTCTCTCACGGGGTTGCCTGGTCCGCTACTCAAGCACCAAAGGTGTCAGGTAACTTTGGGATAAATGGCTTTACTGGGCCTTGGTGATCCCAGGCTCAATGGGAACACCCAGCTTTCAGGACACCAGGAGCCAAAGAGGAAGAGGCCACTCCCTACACACACTAAATAGTCGTGTGGCAGGAAAGTGTCACTACTCTCTTGGCCAGTAACTGAAAGTATTACTTAAGGAATGCTACAGGTCTTAGTGTCCGATAGTAAAGGATTACTGATAAGTAGGGAATTAATTCTATCGGGCCTATTAACCCTATAGGTCCCTACATAATCAAAAAAAATTCTGTACCGTTTATGAAATAATCAAGTTTAACTTCACATCCTCAATATCTGCATCTGTTTCTCTTCGTTTCTGTTTACATGAAGGAGTTGGGTGTGAGATTTTCATTCACAGGCAGGTCTTATTTAGGGGAACTACCTTTTCTTACAGATGTGTTAGAGCTTACTTACTGACTCCTGCACAAACAAAATGTAACAAAATAACTGACTTTGGCACAAATCCTGCATGTAGAGAGAGAATATTTCTGGTGATTTAAAAGAGTGAGCTGTAATACATCTTCTTTACAAAAGGAGCCTCCCAAAGGCTGCATTGGACTGTCATTCAAAATCAGACTTCCAAGGCCTGCTTGAAGAGAGAATGAAGAGAGTCAGTTGCTGAAATGGGGAGAGCAAAGGTTAACTTGATTACTTCAGAAACATTTCAGAATTTTAACTGATTATATTTAAACAATGCCTTATTTTAGTATGAAGCTTATGTTAAATTTTCATTTTCTAATTAGTTCAGGAAAACAGTCCAAGAAACATATAACAGGCATTCTTGACCACAGGGTTTGCATTTTTATGCTTGTATATTAATACATAAAATGTAATGCTTTGCTTCGAAAATGATTTGCAGAAATGATGTGCCTTTTTATGCCTATAGCTGTTCATGCTGAGTTTAATGATGCTCTCTATTAAGACATCAGACCCAAGCAGATTACAACAAAGTTAATGAATCTAGACTTTCAGAGCTTAGATACTGTATGAATCACAGCCAGACCCCTGTTATGAAGATCACATATAAACAGAAGCATTTCTAGAGCATGACACAGTACAGCATGATGCCTAGGATAGCCCATGTTTTACATGAATGCTTTGCTCTCCACAAAAAAACCTACAGAAATGCTCTGATAAAGAATCAAGATAAAAGAATGCTGACAGTTTAATTCATTACAGTTCAATGAACAGAACCAGGTTGCAAGATTTCTCATTTAAATCATTGCACTTCATTGAAATGTCTTTGGAGCTTCATGCCACTTTCAAAGTAGCAGAAGAAATCGTGTTGACATGCTGAGCAAGGAAATCCTTACTCATGTTTAACCTTTGACAATATGTATCCAAAATTAAGCTTGATAAAACATACAACATACTGAAATTGCTAACAATTAACCCAGGGTGTTTGACCACATAATTCTATGGGGGGTTTCACACCAAACCTTTTATTTATTGTTTGTTTTTTAATATGCATGTGTTAATATGTGTTAGTAAAAGGATACCTATACCCACAAACATTGTAGGTCTCTGTAAAAATATATCCCATAAAACAGCTTATATATAAAACCCTGCTTCATCTAAATAAGCTATATCATAAAAATATAAATTTTCAGTAGTATGTGCCATTGGGTTATCCTAAATAGACAACTGCATTTTAAGAACAAAGAGCTGATCCCTGTAACCATATGATTCACTTTTCACACAAACAAACCAAGGGCACACATACATCTTAGGTCACATGAGCTAATTACTGGAAAAAGCTCAGTCTTTTTCTCTCACACTCCTTGTTGTTAGAGTTAGAGCTGCAGTATTTCTGGTCAGGTGATCTCTGAGGGAGTACACAGACCATCACAAAATGGGGGCTCAAGGTAAAAGACGTGATAGGGCAATATTTACTGATATCAATATTCCAGGTTGAAAAAATTCTGTTGGTTAAGTAACTTTAATGGAGATAAACCTAAGTTACATTGTGACGAGGGTTTGCTCACCCTAAAATAAATATTTAATATGAGCAGACAATATTATTCTAAAGTGGTTATTTACAACATGGCAACAGGTGCAATCTGCTATTTTTTTTGCACTTTGCACACTACCTTCCAATGAATTCAGATTGCAGGTCTTACCCCATTTTGGATTACAGAGACCTATGGCCTCACCTATGAATACAGCCCTGCTACAAATTACATCAGTAATCACTGTTATAACTGATGACAAGCACCATTTATAAGGCAACCCCCTTAGTGCTCATGCAGAGAGCACTTCTGTCTGGGGTCTGTCTGCACTGTGAACCTTGTGCTGAAAAAAGAATTAGACGCAAAGTAAAGAACACAGTATTGGAAAGCACAGGCCAGCCCTGGGGTCAACTGACTGTTAAGGGCTTTTAAAACATAAAATACAGGTGGTGTGAGACTCTTAATTGCTCCCTCTCAACTGCTCCCTCTGCTTCTTTAAACAGAGAAAAATGTTACCCTGTTACCCAGTGTGGTAGCAATTTCCCCAGAGCCTACACATTTTCAGTTATTCCTTTGGTCACTTGCAGGGGTAGGCAGAATAGGCAAGTGCCTAGGCTGCCACAGTGGGTGGGGTGGGGGGGGGGTACACTTGGGCTCATACCTTTGCTGCCTCTAACTCCAGTCCTGAGTTCAGTTTTACTGTCGGGTGTGTAGGGTGGACTATGCTGGTGACTTTCCTTGGGTACCTTTTTGCGTCTGCACTGCTCTGGTCAGTTGTTCACAATATGCAGCTTGTTACATGAAAAAGACATATTTGCACATTTTAAATTATTTATATTACTTTCAGAAAATATTTGTGTTTTGGGGGTCAGCTTACTGTATAGGGGCTGTAATAACAAAATTATAGCAGCTTGTTGTTTTTGCATTAGCTGAATAATTCACATGCACTATTTATATTTTAGGGTTTCTACATAATTAGGCAATTATAGAAATAACGGTATCAAACTATTCAACGGTATCAAAACTATATTTATGATGTTTTATGTGTATACCTTAGATTAGAACATGTAACATACACAAGATTCTAATGAATGCAAGCATTGATTTTATTGAAACTGCTAAATTTAACAAAGATTTGTAATTTGGTATTTTGGAGTAAAACGTCTTATCTATATGTGTACTATCCAAAAATGTATATTTTTCTCAGGTCACTTTTATGTTTATGGATATTTTTGACACATATTGTAGGGGGAAAATTCACTAAAGGCGAATTTTCACCTTGGAAGGCTCCGCCACATTTTGCTCAACTTCGTCAGACATTAATACGCTAATTCATCAAAATGCAAAGTTACGTCTTGGCAGATGACCACTGGCGAAGTTTCATTGCTGCCTAGCGAAACTTTGTAAACACATTTATGCTTGTCAGTTTGAATAGGGCGGGTACATATGGATCGTGTGGACGTCTTTATTAGAGATGTTGGTGAAATTTCTTTGAGTGGCCACTTATTATTAAAATGTCCAAGGAAGCAAAATAAAGACAAAAGAGATCCTCTAATGAGCCCATCCTAAAACAAATGTGGCAAGCCCCTCAAATGGTTAAATTAAGTTAAATATATTTAACAGTTACAACTTTTAAACATCATCCCACTATAAAATTTTAAAAAACGCCAGCATTTGAACTTTTTTATGACTTTTTGGCACACAGGATATGATGTCACAGACATAATATTGTTGAGGATGTAGCTTCATCTTAGCAGTTCGCCAGGTATAACCTGGAGAAGCAGAAGGAGTAACGTGATGGAAAATTGACACTTTAGTGAATCTGCGGAGTAACGATCATTTAAGTGAAAATTCACCTGGCAAAAGCGTGCGAAACTTCGTTAGTGATGTACTATTTTGCTAGCAAATTGTCCCCTAAGCCTGTTAGTAAATTGGCAATGTCCCTGTAGATTAGATTTCTGTTGAATTTTCGCTAGCGACGGCCACTTTGCCCTTTATTAAATCTGCCCTATAAACTTTATTGAAAATTGGTATGCACTATTAACATATTAGCATTCATGTGCACCATATATTTAGCTATTTCTACTGGGAATCAAACTGTTCAGAAGACTCCAGGCATTAGGGTTGCCACCTGTTTGGTTTTGACCCGAACAGTCCGGTTTTTCTAAGGCCAGTTCGGGCCTCACGGTTTTCAGCCATTTGAAACCCGAACATTAATCTGGCCAATATATGAAAACCAATTAAATACAAAGATACTCATCTTGACATGACTTAGTTATTATCAGGTGCAGTTAATTTCTTGTTATTACAGAAACAGAAATACGCAAATCAATCAAAAATAAGAAATGTTTTTTCTAATTGAGCACTGCGGTATTTCAGAGCTTTCTGGATAACTGGTTGCTGTCTAATAGATCCCATACCTGTAGTTAAAGGATTGGTCTTATTTACCGGGCAGAATACATAGATGTAGGGTTTAAAGCCGTGTGGGTTTCAACTGGACATCTCAGTTTGTCAAAAAGCTGTCCGTTCAAAACTTTCTGTCCCTTTTAAAACATTGTGAAAACTGGACAGAAATCCAGCCAGTTGCGTATAAGTGATGCAATAACCCTGACCCGGCATCATAACTACACGACATCATCTCTGATGTCATCATGCCCACCCGAACATCACTGCTCCACCCGCCCCCTTTGTTCAAGTTTAGCCCCTGGCATACATATTTATGATCATTGTTTTTTTATTTGCACACAACACAGTAATCTTTGCAGATTACTACTTTACTACTTTGTAGTTTGAAGTAAAATAATTTTTTACCCACTTAGAATTTTTTGCAACTTTTGAATATGTAATAAATACATATTTGGTTTGTCTGTATTATTTGTGGTTTTATTCTTTAGGTATCTAGTGTCATATAGTCTTGTATAAATCACATTCAGGCTCAAGGCATTTCAAATCACCCTGCTAACCTGAATATCTAAAATAGAGGCAACTAGCCAGAGCCCAGCACATAGCAGAAATTCTTACTCACATATAGGAGGCAATTTCTAGTGTTTTGTCCCCCTCATGGCGGTAGAAAGCTCTAGAAATGACCTGGCATGGAATTAAACCTATAGCAGCACACCATACTAATATATATATATTATATTACTAATACATATGTTAATTAATTTTGCATCCTGTGTCCTCCTCTCAGATATTCACATAGGGAAATACACAACTGTCACAACACCTTTGTCAGAGAGAAAAAAATAACTGTCTGCAGCGTAAGGCTTTTTCTCTGTGGTGATGCAACGCTTCGCTGTGATTTGCCGAACCCCGCGACTCCCTTTGTGATTGGTCGGCGAGAAATGCACCAGCATTTAGGAACAAAGAGAAGAAGAGGATGAGAGAAAAGGGCGGGACTGCAATTTGGCAGTCCTGGGATTGGCTTCCTTCATTATGTATCGTCGCGCTGTTATTTTTTTTAACCCATTAAGGACGGGCTGGAGCTACGTCACTTGTTTTTCAAACAACTTCTCCAGCCTGCTGCGGTCTTTTTTTAAAAAAAAGGACAACCGTGTGCGGATATCTTGTTTCTATTGGTTAAAAGTGTCACGTTACTTTGCCCTAAACCAATAGCGTCGTGGCTACTGTAATGACGCGCCTGTTGCTAACGCTGCACAGCTGGTTGAAGGGGGCGTGGATGGCTTAGTTTTCCTTCTTGTAAGCCGGGGCCGAATCATGGAGCCTGTGCTGCCTGCAAGGGGCAACCGGGAGAATGTTCTCGGAAAAGCGACAGCTGAAATGTACGTGTCCAGCTTTCCTTCCGAACAAAAGACGGAGCAAGAGAAGCTGTCTGGCGTAGTAAAGAGAGTGCACCGGGATCTGCGCAAGAAGTATCGGGAAGGTGAGTGATGGGCTGTATAGGGCACACGTTAAATGCCTCCGCACTCAAATAGCAATGCGCAATATGCAGCTGTAAATGCCACTCATCATACGCCTATTTGTCATTTACTTCTGCATGTGTGGTTTCACAAGTCATGTATGAGATCTTACTCATTATGTTACGACTGGCCACTCTCCATTAATGGCAATGACATTCTGACTTATTTGCACTTGGTCTTCATTCTTAATAATTTTTTTTGTTTTTATTTGTTTTTTAATGAATTCACTCTTTTTTTTTTTTTTTTTTTTTTTTATCTGGCAGCTTTCTACTTGGCTTTTTAGATGGGCTGACTTTACCCCAGCAGATATTAAGAGTGCACAGTAGTGTGAGACTAAAAGGGCATTCAGAAAAAGTAGTCCCTAGAGAAGTACTCACCTCTTCACAACAGTCTCTTTCACATTGGAGCAGTGATTAAGGCCCTGTTGTGCTCACTCATTGCATTCAGTGGTTTACACTTTTTTTTCTGGGGAATGGGTTTGTCCTTTGGTGAGCAGTGGCCTCTGAACGACTTGCAGGTGCTAGTTACTATATATTCTGATCCAGTACAAATAATACAGGTATGGGATTCGTTATCCGGAAACCTGTTATCCGGAAAGCTCCAAATTATGGAAAGGCTGTCTCCCATAGACTCCATTATAGTATAATGTTTTTATTTCCCTTTTATCTGTAATAATATAACAGTACCTTGTACTTGATCCAAACTAAGATATAAGTAATCTTTATTGGAAGCAAAACCAGGCGATTTACATTTTTAGCTGGTGGAAGGCAGGGGAAAGCAAATCAGGGGAGATTAGTCACAGTGAAAAAGAGATTTGTCGCCTGGAGACTAAATTCCCCAGAATCTGCCCGTGTGGCCAGACCCTTAGTCTGATGACGATTGTGATATTCTGAGACAATTGGCTATATATATATATATATATATATATATATATATATATATATATATATATATATATATATATATATATATATATATATATATATATATACACAAAAGCCATGAATATCCTTATAAACGGTGAGTAGTGATGTCATTTCTGTCACATGACTTACTAAAATTTGTGTATTATAATAAATAAAGTACCCCCAGTTGTAAAATATGAGGATATTAGAAGTTACCTCGGAGTTCCATGACCTGTATAAAAACACTCGGCCTTCGGCCTCGTGCATTTATATGGTCATGAAACTCCTCGGTAACTTATAATATCCTCATATTTTACAAGAGGGGGTACTTTATTCACTATATTAATTAGCAATATGGTTGCTATGGCCCAACTACTCAAGCAACCATGCACTGATATGAACAAGAGACTGGAGTAGGAGAGAACCTGAAAAGAAAGAGGAGTAATAAAAAGTAGTAAAAACAACACATTTGTAGCCTTTCAAAGCATATGCTTTTTAGACCCCCATTTGAAAACTAGAAACAGTCAGAAGAAAAGGGCAAATACTTAAAAAACAAAAAAAATTTTTTTAAAAAAGACGTTGAAAATTTGCTTTGAATTGGCCATTCTATAACCTACTAAAAGTTAACATAAAGGTGAACCACCTCTTTATGTTAAAAAATTTTTTAAAACAAATTCTCAACTCCTCACTAAGATTTAAGTAAATGCCTGGTACCTCACCAAGAATAAACACTCATGGCATCAGTGCTTTGAAATTGCATTGGGTTACATTTGTCTTTTGGCAGATTTTAGGTATGGTATTCCAGATTCTAAATAGACTGCTTTTCCACATCCGGTATCTTTGGATATTACACACCATGTCTGTGCTAGTAATAAGAATACTAGCCTCTCAGTCAACATTGTGCAGGGGTTAGTGAACCTAGAAGAGGGAGTTTAGAGTTTATCCTTAGACAGGGATTATTAGAAAGGAGAATAAGTTTGAAACTGTAATATATAACAAAATCCTATTTTGACATTTGGTACATAAGTTAAGGTGAACATCCCTTTTAAGTCTCACTGAACTTTGTGAAACTTCTTTTAAGTAAGACTGTGTCAGTGAATTTATCAGATGGTTATTACATCTGCATGTTGGATGGATCTCTTCACACTATGGGGCCCATTTACTTTGCTCGAGTGAAGGAATAGAATATATAAAACTTCGAATTTCCTATATTTTTTTTTAATATTTTTGGCTACTTTGACCATTGAATTGGCTACTTCGAAGTACTGTCTCTTTAAAAAAAAAAACTTCGACCCCTTACTTCGCCACCTAAAACCTACCGAGGTGCAATGTTAGCCTATGGGGAAGGTCCCCATAAGCTTTCTAACAATTTTTTGGTTGAAGAAAAATCGTTCGATTGACGGATTAAAATCCTTCGAATCGAACAATTCGAAGAATTTAATAGTTCAATCGAACTATTTGCGGAAAATCCTTCGACTTCGATATTCGAAATCGAAGGATTTACATTCGGCAGTCAAAATATGGAGGGTTAATTAACCCTCGATATTCCACCATATGTAAATTTTGATCTAAGTGATTAGAATGTTGCAACTTCCATATAACTAATGAGAACAATCACACGCCATTGATTTCTCTGCAATGCCATGGAGTGTGCGTTTGGGACCTTGTTTGTGTTTACATTAATTAGGGTGGCTAAGCTCTTTATATTTCCTGCATCTGGGCCTCCGTGACAGGCTTGCTTATTGGGGAAAATACAGTATTCATTTATGAATTTAAATATGGTATTTATGTGATAACTTAGGAAATTACATAAATTGTTGTGTTTTTGTCTTTTTGATTACAATGTATTGTTGTTTTTATACTAGTAAAAAGTGTAGGTTTGCTTCAGAACGAGTTTTAGAGGCTGCTGTAGCAAATAACAGATAAGATAAAAGGAGTATATTCTTGCATAAACAGTTGTCATAAATTACATTTGTAGCTCATTAGAGCACTATGGAATGAAAATAGATATATATATATATATATATATATATATATATATATATATATATATATATACGAAATCCAAAGGTGCACTCCGTTAAGGGACACTCACAGGGTGTTTTCAATGCAGGATAGTTGTGTATTTATTCCACTCAACGTTTCGATCCCCCACAGGGATCTTCGTCAGGAGATTGGTTTGTTTGTAATCTCCTGACGAAGATCCCTGTGGGGGATCGAAACGTTGAGTGGAATAAATACACAACTATCCTGCATTGAAAACACCCTGTGAGTGTCGCTTCTTTCTGCAAATAGATATATAGAGAGAGAGAGATAGATAAAGAGAGATATATAATATTTTTTTTTTCTTCACATTTTGCTTTTCCTGTTACTATTATATTTAAAGGCATATAAAACAATTTCATTTTTTTATGAGGTTGCCCAAACTTACAAATACTTACTGATGCAAGTTTTAGTAATGTTGTCCCGTTATGACCTATTTCCATATCCATCATCTTTCTATTCAGGCCTCTCCTATTCATATTCCAGTCTCTTATTTAAATCAATGCATGGTTGCTAAGGTAATTTGAACCCTAGCAACCAGATTTCTGCAACTGCAAACTGAAGAGCTGCTGAATAATAAGATAAATTACTCAAAAAAACAAAAATAATATTAAATGAAAACCAATTGCAAATTGTCTAAGAATATCCCTCTCTACATCACCTTCCAAAACTTTTTTCAGTTGAGTTGTTTTCAGATTGTTCACCATAACCAAAGACTATTTTCATTTGCTTTCCATCTTTTATTTTTACTGTTATCCCAAAGTTTTTAAAGTTTAATGTTCCTGTCTCTAGTGTCTCAGTCTGGCAGCTCAGTGGTCCAGGAGCATCTGAACTGTTTTGCTACATTTAATTTGATACAATTAACTGATACATTTGGTACATTTGGTTTGATACTGTTGGCTTATACATTTGCTACATTTAGTTGATACAATTAGCTGATACATATCTCAGCAGTATCTGTGGGGGAATATTCGCAACTATTGTATCAATTCTAACAGCTGCCTTTAATAAAACTCAGGAATTCTGCTCAGCAGAGACAAAGATAACAAATGTATCAATTTAGAACAGTTGGTGTCGGTGACCCCTTCCCTCCTATAGCTGCTTTACAAGGTGAAAAATGAAACTTAAGTATTAGAAAAACATTCACAAAAAGAAAATTGAAAGTAATTGGAAAAGGTCTTTATTTCTGGTGAACTAACGGAAACCAACTGAACTGGAAAAAGTGTTGGAAGGTGAACAACCCCTTTAACATAAGAGAAGGGTAATTTATACAAGCTGTTTGTTGATCGTTTCTTGAGATCTACTGATCACCAGCTAAAGGTCTATTTGTAGATCCTGAACCACCTTTTGGGCACCCCTGACCTAGGCTATTGGCATATGGGGCACTTTGCACAGCATGGTTCACTCCCATTGTAGAAAATGCATATTTTGGTTCCTGTGCCAGATATAAACATCTTTCACACTAAAATGTAGATGACTAAATCTTCGGCCATTAGCTGTGCTTATATTCCATAAACTCAGATTCCAATGATGTAGTGCAATATGAGATTATTCTTGGCGTTTTTGGGGATAACCCAAGCAGAATACTCCAAGGGTAGTACACATGAATCTTGTTAGAGATAAATGTGTGTTTTTTTTAATATACAGTCCTATGAAAATGTTTGGGTACTGCTCTTTAATTCTTTGGAGTTTTCTTTATCATTGGCTGAGCTTTCAAAGTAGCAACTTTCTTTTAATATATAACATGGCTTATGGAAACGGTAGTATTTCAGCAGTGACATAAAGTATATTGGATTAACAGAAAATATGCAATATGCATCATAACAAAATTAGGCAGGTGCATAAATGTGGGCACCCCAACAGAAATATTACATCAATACTTAGTTGAGCCTCATTTTGCAAATGTAACAGCCTCTAGATGCCTCCTATAGCCGTCTGGATGGCGGTATTTTTGACCATTCGTCCATACCAAATCTCTCCAGTTCAGTTAAATTTAATGTCTGCCGAGCATGGAAAACCTGCTTCAAATCATCCCATAGATTTTCAATGATATTCAAGTTGGGGGACTGTGACGGCCATTCCAGAATATTGTACTTCTCCCTCTGCATAAATGCCTTTGTAGATTTCAAAGTGTGTTTATGGTTATTGTCTTGTTGGAATATTCAACCCCTGCAAAACTTCAATTTTGTGACTGATGCTTGAACATTATCCTGAAGAATTTGATGATATTGGGTTGAATTCATCTGACCCTTGACTTTAACAAAGGCCCCAGTCCCTGAACTAGCCACACAGCCCCACAGCATGATGAAACCTCCACCAAATTTGACAGTAGGTAGCAGGTGTTTTACTTGGAATGTGGTGTTCTTCGTCTGCCATGCAAAGCACTTTTTGTTATAAACGATTAACTCAATTTTTGTCTCATCAGTCCAAAGCACTTTATTCCAAAATGACTGTGGCTTTTCTAAATGAGCTTTTGCATACAACACGCGACTCTGTTTGTGGTGTGAGTGCAGAGAGGGCTTCTTTCTCATCACCCTGCCATACAGATGTTCTTTGTGCAATTTGCACTGAATTGTAGAATGATGTACAGATTTACCATGTGCAGCAAGATGTTCTTGCAGACCTTTGGAGGTGATCTGATCATTCTCACAATCCTCCACATATGCCGCTCCTGTATTTTTCTTGGCCTGCCAGACTGAGTTTTACAGCAACTGTGCCTGTGGCCTTCCATTTCCTGTTTACATTCCTTACAGTTGAAACGGACAGTTTAAACCTCAGGTTTTTTTTTTGTAGTCTTTTCCTAAACCATGTTACTAAACAATCTTGTTTTCAGATCTTTTGAGAGTTGCTTTGAGGATCCCATACTGTCAATCTTCAGAGAAGAATCAAACAGAAGCACAACTTGCAATTGGCCACCTTAAATACCTTTTCTCATGATTGGACACACCTGCCTGAAGTTCAAGGCAACTAATCCAACTACTTGGTGTTACCAGTAATCAGTATTGAGCAGTTACATGCATTCAAATGAGCAAAATTACAATGCACTGCCAGTTTTCAACATTGGATTTAATTCCATACAACTGAATACTGCTTCACTAAAACATTTTGTTCAGGAAACACCCCAGACTCAGATGTTCCTGGGAAATGAAAGACATGCCACTGTTATCTATTAACTAACTTATATTGCTCTGCTTTGGGGGGGAAAAAAAAAAACTTCTTGTGTTTCTTCTTTTAGCTGGAGACTTTGAAAAAATTTGGCTGGAGCACTGTAAAGATAAGGGAAGATTGTGCGAATATGCTGTTGCAATGAAAGCCTTGGCAGATAATCACTGGGCAAAGAAATGTGAAGGGGAAGGCCGTATTGAATGGTGCCTCGGGTAAGTATTAAATACAGCAGCACTTTACCTAAAATAAAGTCACTGCCTCAGTAAAGAATATTATTTTTCAGATGGAAATTATTTCAGATGGAAAATGTGCAGTTGAGTCATTCCATCATTCAAAATTATAATCCACAGCATTTTGCATTTTCCCCCCTTTCTAATAATAGTTTTTTTTCTTCTTGTGTTGTTGCATACCTATGCCAGATTTGCTTGGTGGGCAGTGCAAAGACCCAGTATACTTGTAAGCTTAACTTATATAGGCAGTTTAGCCTGACAGGAATGCTTTTAAAATGATGTTTATAAGAAAAGCTGGATGGTGTTGGTGTCATGTGATATAAAGCCTTCTGAAAACAGAAGGTATTTACTTGCCTCATGCCGTATACATAGCACAGCCTTAATGCCACAAACAAGAGGTTAACTCTCACATGCAGCATTATAAGTGGAGACATGCAAATCACTCCTTTTGTCCCTGTGGCCAACTATGCATCCAGGACCGCTGGTTTATAGTACAGATACAGCCTAATAGTTCAGAGCCATATATACAAACTTGCAGACAGCCTGTTTCGATCTTGTTGGATCTCATCGTTGCAAGATATTGGAACATGGCTTCTGAGGGGGTAGGACTTATGGAGTAGCGAAGCAAAAGACCTAGCCTTGTGCATGTGACAGGCTTTTTGACTCATTTTAGCCCATCTCACCATAACCAGGCAATGTTCTCTGCTTTAAATGTGATCAAACAGTTATATCAATATTTATTCGATAGACTATTAGCACCACCACTACCACATGACTTAGACCCATGAATCATTCTTTATTAAAGGAATTGTTCAGTATAAAAACTTAAAAACTGGTTAAATAGACTGTGCAAAATAAAAAAAAAAGTTTTCAATATAGTTAAATGCCAAACGTAATGTATAAAGGCTGGAGTGACTGGATGTGTAACATAATAGCCAGAACACTACTTCCTGCTTTGCAGCTCTCTTGGTTTCCACTGATTGGTTAAAAGGTAGTAACCAATCAGAGACGTGAGGGGGGGGGGGCACATGGGTCATAGCTGTTTGCTTTTGAATTTGAGCTGCATGCTAAGGATCAATTGCAAACTCACTGAACAGTTATGTTCCATGTGGCCCCCCTTAAAGTTGTTGACTAAGAGTTAGAGAGCTGAAAAGCAGGAAGTAGTGTTCTGTTAGACATCTCCTCACTCCAGCCTTTATAGATTACATTTTTAGCTAACTATATTGAAAACATGTTTTTATTTTTATACCGAACTGTTCCTTTAACCTGACTGTCCTTTCAGAGACACGAGGAGCTGTAATCTCAATTACAAAGTTTGCACCCAATTTAGTAATTTATAGCAATCAATCTGATAATGGTGTTCAAACAGATGTCACAAGAGGTGTTGCTAGGTCTTATGCAAACTTTACAACGTGAATATATTTCGTGAGATGAAAGCTCCTTCTCCAGCTGAGGCCAGGTCTTTATCAGGTGATTGGAACATGCCTCTCAGATATAAGCTGTATTGTCATTAGCCAGCTTGTTGCTCAGGAACCTTGGTTTGTGAGTTTCTAATTAATAATGATATCTCACTGTGCTATAGAGAAGTGTTTTTCCTGTTCATCCAGACCGCAAATTGCTGCTGAAGTAGAGGGTTCCCTGTGATTCAAAAGGAGTGGCCAGATTGATTAAAATTCCCTTTGTCTTACTGCCCATTATGGTTACATTTCAAAGTAGATTATCAATAAAATAAGTTTTTTTTTTTTTTTTTTTTTTGTCATTTACAGTGTTTGCCAAGAATATTTTTTCAATGGAGGAAAGAAGAAAGCAATAGAAAAAGATGCAAGGAGAACTGCTTTAAATAAGTTACAGTCTTCAAACTGTGCAGAAGCTGAAGTTTCTGATTTCAGTGTTCCAAATCCGAAATCATTGAATGATGAGTAAGTTCTTAAATGCCTTTGACTTGATTGATTAATAATATATGTAAAATTCCTTGAATGTAAGGTCATCTGCACAGAAATGTTTTTATTCCTATGCTGATTCTGCCTAAAAACTGAATCCGAATCCTAATGGGGTGGGAATGGGGGAAATCCTTTTTTATTGCCTTGATTTGTGACAAAAAGTCACGCGATTTCCCTCCTAACCCCTAATTTGCATATGAAAATTCGGTTCAGCCAGACAAAAGGATTCGGCCGAATCCTCGATTCGGTGCATCCCTAGTTGCCACCTTTCCGGGCAGTGAGTCCGAGAAGGGGGGCAGGACTGATATCATGGGACCATGCAGTGATGTCCTGGGTAGGGACTAGGGTTGCCACCTTTTCAAGGAAATTTTTTACTGGCCAGTGGTGGGGGCAACCCTAGTAGGCACTGATGATGGGGGCGGGCTATGCCATGACTAATGTCAATCTAGGTGGTTTTCCAAATTAGAATCCTTGACCTGGACAGCCCCTCTGAAAAACAGGTCAAACCCAGGCGGGTGGCAACTAGTGAATGAAACTCTTTGCTAGTTTTTGCCTCAAAAAAAGACACCCATAGACTCCAATAGGTTTTTCTCCATTTCGCAAATTTTCGTCGACATGGAGCTACCAAATTGACACAGTCCTTATTTGGCATCATGTTTGTGTTGCTCCCCAACTGTGTTTTTTTTTTTTTTTTTTACATTTGAATGGGTAAAAAAGTTTGGGGACCCCTGTTTTAAGTGATACAGTTATAGGGTTATCCAGAATGCTCGGGACCAGGGGTTTTCTGGAAAACGCCCTGAATATTTTGTAATTTTGATCTTCATACCTTAAGTCTACTAGAAAATCATGTAAACCCTAAATAAACGTAATAGGCTGGTTCTGCTACCAATTAGGAATACTTAGATATTTGTTGAGATCAAGTACAAGGTACAGTTTTATTACAGGGAAACTGAAAATATTGTTTTCAAATTTTGATTATAATGGAGTCTTTCCATAATTCGAAACTTTCTGGATAACATGTTTCCGGATAACAGATCCCATACCTGTACCAACATTGTCACTGTTCTGAAAGGTACTATTTTCATCCTATAAGTATGTCTGTAAGCAGAAGTTATTTTATTTTTTCTCTGTAGCTTTTTCGTAAAAAAATTCCTAGTTTTGGCTGAATTTATCCTAAGGTTTGTTTCTTTCTTCATGTTTACAATCTGCAAATATTAATATTTCTAATAATGTAATTGCAAAATATTCATTTTCAGATATATGATTGGCAAGATAAGATTGCTTGATGTAGGAAGCTGCTATAATCCCTTTTTGAAATATGAAGATTTTTTGGCTGTTGGCATTGATATCGTTCCTGCTGTTGAGGTAATCTGCTTTTATTTGCAGAAGTAATGGAGTTTAGCCTTTAAAATCAGTTGAAGTCTATACTAGTTTAACATAATGTTTATTCATTTTGAATTCCCCCAAAATTACAAAATATTAGTTTGCATTATATTTATTAATATCTAACTGGGCACAATAAGCTCCAGTCCGATTGGTGCCCTTTTTCAACTGAATATCTTGTGTTGACCGTACTTCTGATGTAACAGATTTATTTTTTTAACTAAATAAGAAAATGTGAAATCACTTTAATTTTCTAACTTCCTGTTGGAAAATAAACACTTTCTGGTTCTGCAGAGGCACTGCTTAAAGGAGAACTAAACCCCCCCCCCCCGTACTAAAAGCCCCCTTAACTTCCTGGCATTGTGCCACCCCCCAGTTCCCTGCGATGTGCATTAGTAAAACAAAACAAAAGAAAAACCTTTAAAATAAGTTGATGCTTAAATGCTGAGGAGCATCTCAACGCCGACATGCGCGGTTAAAGCTGACTCCTGACTTGGCCCAACTGCGCATGCTCCTGCATCCTTCGTGTCAGTGAAGAGACCAATTAAAGTGACGGAAGATGGTGATCAGGAGCTCCGCTGCATTTATGGGTCAGATTTTTTTTTTTAAAGGGTTTTTCTTTCAGCCACTAATGCACATCGCGGGGTGGGAGAAGTTGGGAGAGGGGGATAATACCAGGAACTTTAGGGGGGATTTTGGTATGGGAGGGGTTAGTTCACCTTTAAGGGAAACTGCACATAGTAAGATTTGTTGCCAGATGGGCGCAAGTATGTTTTACTTATGTATGTATGCCAATCATAATGTTATTCACTGGCAAGTAATTTTGTAGATTTCTTGTCTATTCCTTGTGCTAACTTGGGTTAGGCACATGTACCAGTCTGGGGCAGAAGTTGTGTACCTTAAAAATTGGCACCCCCATTGATTTACCTTTCTTTGTCCTTATAACGTACTATGTAGCTCAACCGTGCAAACACATTTATCATTTTATTCTTAAAGGGAACATTCTAAATATTTTCAAAATTATGTACTTTTGCTGGATATTTCTGGTTACCCTTCACCTCACTCTCTGCTTTGTGCTGTAATGAGAGAAAATAATTGACAGTGTTAAAGTGTAAAGGTCTTGTAGTCTGAGCATTTCAGTATCCACAAAGTACTTGCACAAATAATCTTACCAGGGTGCAGGGTTAAACATCAATATAGAAATGTGCTATGCTTCCACGATAAATATATATCGCTCAAACTTGTCCTGTCTGTCAGACTCTGTACTTTACTTGTGTACTTTTGTTTTGGAAAGATGTAAAAACACAGAAAATTCCATTGGTTTGCATTCCTACAATTCTCCCTTGTGTACCAGCACATAAGCAAACATTCGGGCAGTTGTAGGCCCTTGAGTCCTGCTCAGGTCTTAAGTGGCTCATTGTCACTGGTGTGTTTGTAGGTTTCAATCCTCTTTTATGTGGAGATATGTTTGGCAGGTTATGAATTTAGTCCCGCTGTATCTACTTTAGAAGGAGATGCTTGCCTATCATGTTTTTTGCCATCTCCATTTAATAGAAATTTGTCTAAAGTACTGTCTTGCTGTGTGATTTATTTTTATCAATGAATAAAATGTCAACCACTGAATGAAGCAGATTCATAGTTCCATCTGCACAAAACAAAGCCAGATAAAGAAGAATATATATTTGATTTTGCCCTGTCCCTTTTATCAAAAGGATGGCATTTGTGGAAATCATAATACTTGATGATTTAAATTATAACCATGAAGTGTTATATATATATATATATATATATATATATATATATATATATATATATATATATATATATATATATATATATATATATATATATATATATATATATATATATATATATATCTTTAATGTTTTTCATTTTTCTTTTTAGACTGTTTTCAAATGTGACTTCCTGAACCTGCAGATTCAGAGACCACTTCAGCTTGCTCCAGATGCAATTGATGCCTTTCTAAAACAACTACAGAGTCCCATTGATTACTTACCTGCTGAACTTTTCCACGTTGTTGTTTTTTCATTACTTCTTTCTTACTTTCCTTCTCCTTACCAACGCTGGATTTGCTGTAAAAAAGCCCATGAACTTCTCACTTTCAATGGTTTGCTGCTCATTATAACACCGGATTCTTCACATCAAAATCGACATGCTGTGATTATGAAGAGCTGGAAAATTGCTATTGAGTCTCTTGGCTTTAGACGTATGACCTACTCCAAATTCTCACACATGCATCTAATGGCATTTAGAAAAACGTCACTAAAAACTACAAGTGATTTGATTACTAGGAATTATCCAGATATGCTTTACATTCCTCAGGATTTGAATTATGACAGAGAAGAGGATCATTTCAGTAATTGCTGCCTCCGATCAGAACTTGAAGATGAACAACTTGCCTGCGGTTTTACAGAACTACCAGACACTCCATATGACTCCGACTCTGGAGACAGTCACAACAGCACAATGCCTTTCTATGAGTTTGAAGATCCTATACTAATAGGATAGTGTCCAAAGCTTTTGTGACACTAATGCCAAAAAGCAGCTATCCTGGGCCAACATCAATCAAGATTTTTAAGGATTTTTAGTGCCTAAATATACCTTAATTGCGCGTACACAATAATAATGGTTAAAAGTTCTTGTTTAAGGCTTCATGTTCCAATAAATAGGTATGACCAGTTTTGTAAGCTTTGGCATGACTTCACCGATTTGTTACTTGTTTATTCCCTGTTAGTTTTGCAGGCATTTTAGTACAGCAGCTATACAGCAGTCTGGCCAGTTTCAACCATGCTGCCTATACAAATTTCACCTCACTGTCAACTCTTTGGCTTATACAGTCACTGCAGCAGTCAAAACCCCCATTTGTCATGAAGCTTTCTGGGTCTTACAGGTTTTATACAAACAAAAATCTCACTGAATGTGCATTAGTTAAAGTAAAAGCATAAATTGAATCTAAACCCAAAAATGTACTGATGTAAATTTAATCTGTGTGCATCTCTGAGCATTTATGCAATTTACATTCATTTTCTGAGATTTAGCATTATTAGACTGCTAATACTCAGATTATGAACTGGGAGTCTGCATCCCTATAGTTAACTGAATCCCAGAAGTGCATAGAAGTTGCTGACTCTTATCAAGAGTCGAATCTGAGTTCATGGGAGTTTGTAAAATATCCCATGAACTCGGAATTCAGGGGAAAAAATGACCAATCGAAAAAAAAAACGCATTTTTCAAATTCGGGTGAATGGGTTAGACCAGCAAACTCGAATCTAATTAGATTTGAATTTTTTCACAAAAAAACCTCTATTTTCAGGAAGGCTGCAAACAACTCCAAATTGATCCTAATGGGCCAGTACATGATAAATTTTGAAAATCAAATTTTAAAAACTTGAAATGAAATTTTGACTATTCCCGAGTCGAATAGCACTAAAAAAATGTTCAAAATTCCAATTCATAAATTAGGATTTTCAACTCGACCCTTGATAAATCTGTGCTTAAAGAGAGCTGTTGAGCAAAGCTTTCCTAGCATTAAAACACTGTTCAAAACTGTGAGTAGCTCAAAACATAAAATAAATGGAAATTGTAAAAGAGCTCAGAGGACCACTCTTTTTAATAGTTATGCCAATTCATATTTTGAGGTCTAGATCCACTTTAAAAGGAAATCTCATTCAAGTGAATATACCTTATTTACAGGTGTTTTGTACCATCACAGCAGTTTTTTTTTAAATAGGGAAGGTGCCTATTGCATTGTCCCCAGATTTCTGACAGAGCTCAGATTAACTCTGCTGTCCCCTTATTGCAATGTCAGAGTATGCGAGCACAGTACAACGTCTTGTATAAACCTTATAGCTAAGATAATTTGCTCCATGGCTGCAAAGTGTTACTGAAATATGTATCATTTGATTTCAGATCCTAAAATGAAGGAGTTCTGCACAGGGGTGGGGGTGGTTCACCTTTAAGGTAACTTTTATTATGTTATAGAACTGCCAGTGCTAAGCAACTTTTCAATTAGTTTTCATTATTTTTTTTATAGTTGTTTGCCTTTTTCTTCTAGCTCTTTGCAGCTTTTAAATGGGCGTCGCTGACTCCCTTCTAAAAAAACAAATGCTCTGTAAGGCTACAAATGTATTGTTACTGATGCTTCTATTCAGGCCCTTTCCTATTCATATTCCAGTCTCTTATTCAAATCAGTGCATGGTTGCTAGGGTAATTTGGACCCTAGTTACCAGGTCGGTTAAGATGCAAATTGAAGAGCTGCTGAATAAAAAGCTAAATAACTCAAAAAAACACAAATAATGAAAACCAACTGCAAATTGTCTCAGAATATCATTCTCTACATCATACTAAAAGTTCTCAAAGGTGAACAACCCCTTTAAGGGTTTGGAGTAATTATAAATGTTGCACAAGTATATTTTATCATCTAGATATGGGCTAAGCAGCAATTTCTAGACACTGTAGAACAAAGGTGTTCATTTATGATGCCTTGCTGAATCTTTGCACTAAAACATATTTTAGACTTTGTACTCATAAGCTGATTATTTATTTAAATTAGTTTTTTTTTTTTCATTTGTTTCAAGCTAAGTATTTCATGCAATGTCAAGCATTAAAAAGGTATATGGTACTATTAGCAGTAATATTTGATAAGCACCTTTTGATTCATGGTAACATTCATAAAGTTTTTACTTTGTGTTCCTAATAAAATGTCAGCCTTTATGATATAAAAGTGTGTTTAATTTGTGATTCATTTTTATTAGAGTTGCAGCAATGGCAACAGTGCCATTAGCAACTAATCATAAATTAATTTTAATCCGTCCAATACAACTTGTTATGGAGTGGAGGCTGCAGCTTATCCCACTGTTGTGCAGCCATCAGCCCACACTGCAGCAACTTTTCCTTACCCAGTGAAGAAATCATCCAAGCCACTCTTTAAGGCAGCAATAGACTCTGGCACGGCATCCTCACCCAGCAGGGCATTCCACAACCTGACTGTGAAAAACCACCTACACTGTTTCAAATGAAAGTTCTCCAATCCGAAGGAGTGAAATCGTAATCGTAAATTTTGGCACACATTTTTAAAAAATTGCCAAGCAAACAAATGCCCATTGACTTCAATGCATTTGGCAATTTTTCTTGCCATTATGCAATTTTTTGGAGGGGAGAGAAACAGTCAGATTCAACAATCACTATCTATAACCAGACCTGAAATATGGCTGCCGTGAACTCCAATCCCTGAATCTGCACCGAGGGGCAAGTAAAAAGTTAGGGGCATTTGCCTGGGGTAGCAGCTAGACTGGGGGGAGAAGGGAGGGCGGTCTATGTGGGTGGGGATAGGGTTTTTTTTAATAAGGGGTTTGTTTCTTCTTTAATCTAAACAGGACAAGCAGGGAAATTATCAGGGCACAGATAACCCTATTCTGTTTTGACTCTTTACAACCCCATAGAAGCCCCTTCCACCCCTTATTTTTTTACTATACTACTTGCAGTGAGGTTGCGAATATGGATGAAGAACTAGGCCCTGAGGGGCTTGAAGGCCATTCAGATGCTACCTGAAAGTTAGAGGATGATGGAATTATGATATTCCTGAGGAAAACTGTCTGGTAGCATGGTGTAGCTCAACGCTTGAGGGGCAGGTCAGAAGCAGAATGATTCAAGTAGTGAATGCCCTTTGGTGTTGCATGATCTGCTGGTGAAAAGAATATTGGAAACAAGACTGTGGATTGCTGCTGGTGGAGCAGGTTTGCCGCAGGTTGATGCAAACAGTTGCTGCACTTGAAGTCACATTATCTGTAAACGAGCTTTGAGAGCAGACTGGGACTCACCGAAGGTTGGGTGGGTATGCACAGCAATCCAGGCAGAGTGTATGCGAAACAATAGGATAATATTCTCTGCAGACAGCGTTCCATATTGCACAATGGCAGCATGCAATGACATCACTTTTGGTGACACACGTATGGACGAAGAATGGCAAGGACATCGAAAACAGGATTTTCTACATGCAACGTGAGGTAGGATAGAAATTGGTTGGCAGCAATGGATTTTTTTGACTATAGTACTGAAGTGTGTATGTTACCACGGTGCTACCAGGCTGGGTGTTTTTGGTTTTTTAAAAGGCAAGGTATATAGTGTGCCTATCCATTACTAGTGTTCTTCTGCACATATGCTGTATGTATATACATAAATATGTGTGTATATATACTGATTTCCAATATTGTTTTATTTCTTAGATGTCTAAGTCCCCTTCTAAACGTTAGCAAATTGTATGCTGCATGTAGGCAGCTATTGCCTGATGAACACAATCAAAGGTTGTGTATGTCTTGCATGAAGACAACTTTGAAGAACAAATCCATAATTCCATCAATTTCAGACAGAAGTGATGACTTAATAATTTTAGATCATTTTGGGGGATTCAGAGTCTTGAGAGCTATCATCTTCCTCTTCTACTAAATGCAATGCAAAGGAAGATGTGTTTCGGTTTATGCCACAGAACACACAAAAAACTAATCAGAGCAGTAAATAAGGTGCTGGAGTATAAAGAGAAAAAGAAGAAACTCAATACTTGAAAGGAATTTAAGAAGATGCTTTTGTTGCACAAGCAAGAGGATCATCCTGGAAAGAACCTCCTAAAGTGAAAATTTTAATAGCCAGATTATTCAAGAGAACAACTATTCCAGGAGAGGAGACATCTAGATTGAAAGATACAATGGGGTATATTTATTAAAGAGTGAAGTTAGGGATCACCACAGTTCACTAGAGTGAAAAACCGCCTCTCTCCATTCATTTCTATCGGGGTTTTAAAGGCATTTGTAAATATGCCTTCAAAAATCCCATAGAAATGAATGGAAGATGGCGGTATTTCACGCTAGTGGACTGTGGCGATCCCTAACTTCACTCTTTGATAAATTTACCCTATGAATAGATAAGGTCTGGTATAGTAGGATCAGCAGCAATTTCTAAACCTGCTGTAGCTTCAGTGTCAGCATCAAGGACACAAAAATTAAAAATATGGAAAATGATATTGATTCTGGAGTGTCTAGAGATGATATATTGGATACTCTGACATTTATTTAACTAGCCACTGATTTTCTGTGTGAATCAGCAGACCAAACAGTCAAGCTGTCAGCAAGGCTAATGGCATTATCTGCAGTAGGTTGCTGAGCTATATGGGTAAGGGTTTGGAGAGCTAATGTGGCTTAAAAACTAGTTTGTGCTCTGTATCTTTTGAAGTTGAAAGATTATTTGGATCCAAGTTGGATTCTATTATGTAAAGTCTTCAAAATACAATTTTTTCTTTGCAGATCTAGAAGTAATTCACCTAGAGCAAAACAATTTGAAAATTTGAAGTGCAAAGTGGGCTTTGAATAAGTTTGAATACGTTTTTTGGGGCAATCCTTCAATTCGAATGTGGTAAAACTTTGATTCGAATACAGCCTATTCACCCGCAGAAAAAGACTATATGAGAGTTCAAAAAAACTCCCATTACTTCAAAATTTGACACTTGATAAATCTGCCCCCTTAAGTTATGTATAGACCTAAATAGAAAATTGCCATTTTAAAAAATGGCTGCCCCCTGGGATTCTAGGATTCATGGTGCACACAAACAAACCAAACATGTTAGGTCATATTAGCCACATATTAGAATTCACAAATTCGAGTTGGGAATAATTCAAACTCAAATTCGAAATTTATCATACCTGGACCCTGGGAACAATTCAAATTCGACTATTCGCCACCTAAAACCTGCCGAGTTCATGTATAAGCACTGCGTATCTTGACAGCGCTATATAAATAAATGATGATGAAAAATGATGATGATGTATAAGTCAATGGCAGAGGTCCAGTGACCCATTTGAAGATGTTAATAGACTTCCTGACATTTTAGTTTTTTTCACAGAAAAAACTAGATTCAAATTTAGTCTAATTCGATACGAGTTTTCAGGTCGGTAATATTAGTTTCAAGTTTTTTCTTAAATACAATACTATTCGCATTTCGAAGTCATTCGAGTTCATGCTAATTTTAAAAAACTCAAATTCAAACTTTTAAAAGATCTGCCCCTTAGAGTTGTAGTATTTCTGATCAGGTGATCTCTGAGGCAGCACAGAGACCATCAAAAAATGGTGGATCAAGGCAAGAAATGTAAAAGAGCAATATTTACTTAAATAAATATACCAGTTTGGTAAGATTCTTTAATATGCTACTTAATTTGATATAAATGTTGCTTAATTATTAATTTGGGGGTATAGTTTTCCTTTAAAGTTTTATAAAGTATTTATTATATAGAATATATATTGTTTTATTCATTTAACAATAAAGATTTTTTTTTACTATTTAAACGGTATGTCTTATATTTCCAAAAATAAGGCATCATAAATTACATATAGCAAACAAAAAAAAGATTTACATTATTTTGACCTTGCATAACAGTTTTATTACTTAGTTATCTAATTTATATAATACCTGTATAATTCTACGATACTTTGGATATTGTATAATACCAAGATACTTTGGGAACTTATTATTTCTCTAAAAATAAACAAGATATTTTCTTTTATATATGTGTTTAGAATGTGTCCTTATTTCTAGATTTCAGTCTGTCTCAGTTCCTCTTACAATTTTTTTGCTATATTGTACAATTGCCTGTAGGCGATTTACATTTTTGTTGTTGGATAAAACTGCTTGCATGGTTCTTGTGTACAATGAATCCATTTTGATTGCAATTGTTTTAATGCTGCATTTCAAAATTTTATTGTGAACGTTTTTGAGATCTCCTGTGTGGCAGAATTTCTCTGTCATGGATATGTCTCTTAGTAGTACTATGTGCTGGTGTGATCCATTTTCTGACTCTGTTCCTGAGCTGTTGCTTGTGTTGACATTTTTTGTAATGTTTTACATTTTTAAAAGTATGTTTATTTTCTATATGGTATATATATATATTTGATCGACGTTTCGGTCCTCACCATGATCCATGGTGAGGACCGAAACGTCGATCAAATAAATCATTAACTTTTTTCATGATAAATCCTGGTGTGCAGCAGCATTCTTCTCGAGTGTATATATATATATATATATATATATATATATATATATATATATATATATATATATATATATATATATATATTCAACTTTCTGATCATATATGAAAAATTAAAAAGAACTGACCCTTGAAGTTGCACCTCCCCATCCCATAATCTGATTTTAACACCAATTTAAAACATAATTTTTACTAAGTAGATTAAAAGGAAAATACAAGAAAAAGCATTAAAATGAGGGAAGGAACAAAGAGAAGGAAAGACTGAGGGTATGGGGTAGGCAATCTGTGTCTATGAGCATCAGAATGGGTCTCAGACCCGCCTAGTCAGCTTGCAGCCGGCTGCTGGAGTCACCTCAGGATACTCAAGCGCCATTTAAATATGATCAAATATTGAGCACCTATGACTAAGCGCCGGAGGGTGCGAAACGCGTAAGGTGGGGTATGTGGGGTAGTATGTACTAGCTACTATTTTAATGTGAATAACAATAAATTAATATTTTTTTTACTGGAAGAGGCCTTGGGACTTATATCGTTTTTGATATAAACTTTTTGTGCCTGTCTGGCTGTATTGCTTTCTTGCATCAAAGGCACAAACATTTAGTTATAATAGTGTTGACAAGCTCTACCCATTCATGCTCCACTGAACGCCAACCCCTTCACCCACAGAGCACCCTTCCCAATTCAGTAGGTAGAGAGTACTCTATAGTACTATAGTACTGGTCTCATTCCGCCCCCCTACCTAACCGTTCTTAAAATGCACCTGACGCATCTTTCACCAGCAATAATCAGGCTTTGTCAAAGGCATGGAACCGCCGGAAGCTCACATCTATTAATAAGCATGAAGTCATGATTCGAATCAGCCAATGAGAGTACATCTTGGAGGGAGGATCCCAGCACACTCATTCTGTACATCCGATGACTGTGTAATCCGGTGTGTAAAGCCTGTTATGGCAGTATGTAGCTTCACTCTGGAGACGTTCTCTCAACACGGTCTCTCCAAAGCCTCATCAGTCAGTGTATCGGGAGACCAGTATACAGTATATTCAATCACGTATCTGACAAATTATCATAATTCGTTTTGTAGTATGCCAACATCATTAACCGGTTTTAGGAGCATTGGTTTAAACATGCTTTGATCAGGCAAAATTAATATTGTGAAGGCTCACTGTCTGTACCAGTCGCATATCCTCTTAAATGTAATCATGACAATTATAATAATGCAGCTGCAAGCATACAAAATCAATGTGAGCATGTAATAAAGAAGGTTTACCAAAATATTTGGAATTGTATTCATACATAAATATGGAATCATAGATAGATGGTTACAATCAGATAAACACATTCTGTCAGGGGGCCTATCGGCTCCCAGCCGGAGTTAGTCAAGACCAAGGAGGAAGCTTTAGGGTTAAAAGTCCAAGATCGCAGTACAGGAGGGTTCAGGCAAAGACGAAATCAAAATTCAGGCTAGAGTTCCAAGGCAGACAGAAAGAATGCAAAATCCAGGTCAGGGCAGAGGTCAAAGTCCAATAATCAATAAGTCAGGAATAATAGCACCCAGGAATATTAAACAAACAAATCCTATACACGGGCAATCGAACCGGCGTCTTAGGCGTCCTTTTATTTTGAATTTGGCACCGGTGACATCATTGCGCCAGCATCTCTGCGCCGATGTCGCAACCCACGTGGGACGGATGGGCGCCGCCATCTTGGATCCTTCGTCGGGTAAACATTTATGGTGATGCTCTCATTGAGACCTGTAGGAAGGACTTCATTAGAAAAATCCATTCACTTTCTTTAAATAATAATTTTGTTTCTACATCTCCTCCTCTTATTCCGAGGGAAATCCTGGAGAGGCCCATGCTATAATAAGTAGTATGGGAAAAAAGGGTATTGACATCAGTTTGAACATCTCTTGGACTTCGGTAAAGGATGAACCACTGAACAAAATTGCACATGCTACTGATAAATTACCAACAGATATTTGACCTGACGTTGGTTGTGAATTCCATATCAACTAACAATGTACAGAAAGACATGTTCATTATATTTCAACCATAGTTCCATAAATTGTTTTGACAATTTCAATAATCAGTGCATCGCAAGGTGGATCAACACTGTGTTGATCTAGATACAGCAGTTGGTCAAGTAATTCTTTAAACACAATGAACCAACACTGATGAATTTTTGCCATTCTTTCTTATTTTTTCTATATCTCCTTCTGTACAACTTGACATTGCAGGTTCATATCAAGATGCTTCTAAACCTTCCTTACTAGGATCTAGTAGCTGATTACTACGAATATCTGATTCATCACATTTTAAAGATTGTGACAAATTTACTGCTTCTTTCACATAAGATCCATCATCAATTAGTTCTTATACAGATTGCAAATGTTTTGTAGCACTTAATATTTTGGTTAAATTAAATGGTGTGGCGAATGCTACTGTATAAGAATGATTGATTCTTATTCGCCAAGGTTGACGTATTCCTCTCCACCTCGTATAGCCATATCAAGTTGTGTTATAGGATTACCATGACCACAAACTGCATACGGTTTGTCTGTTTGTGTTCCTACAGTCACAAGTTTTTTTATTAACTTGATTTGTGAGGTAGAAGGTAGGTCTTGCTCTACTCTTCTTTGTTTATGGCTTTGAAAGGGTGCAGTTTCAATAGCCGATAAAGATATTGGAGTTGGTTGGTTTAAGAAAATGGTGGGTACAGCACTTGGTTTTAGTACCCATTTTGACCCTTGATTTATAAATGAATATTCAGTAAAGTGAATAGAACATATTATATAAATATATTACTATTAAATAGAACATGAGACATTCATTATCCAATATCATGGGGTTTTGGTTATAGAAATTGCATGTCTTGATTGCTGTCTCTTCTTATGTAGGGGTATAATAATTTCCATCTGGATTTTGGGTACATTTGTCATTTTGGATCTTCAAGAAAATATTTTCAGTGTTAGAAGACTGATCAATCTGTTTTAGCTTTTTTATTATTTTACAAGCTCTAAGACCTCTAACAAGGGCTACGAGAACCATTATTAGCTGGTTAGGTAGAAACAATATATTAGGTAACCAGATAACATCATCCAAGATAATATACGTGTTATTTTCCAACAGGTCCAACAAAGCCAATCAAGAATGCAGGACTTATAACTGAAGTGAAGAACAACTATAGTTCTGGCACAGTCTAGCAATTGTATCATCTTAGATATCATAAGGATATGGTGAAAATTCCACAAGGAAAGCCAATGTACTAAAACAAAAATCACAGACATCTTTCTTGTAAATAACATTACAAGCAGACACAAAGTAATGATGCCATACTCCTCAGAATAACTGTGAACATGTAATTATGACTTCAGGTACAGATTCTGACACAATTACAAAGGTAAAGAATTTAACTGATCCATAACAGTTTAGCAACTGTAACAGTTAAAAAATAGAAATTAATTTACATCCCTCAGTACGGATTATGATCTTTTTTACACATATTAAATCAATGCATTCGGCAGTGAGTGGAGAGAGAGAGAGGCCCTAATCTGTGCAATACTTAAAGGAATAGTAACACTAAAAAATGAAAGTGCTTTAAAGTAATGAAAATATCATGTACTGTTGCCCTGCACTGGTAAACTTGATCTGTTTGCTTCAGAATCACTACTACAGTTCATATAAATAAGCTTCTACTGTCTTTCTAACTTTCTCCCAACCTTTCTGCTTTCAAGAGATCTCTTAAACACATTAATTTAGAGAAGTTTACCCTCATTTTGTATGGCTTTAAAGTAATGAAAATATCATGTACTGTTGCCCTGCACTTGTAAACTTGATCTGTTTGCTTCAGAATCACTACTACAGTTCATATAAATAAGCTTCCACTGTCTTTCTAACTTTCTCCCAACCTTTCTGCTTTCAAGAGATCTCTTAAAACACATTTATTTAGAGAAGCTTACCCTTGTTCTGTTAAGCTACCAAAATATGCACCAGTAGCTCCCGATCTTCTTTTCTGCTGATTCACTGCACATAGTCTGTGCTGCTGTTTCTTACTGAGCTTAACTCAAAATATACAGTACATATAGAATATGTATACAATATAAAATATTAGGCTGATTAATACAGATTATTGGTATATGGCAGCTAATAAATCAGCACAATTAACATCAGAATGTAATAATCAGACCTGTAGCATCAGTTTATTTGACAGGCAAAGCTCATATTCAGCTTGGTGATTAATGACAACCTCTAAGCTTAGATTCCCAACACCTTCTCAAAGCACACTCCTTACCATGTTGCACACTCCTAACCAATTCCAAGGTGGGAAACTTCTGTGACAACTTTAAATGCCTGGATCATTACTATTATAGAGATGCGAAACCTTTAGGCTCGTTTAATAAGTACGGTATATAAAGTATGGCATTTCTAGCATTTAAGCAGATGATTAAGTCTGCACATTGAATAACTACTTGTGGCTAATTTCATCCAGTCTTTGTCTAAATTAGGCCTTGCTTTGTGAACCAAATTGTGAAAAATCTTACATGACCATTGTTTCCACAAAACTCATTTTTTTGGTCAAATTGATTCGTAGGGCAGCAGGTGCTGTTGGTAACCAAGATTTTTTTCTTGGGCACAGATAAAAGGTAAATTGAATGCACCCCTTATTAAATAATGGGAGAAGAAACTCTTGTTGTCAGGCCCAGATTTGTGGCTAAGCCACAAAGGCCGTGCCTAGGGCAGTAATATTTACAGCCGGCATGCTGCATTCTTATTTTTATAGAAATCACTGGAGATCCGCCAGTGATCTGGAGGCAGACTGTACATGCTCGCTCTCGAGGAGAGGTGGCCATGCTCGGATAGGGTTGCCACCTTTTATACATTTTTTTACCGGCTGCTGGGGGCGGGCCTCAAATGGGTGGGACGTGACGTCAAAAGGGGCGGGGCCACGCGACGTAGACCAGCGGACGCCAGAAGAGGCAAAAAAAAAAGGTAAATTGCAGAGGATTGGGGGCAGGCTGAGGGCTCCTTTTGATCGTATTACAAATTTACCGGCAGCTACATTGCCGGTAAATTTGTAATACCGGCCCTGGCCTTGGCAGGTATTTTACCGGCTAGGCCGGTAAAATACCGGCCGGGTGGGAACCCTATGCTTGGAAGGGAGTTTCATCCTCCGGTCTAGAGGCTGCTCCGCCACCGTCGAGGAGGCAGACTGCGCATGTGCTAGTAAGAGGAGGTGGGCACACTCGAAAGGGGAGGCGGCCCTGCCTGTTGTGGCAGGAATTGCCAGACTAAGGATAAAAAATGTTCTCTTGACATTGGGGCATATTTATTATGCTGTGTAAAACGAAATTTGACAAAAAACAAAGGTGTAAAAAGCAGTGTAAACCGTGCAAGCTCCAGATTAGACACTGATATTTTATACTGCTTCCAGCAGAAGTAACACAAAGAAAAAAAACATGGAAAAACGCTATGCCATTTTTAAACGGCTGTGTGGTGTATTAACCGGGGTTTTTTTTCACAGCATAATCAATACCCCCTTTATTCTTCTTGGTTTAACATTCTGTGGAAGATATGCATAGCGTGAATATCTTCCAACCACCACGAGCAAAATTAAACGTCCGTGCAAAAAAACTGCAAGCGGACGCCCGCGGCTTGCCGACCCCGACACTGCCTACTGCGCATCAATGCACTGCTCCACTCCGTCCTCATTTGGCATATTCACAGCGCACCTACGTGCAGCGTCACTGTCCTTATATAGATGTGCCTGACGTCACAGTTTCGCGAGAGTTGACTCGTGACGTCGGGATTAGCTTTCCGGAAGAGTCAGAGAGGAATACTTTTACTATGCTGCGGGACTTTTATACGAAAATACAATCAGGCCCGTCCCGAGAAAATCGGTACTGTCGGGCTGTTTGAAATAGGTGAGTTTGTTGTATGAGAAACACTTCCATTGGGGGCAGCTTTAGGCACAAGAGAGACTTTTGGACAGTATGCCAATAGAGTAAGTCTGTGTATGTGGCACAACTAGGCTACAGAGTGAAATGATCAGTTCCTTTCCTTATATAAAATGTACAGTGCTATAGGGAGAAGATGATCTGTTGAAGTTGGACAATGAGAGGCTGATACCAACCACTGCTCACCATCTCCACATCCTCTGGCAAATCTACCCATATTATATAGTGAATGAAGTCCCTCTTGTCAATTATAAGGATATTATAAGTTACCGAGCAGTTTCATGTCCATATAAAAAAGGTCATGGAACTCCTAGGTAACTCCAAATATTTTGCAACTGGGGCTACTTTATTTATTATAATACACAAGTTTCAGTGAGTCATGTGACGGAAATGACATCAGAACTCACCGTTTATAACGGATGACATCAGAACTCACTGTTTATAAAGATAAACTTTACAAGATATTCATGGCTTTTGTGAATTATAAGGCTATAATATACATATACTGATTTACAGTGCAGGCTTCTCTGCCAACCAGATTTTCCATCCAATATCGTAAGGCTATGAGCAGGTTTGTATTAAGAAAGTTATTTAATTTAGTCCCTTTCAGTCAAGAATTGTAGTTGTGGTGTTTAGTATCTGTCCTCATTACCTGTATGTGTATAGCACAGACTGACCGACATTTTGGGCAGTACTCTTTTACAAAGAATGTGTGTTACTGGTCTTGTACATGTTACTTTTCCTAGTTCAAAGAACTTTATGAAAATGCCTGGAGCTCATAGCTTTATATACCAACAGGAATCGTCAAAAGACACATACAAAGGGTAGAAAGAGGGATTTAGATGTTTGTTTTGGTTGCTTGCCATGAGTAAGGGTGTTTTTTGTCTTCATTGTGGGATTTTTTCTTTTGATATTCATAGTATTTGATCGCCCTGTCAAATGTGTCAGATGCAGGCGTTCTTGTGTCATTACAAGTTTATCACATGGTAAATTGCATCAGAGCTGAACTTGTCGTATGCACACCTTTTGTTGCTCTGCCTGCAGTGGATCCTCGGTGGACATACCAAGGTTTTTGGGGGCAATGCCATATAATTATATTTGCAGGGGGACACGGCGTACATAAACGATATGGCTAACAAATAAGAAAACGTGACTTCCTGAATTGTAGAGTATGAATTTGTTGATTTGCCAAGAATTGGCTTACCAGAATTGCCTCTGACTTCACAGCTCTGCGGAATAAGGCATAGAGGAGGGTTAGGCAATATTTGATTGACAGCTGAGATTTTTAAATGAGTTTACAACAGCTATGAATGCTTTAATAAAAAATAGAATTTGGATTTCATGTTTAATTTGAAAAGGACTTTTATTATACAGCTTTTTATTTCTGGGTGACAGGTTCACTTTAAAAAAGAAAATAAATGTTTTAGTTAAATAATACTATATCTGCATTAAAATGGTATTCGTGAGTGTTGGTGGCTGGGGAAGGACGATAGGTTTGTTGATACTGACAGCATTTGTTAAAGGGCAGCTGTTGTATAACCCCCACCAACCAAAGGTGAATAGAGCCCGCAATCTGGTTGGAGGTAACAGTAGTTTTTAGCCTTCAGAAACCAGGAGGTTCTGAAACAGACATCCCCTTCAAAAACAGGGATGTCCTGTTCAAAACCAGACAGGCGATACCAGAGATAATCTTATATCCAGAAAATAAGAATACACTGGGTAGAAAAAATTGGCCACGGTGAGGGAGAAAAATAAATAAATTTGTGTCCTTTCCAAATTCCCTTCACTAAAATAGCTTTAGTTTGTTACAACATCAATAGGACAAACACAACCAACAGTCCTACTGGCTTCAGTGTGGAAAGTTGAATGCAATGTGGGGGTGGAGTGGGGAAAATCAACCAGACAGATATGCCCAGCTAAAACAGCCTGTGGAGAACAGTGGGAAAATTGAAATATATCCATAAATTAGCCCTGGGCCACCTTACTAACGACTTTGCATCTAATCAGATTTTTTTGGTACACACAATCATTCATATCACTATTATAACTCATACAATTATTCTCCATTATGTATTTCTTTATCCCATTCATCATTTTCCTTGCTACCTAAAAGACTACTGATCTGCTCTGTTCTACATTTTTTTTAATATAGTTGTCTCTCTGTTTCTGTAGGTTAATTCCATTGGTGCTGTGTATTTACTCGTATACCTGGACCAAGTTTGAAATATGTGGTTCATACATTTCGCTATCTTTAATAAAGTCTACCAATGTAGAATGACATGTGAAGGAGGTAACATTTGCCTTTTTTTAAATAAAATGATAAAAAAAAATGTTTTTCCACCATTTACATTATGCAAATACTAATCTTATATTTTCCAATTTTTTTAGGTCACTTGGTAAAATGGTGCAAATGAGACACAAATATTGGACAATTTGACTTTCTGAATGAGAAACTGAATTTTATCTTCACGTTCCAGGCAAAATCTGTTTACATGTGCAGGTCACTTCGATATTGCGTTAGTCACTGTCTTTATACAGCAATGACAAGGCTAGAAGAAGCTAATAGGGAAGTTAACATGTATTCCTCAGTAAGATATTTGGGCTATTTGGCTCAATTGAGCTTGCTAGTGGCCATATGTATGGGCCTATATGTCAGATGGGATCAGACAGACGATTCCTTCATTCTAGTAATATTTATTTTGGGCCTCGTCATCTTTGCAATTGCAAGTATTCTATACTATTATTTTTCAATGGAAGCAGCCAGTTTGAGTCTTTGCAATCTTTGGTTTGGATTTCTTCTTGGACTCCTCTGCTTTATTGACAGTTCAACATTTCAACATGATTTAAAAGAAGAAGCTACAAAATACTTGCTTGTTTCCTCCATAATTATCAAAACTTTGTCTGCTTTGGTGGAGAGAATTTGTGGTTGTGTTCGACACCGGCCAACTCTCTTGACCTCATCTGAATTTTTGGAACTGGTTGGTTTTGCAATTGCCAGCACCATTATGCTGATGCAAAAGTCTCTTAGCATTATCTTGCTAGTTGCAGCATTGGCCATGATCATAATTGACCTGCGCATGAAGTCCTTTCTGTCTATTGCAATCCTAGTTGTTTTTGCATCACTTACTCCAGAGTTATTTTTCAGATCTTTGGATATTCCTGTAAACCCATATGCCTTATCTTGCTTTTTCTTCTGTATAATAAGCAACCCATTTCTTGATGTATACTTTAGTGGACTCTCTGTCACGGAAAGATGGAAACCTTACTTGTACCGCGGACGATTTTGTAGAAGGTTTTCTGTTATTTCCATTGGATTGATTGAACTTGTGTTTTTTGTGTTTGCAGCTTTAAAATTAGGTGACTTGCATCTCTGGTATTTTGTCATTCCTGGATTCTCCATCTTTGGGATATTTTGGCTGATCTGTCACATAATATTTTTGATTACCCTTTGGGGATTCAATACCAAACTTAATGAGTGTCACAAAGTATATTCTACTCACAGACCAGATAACAACAGCCTAGACAGAGTGATGGCTTCCAAAGGAATGCGCCATTTCTGCCTTATTTCAGAACGCTTGGTTTTTTTCAGTCTTCTGGCAACAATCATCCTGGGTGCTGTTTCCTGGCAGGTAAATATGTTGTGATTCAACTCTTGTTTGGTTGGTGGGTACCAATTGTTTAACATGATCTGCCACAAGCTGTCAGACTTTCTCCTTCTTTCCAAACTTTCAAGCGCTCCTTAAAGACCCATCTGTTTAAAGAGGCCTATTCGATGTACCTTAACTAATCATTGCTGTATCAAAAATGACAAAGTGTTTATACAATCCTAATGTCTCAATTGTACCCTTACCTTTTAGTTTGTAAACCCTATTGTACTCTGTAATCCTTGTCTGTTATCCACCATTTATTCCCTGTTTGTTATAACTGCAGTAAAGCACTGCGTATCTTGACAGCGCTATATAAATAAATAAATGATGATGATGATGATGATGATGATGATGATTGCAATATCAACCCACTAAGTTTAGGGATTCTCTTAAAATCTCTTAAAGGAGAAGGAAAGGCAAAAATAAACTTCAGCTCTAATGTTGCCCATGAACAGAACATATATTTAACAGAAAACATTCCCTCATTAGTTTTTTCCCCAATATAAGGGCTGCAATCGATTTAAAAAAAAGTTTAAACATGTATGTAAAATCATACCCAGTTTGCAGTCCGAAAATCACTCTGAATAGAGCACACGCATGCGCAATAGTTAGCAGCAGTGCCCTGCCCATGCGCACTGGAATCTAATGTGTTCCCTGGTAGAGATGACGTTGCGGTCATGTGATGGAGCCGTACGTCATCCCTGACCTCTCTGCCCCTGCCTCATTCGTTCTACCTCCAATCGGGTTCCTGCTTCCTAGGACACTCAGTGAATCTTTGAAGCTCCTGCACTCGCTCTGGTTTAAATTTACAGCTTGTCAGCGAGCGCAGGAGCTGAGGAGCTAAGCTGTAATTCAAAGATAAAAAGCAATCCAGCGAATGGGTATGTCTAACTGAGGTCTGCAGTGATTAATTATAAAAAAAAAATAAAGACGCAAAATTTTATTTAACTGTAAAGCTCTGGGCGCATGCGCAGGGCGTAAGTGATGCACCATTTTGAAAATGGCGATGCCAAACTTTACACCACGGCAAAACTTCAAGACACTGGTGCCCAAAACTATTATCAAATGACAGTTTTCAATGCCCACAGAAGTACCAGCCTGCCTATATGACATGCAGAAAGCTAAAGGAGGAAGTTTGGAACTGAACCACCAGTACACATTCCTTTCTCTGCTGCTTCATTTGCATATCTTTAGATCAGATTGTCTGTCAAGATTCAGGAGAGGAAAGGAATGTGCAGTAGTGGATCGGTCCTGAACTTCCTCCTTTAGCTTTCTGCCTGTCACATAGGCAGGCCAAGTGCCGGCGAGGAGATGAACTGCCTGACAGGAGAACAAAAAAAGCTAAAGAGTCTGTGATGCACGGCTATCTTAAAAATAGTTCATTTTAAATGATAAAGATGATTTAGTAAAATGTTTTTAATGACACAGGCTGTTCACATTCGGACAGTTGTGCAAAGGTGTACGGCTCCTTTAAAATACTCTAATAGTTATGTACTGAATTTCAACCTCAGAAATAATCCTTAAAAGAGCTAATTGGTATGTATGACATATTAAGGGTAATGCCAAATGGTGCTGAAACAGCGTGCTGAAAAAAAAGCTAGGCCCTACACTGCAATCCCCTCCTCTCCTTACCTTGCCTGCAGGGTGCAAACACAATGGATTTCAGCACCAAAACATGAGAGTTTGCATTTCAGCAACGAAATCTATTGCATATGCTTGCACCCGGGCTGATGCAATGGTTCCAAGTACAGGCAAGGTAGGGGGCTGATTCTTGACCTATGTGTTTTTTAGTAGCCCAAGTCTCAGCCTTGTGTGGCATTACCCTAATGGGACAAATTCAAACGGCAAAGCATTACTCTCATCCAAAAGTTTTTACAAATATTTGTAGTCGTGGTCACACTTTTTTTTTTTTAATTATAAGATCATAATGCATTGATGATAAATTTATTTGATCAGGAATTTTCCCAATATTTAACAGTAATATGTATTCTATATTTTTTAATGTGTTTACCCCTCTGTTGTGCTTGTTAAAATTACAGTCATCGAATGGACTCTTCATTAGTATATTTCTGATTGTATTACCACTGGAATCCATGGCACACGGTCTTTTCCATGAACTTGGCAATTGCTTGGGTGGAACAAGTATTGGCTATGCAGTTGTGATTCCTACGAATTTCTGCAGGTATCCCTGTCTTCTTATTTTAAAACTAACTTAAAAACCAGTATATGTAGTGATACCTGGAGTGTTTTCATATTTTATGAATCGCTTATGAAAGAGCTTGCATGCAAACATGTGGCTTTCATGAGATTTTTTTCTGTGGCCTACAACCATGGATAGCTAATGGCATCTTGCTGCTTTTTCCCATAGGAAGTTATGCAGAAAATATATTAGGTGAATATGAAATGTTTGTGTGAATTAGTTTAAGAAAGTAATAGGTAGACCAGTAATCCCCAACCAGTAACTCATGAGCAACATGTTGCTCTCCAACCCCTTGGATGTTGCTCCCAGTGACCTCAAAGCAGGGGCTTATTTTTGAATTCCAGTCTTGGAGGCAAGTTTTGGTTGCATAAAAAATAGGTGCACTGCCAAACAGAGCCTCGATGTAGGTTGACAATCCACATTGGGGCTATGGATGCTCCGAATCCAGGATTCGGCCTTTTCTCGTAGGATTCAGATTCGCCAAATCCCTGTGTGTTTCCGAACAGAATCTGAATCCAAATTTGCATATGTAAATTAGGTGTGAGAAGGCAAATAACGTGAATTTTCGCCTCAAAACGAAGTAAAACATTTTTTTCCACTTTTTCCTTTCCCACCTCTAATTTGCATGTGCAAATTAGGATTTGGTTCGGTATTCAGCCGAATCTTTCATGAAGGATTCAGGGATTCGGCCGAATTCCAAATAGTGGATTCGGTATCCATAATAGGGGCTACTAAATGGCCAATCACAGCCCTTATTTGGCACCCCAGGAACATTTTTCATGCTTATGTTGCTCCCCAACTCCTTTTACTTCTGAATGTTGCTTATGGGTTCTGAAGGTTGGGGATCCCTGAGATAGAGCATAACAGAATGGAAAAGGAGGATAATTATAGCTCAAAGTGCGTAGAAAATTGTGATGCGTACATGATAAATGGAGAGCAGAAGGTAAAGGCGGAGAGGGTGACATAAGAGAAGTGAACCATAAAATAATAGTGAATACAAAATATAAGAGGGATCGATGGCTGAACAGAGGGGGGAAGTTGGTGAAAGCAGAGGGCAAAAGACAAAGTGAAGAAGTGAACATAAAGAAAAGCGTAAAGCAAACAAGCAACTGGAAGAAAAAAGTAAAATAAACGGTAAAACCATAGCAATGCTAGGGTAAGCTGGAAACATAAAAACTGTAGAGAATATTGGCGATCATAATAGGAAATGTGGTAGTAAAAATGGCACTCCTGCAGAAACACTATAAAATTAGATCTCTGTGTCCCTTGAAATTTTACCCCACTACTGGCTTATATGTCACATGATTGTAACATTGTTCTCTGTACCACGCCAGCTTTCTGTGTCAGTCTTGTGGCACAAAAATTGTTGATAAACCATTCATAAGTATTAGAGGTTTCCTAAATCTTGGACCTTTCCCTCAGCATCATGTAATGAGTGATTTGCACTGATGCGCACGGTACGGTGTTAAAGGAACAGTAACGCTAAAAAATTAAAGTGCTTTAAAGTAATGAAAATATTATGCAGTGTTGCCCTGCACTGGTAAAACTGCTGCATTTGCTTAAGAAACACTACTATTGTTTACATAAATAAGCTGCTGTGTAGCAATGGGGGCAGCCATTTAAAGTAGAAAAGGCTCAGGTTACACAGCAGATAGCAAATAAGCTTTGTCTGTCTAATGGTGTTATCTGTTATCCATTACTTATCCTGTGCCATATAGCCGTTTTTCAATTTCCGCCATGTTCCTTTAATCCTAATTTGTTATTCTGTCTTTTTCCTCCTTTAGTCTTTGGTAACTTGATTTTTTTCCCTGATTTGTTTCTGATAGCCTCTTATAAGCCACGTGCTTTCATTTTACTTTTGACATTTTGCCTCAGAGGTATAAATCTAACATAGTATTTAATATCCCTTTAAAAGTCTTCCAGCTGGCCTAACATTGGAATTAGGAATGTGGAAAGGGAGAAATTAAGACAAGGGGGTAAGATCAGAAGGTAACTTAACATTATATATGCCATATTTAGTCAGTGTTGTGCCACGTGGCAGCATATTGTATAAATAACAATTACATTTTACAAGTACATTTATTACACATTAGTAAAACATACAGTAGTAATGTTTTGGCATAAATTGATATGATATATAATACCTTTATAATTTTTTTTCTTTCCTTAAATTAGCCCTAATGGTCAGCCCATGCTTCTTCCACCAGAACATGTGGAAGAATTAAATTTACGGTCAACAGGAATGTTAAATTCTATCCAGAGATTTTTTGCCTCTCATATGATTGAAACGTATGGATGTGACTACTCTACAAGTGGACTTAATTTTGATACTCTACATTCAAAGCTGAAGTCATTTCTTGACTTAAGAACCTCTGATGGACCTAGACATGATACGTACATAATATACTACACTGGGCATTCACACAGCACTGGAGAGTGGGCATTAGCTGGTAAGCCTATGCAGTTGCTTTTCTTCTTTATTATCCCGAGTGCCAGTCATGATTTGACCACTGAGGTCCACTTGGGGAGAAACCCACCATTTCCAGCAACATCTGTTTTTGAGTACAGGTATGGGATCCGTCATCCGGAAACCCATTATCCAGAAAGCTCTGAATTACGGAAAGGCAGTCTCCCATAGTCTCCATTTTATCCAAATAATCCATATTTTTTAAAATTATTTACTTTTTCCTCTGTAATAGTAAAACAGTACCTTGTACAAGATCCAAATTAAGATATAATGAATCCTTATTGGAAACAGAACAAGCCTATTGGGTTTATTTAATGATTACATGGTTTTGTAGTAGACAAGGTATGAAAATCCCCAGGTCCCGAGCATTCTGGACAATAGGTCCCATACCTGTACTTTAAATAGGAACACACTGCATTTAACAGATGTTTGCACTGTCGGGAACATTCAGAAATACTTTCTGCAGCTGATTTAAGAACAGACCAGTGGCAACCGAACATAAATTATAATTTTAAAAGTAAAATTTACATTGATTACTATTTACAACTGTACTTTTATTTATGTTTCCCTCCCTCTTGTTTAAAGGAGAAGGAAAGCTACTGAAGCCGTTTATTTCCAATAGATGCAAACTATGACACAATATTTATTTTGCAGAATGCTTTACAATACATGAGTTAACAGCTACACAGGCCATTTCTGTTTGTTTAGGATAGCAACTGCCATATTAGTTTGGTGTGACATCACTTCCTGCCTGAGTCTCTCCCTGCTCACTCATAGCTCTGGGCTCAGATTACAGCAGGGAGAGAGGAGCAAACTGAGCATGCTCAAGCCCTAGCCCTGGAAGTTTAAGCTGAAAGTAGGAAGTCTGATACAGAAGCCCATGGGTACACAATAGAAGGAAAGAAATGCTGGTTTTCTTTTCACAGAGGACTTGTGTATTTATATAAACCTTTCTGATAGAGGTTACTTAACTTTACCCTTTCCTTCTCCTTTAAATGGAAAATGACTGTCAGTTCTAAAATATCCAGTTGCACATTGTGGAAGAGGGTGCTTTTTTGACACTCGAGGGTCTGTCTAAGAGAAAATAAATTATTCTAGCAAGCCACATAAGCATTTAGGAACAGAGAATGCTTAGAATTTTTCTCAGATTGTGGTCTAAAGCATGTATATTATGTGACTGTTGGAAATGTGTATTTGGCATGTGAAACACTGGAGTGACTTTCTGATTGCATGTAACCATTTTTAACCAGTCATTTAAGCTACTATACTTTAGATAAATATACAGTTTACAAAGTGTATATTTGAGAACCTAAATGTGAAATAGCACAATTATGGTCTTCACATAGCCATGTCTAAGCATATTAAAGGGATACTGTCATGGGAAAAATGTATTTTTCAAAACGAATCAGTTAATAGTGCTGCTCCAGCAGAATTCTGCACTGAAATCCATTTCTCAAAAGAGCAAATAGATTTTTTTATATTCAATTTTGAAATCTGACATGGGGCTAGACATTTTGTCAATTTCCCAGCTACCCCTGGTCATGTGACTTGTGCCTGCACTTTAGGAGAGAAATGCTTTCTGGCAGGCTGCTGTTTTTCTCTTCTCAATGTAACTGAATGTGTCTCAGTGGGACATGGGTTTTTACTATTGGCAGCTGTTATCTTGTGTTAGGGAGCTGTTATCCGGTTACCTTCCCATTGTTCTTTTGTTTGGCTGCTGGGGGAAATGGGAGGGGGTGATATCACTCCAACTTGCAGTACAGCAGTAAAGAGTGATTGAAGTTTATCAGGGCACAAGTCACATGACTTGGGGCAGCTGGGAAATTGACAGTATGTCTAGCCCCATGTTAGATTTCAAAATTGAATATAAAAAATCTGTTTGCTCTTTTGAGAAATGGATTTCAGTGCAGAATTCTGCTGGAGCAGCACTATTAACTGATTCATTTTGAAAAAAATTTTTTTTCCCCATGACAGTATCCCTTTAAATAATACAGAGTCCTTGTATTTAGGATGTCGTTAATGAAATTCGATGTTCCGGATTCTGTTGATTAAAATATTTCTGACCAAAATAAACATTTAATGGGGAATAAAATAAATGAAAGGCAATCAGCTAAACTGTTAAAGGGAAACTATTACCATTATAACCTTCATAATGCATTTTTCACAGGATTTTTTTGCTAATTGTATTCCACATTTTATTTTTTAATGAGAAATGTGAAATCTTGTATTTCTAATTCCGGTTTTTATGTAGAGCAAAATGTAACAGATTTTTGGCAGTGTTTTGATGTTTTCCTATTTGCTTGATGAGTCTTCTGCTAATCTGTGGATTATTTGTATAGAGATATATTTTTCCTGTTAGATCTTCTAAATCCAGCCATTACATTCTGATGGCAAAGCTAGAGGGTATTTGCTAATATAGCAGTTCAACACAAGTGATTTTCACTGACAGATGGGAAAGACATTCCGTTCGTTTTTTGGGCAATCATCATGCCTCTGGAGGGAAATATTACAAAATAACACTATCTTGTCTTATCTGAGCTCTACAACTGATGACATGAAGCAAAAAGATTATATCTGCTAGAACTATATTTTTAGTTTAGTCATGGCAGTTACAGAATGAGTAACATGCATATATCTATCTATTGATGTTTAGTAAAGTAATGTAACCTTTTTTTTACTAAATAAATATAGTGGTTTATGTGACCACACTAATGCTAATCTAGTCATTAAAGCATATCAATAACTTTCATTCTTCTTTAAACAGATATAGATATGAATTTGTTGCCTAATTTTAAACACATCAGCAAAAGATAAATCCCCTGGAAAAAAAAAACTGATAATTTATTAGTACTGACCTTCTTTGGTTTCTGGTTCTTTACTGATCTTAGTTCAGCGCTACAACAGGGACAGAAACCCCAATCCGCTACCTGGTTTCTGGTTATAAAACACTGCTTATAGATAGTGATAGTACAGGTATAGGATCCCTTATCCGGAAACCTGATATACAGAAAGCTCTGAATTACGGAATGGCTCCCATAGACTCCATTTTATCCAAATAATCCACATTTTTAAAAATTATTTCCTTTTTTCTCTGTAATAATAAAACAGTAACTTGTACTTGATCCCAACTAAGATATAATTGATCCTTATTGGAAGCAAACCAAGCTTATTGGGTTTGTTTAATGTTTTAATAATTTTCTAGTAGACTTAAGGCATAAAGACCCAAATTACGGAAAGATCCGTTATCTGTAAAACCCCAGGTCCCGAGCATTCTGGATAACAGGTCCCATACCTGTACTGAGAAGGACATAAATGCTCCTTGCTAATCACTTCTCTTAGCAGTTTTGTTCACTTACTACTCGTAGTTGTGAACAAAAAAGACTCTCCAGCAATAAGATACTCACATCTAACCGGTAACTAGCTGCTGATTGGTTGTTATTGTTTACTGCTTCTGGGCAAACTTTGTGCCTTTTATTACATAACCCTCACATTTTTCAGTTCAGTTGTTTTCAGATTGTTCACCATAAACAAAGACTTTTTCAATTGCTTTCCATTGTTTATTTTTTGCCGCTTTCCCAAAAAAGAAGTTCAAATTTTAATGTTTTTCTCTCTAGTGTTTCAGTCTGGCAGCTCGGTGATCCAGGAGTATTCTGAACTGTTACAATTTGCTACATTTAGTTGATACATTTCTCAGCAGCATGTGTGGAATATTAGCAACTATTGTATAAATTCTAACAGCTGCCTTTAATGAAACCCAGGGATTCTGCTCAGCAGGGACAAAGAGCACAAATGTATTAACTAAATGTATTCATTTAGAACAGTTAAAGGGTCAGGGACCAGCCCTCCCAGAGCTGCTTTAGAAGGTGAAAAATGTACACTTCAATATTAGAAAAATGGTCACAAATAGAAAGTAATTGGTAAAAATCTTTATTCCTTGTGAATAATCTAAAACCAACTGAACTGAAAAAAATGGTTGAAGGTGACCAACCCCTTTAAGTGTGCTACTTGTCTATCAAAGGAATTGTTCGGTATAAAAATAAAAACTGGATAAATGTTTCTAATATAGTTAGTTAGCCAAAAATGTAATGTATAAAGGCTGCAGTGACTAACAAAACAGAACGCTACTTCCTGCTTTTCAGATCTCTTGGTTTCCAGTGACTTGAGGAGGGGGGAGAACATTGGCCATAACTGTTGAATGAGCTGAATGCTGAGGATCAATTGCAAACTCACTGAACAGATATATACCATGTGGTCCCCCTTAAAGTGGCTGACTAACTCAGAGTTAGAGAGGTGAAAAGCACAAAGTAGTGTTCTGGCTATTATGTTAGACATCCAGTCACTCCAGCCTTTATACATTACATTTTTGGCTAACTAACTATATTAGAAACATTATTTATTTTGCACAGCCTATCTGTTTACCCAGTTTTTATTTTTATACTGAACAATGCCTTTAAAGCAAAGCAGCCAATCAGCAGGTAGTATTTACTGGTCAGCTGTTTGAAAATGAAAGTCGTTGTTTGTGTGGATGTGTGTCTTTTTAATTAACTTTGCTAGTTGGAGGGATATGCTGTTAACCTCCAATATTTGACAACAATATGGTGATGATAAATTCATAGTTTAACCACCTAACTCTCATTATGTAAATGAATCTCTCTCCTGTTAGGTCCAGAGACCGGTGCCAACATGTATGATCATCTGTGCATGTGTTACCATAAACCACCCTGTAAACTATTCTCTTACTTTTTAAATCATCTCACTTATTTTTAGATGACCTTATTATGCATAATCATAATTTATATTTTATATGTATTGCTTGCAGGTGGTGAAACGTTACGCTTTGAAACTCTTTTGGAATGGTGGCGCGAGAAGAACGGTTCTTTTTGTTCACGACTTATAATTGTATTGGACACAGAAAGTTCACAGCCTTGGGTTAAGGAAGTCCGCAGAGTCGGAGATCAGTATGTTGCTGTGCAAGGGGCGGAGATGGCAAGGGTTGTAGATATTGAAGAAGCAGATCCTCCTCAGCTAGGGGATTTTACTAAAGAATGGGTAGAGTACAATTGCAATCCCGACAACAATATCAATTGGACTGAAAAGGGCCGTACTGTAAAAGCAGTTTATGCAGTATCAAAGCCCTGGAGTGATTATACTTTACATTTACCAACTGGCAACGATGTTACTAAACATTGGATGACCTATTTCCCCCGCATTACATACCCACTAGTTCATTTAGCTAACTGGTGTGGGGCTCTTAACATGTTTTGGCTTTGTAAAATTTGCTACAAGTGTTTAAAAAGGTTAAAAATGAATTGGTTCCTTCCAGCTGTACTTGATACAGGACAAGGCTTTAAACTTGTCAAATCTTAGTGATGGGTTGGAAGTTGTAAAGCCTCTGCAGTCTTCTAAAGCAAAAAGAAACATTTGTTATTTCGTTCACATGGGCTGAAAATCATGCTACGTTGCTACTCAACTTGTTCTGATAAAATGGTTGTAATGCTGAACTGTGTTACTGAGAGCATTCGCATGTGTATGAGCATATACCTGTGTTTGTGTGTGTCTTTATAAGAATTTGTTCATTAGATGGACAATTTGACAGTAAAACTGTTACCATAAGGGGGGAGGGGGAGTCTCCCATAATTTGCAACAGGCAGTCCTTCAGAATGCAGCCAATCAAAAGAACATTGAATTTAACATGGTACAAGATGCATACCAGTACATCTCCATGCTCTGTGTGAGCTTGTGAACAGATATAATAAAGACATATGGTGGCATGTTTATTAAAATTCAAACTAGGGAAATCTGAATCCTGTTAACATATTACAGCAGATCAACGAGTCCGTTAGGTTGAATGAGATCAACTGCTTTAAACAGCTGTTTGCTTTTGGTCCTGAAAGTATCCAAGCTGGAACAACTTTTGTTAAAGGAAAACTATACCCCTCGAACAATGGAGGCCTCTATAAAGATATATTGCATAAAAACCAGCTCATGTGTAAAAACTGAGCTTCATATAAATAAACCATTTTCATAATAATATACTTTTTTAGTAGTATGTGCCATTGGATAATCATAAATAGAAAATTGCCTGGGATCGTAGGATTCATGGTGCCCACAAACAAACCATACATGTTAGGTCACATGAGCCAATTAACAGACAGAGTTGTGTCTTTTGCTTCCACACGTCTTCCTGTTACAGTTTAGTATTTCTGGTCAGGTGATTTCTGAGGCAGCACACAGACCATTACGAAATGGTGGTTCAGGTCAAGAGATGGAAAAGGACAATATTTACTTAAATATATATAGCACTTTGGTAAGATTCTTTAATATTTCACTTAATATGATATAAACTATTTGTGGCTTAAATATTCATTTTAGGGGTAAAGTTTTCCTTTAACTGCTTAATAAATCATGCCCATAATTCTAAAGGCACACATGTAAAAGGTAATACAGGTATTGGACCTGTTATCCATATAAGGGATCTTTTCTAACTTGGATCTTCATACCTTAAGTCTAGTAAAAAAATTTTGAACATTAAATAAATCCAGTAAGGTTGTTTTGTCTTCAGTAAGGATGAATTATATCTTAGTTGGGATCACGTACAAGATAAGGTTTCATTATAACAGAGAAAAAGGAAATCATTTAAAAAAGAAAATTATGTATAAAATGGAGTCTATGGTAGATGACCTTCCCATTATTTGGAGCTTTCTGCATAAGGGATAAGGCATACCTGCACTTTTAGTCAGACATCATTGGTGACCTATTTTTATTGTGAAGGACATAAAGATCTGCCAATTATCCTTGCTCTTTTGAAGGTACTAAAACAAAACATAGGCAAGAGAGTAACAGAACCATTCTTAATTGAAGTACATAATAAAACAATTCTCCATTTTTGTTTTCAATTTGGATATACAGGTATGGGACCTGTAATGCAGAATGCTCAGGATCTGGGGTTTTCCGGATAACGGATCTTTCTGTAATTTGGGTCTTCATGCCTTAAGTCTACTAGAAATTCATTTAATCATTAAATAAACCAGACAGACTGGTTTTGCTTCCAATAAGGATTAATTATATCTTAGTTGGGATCAAGTACAAACTACTGTTTTATTATTACAGAGAAAAAGGAAATAACTTTTAAAAATTTGGATTATTTGGATAAAATGGAGACTATGGGAGACAGCCATTCCGTAATTTGGAGCTTTCTGGATATTGGGTTTCCGGATAAGGGATCATATACCTGTACAGTATTTATTTATAAAATGGGTAATAGTCACAGGCCAATTAATATTGCAATTCCCTGTTAAAGTGTTTGTTAGATCTGTTATCCAGATTAGTTATAACCTGTTTTTTCCAGGGGATGTTTCTGTATGACAAAACTTGAAGGATTGTTTTGCAGCCATGCTCTTGTATGCAAATTTGTCAAAAATGGAGAAATGTTTGTTGTAGTAGAAGACTTTTGTAAATGGTATTACCATTTTTTTTAATACCCATACCAATACCTTGGTCTAGAACACACTTTCAGAGCATCCGGTGTATTTTGCATGTTACTAAAAGATAGTACAGGTATGGGACCTTTTATCCCAAATGATCGGGACCTAGGGCTTTCCGGATAATGGATCTTTCTGTAATTTGGATCTTCATACCTTAATTCTAGAAAATCAGGTAAGCATTAAATAAACCCAATAGGCTGGTTTTGCTTCCAATAAGGATTAATTATATCTTAGTTGGGATCAAATTCAAGGTACTGTTTTATTATTACAGAGAAAGAGGAAATACTTTTTAAACATTTGGACAAAATGGCATTTATGGGAGACAGCCTTTTCATAATTCAGAGCTTTCTGAATAACGGGATTACAGATCCCATACCTGTATATGGTAAAAATGTATTTTGAATTATTCGTTATTAGGGATGCACCGAATCCAGGATTCAGCCTTTTTCAGCATATGCAAATTAGGGGCAGGGAGGGCAATCGCGTGACTTTTTGTCACAAAACAAGGAAGTAAAAAATGTTTTCCCCTTCCAACCCCTAATTTGCATATGCAAATTAGGGTTCGGATTCGGTTCGGTATTTGGCCGAATCTTTCACGAAGGATTCGGGGGTTCGGCCGAATCCAAAATAGTGGATTCGGTGCATCCCTATTCGTTATGAATTCAACTCGGTTAGTAAGCAATTTAATTGGGTGGCTTTCTTGCTGTCTGAACAAACTTTTGCAAATGTGGTTCTTGCTGCATGTTACAGATTTTATTTTGGATTGTTCTCTTTAGATAGAGCAACCAATACCAAGGATAACAGCAGACTGAACTCAGGGATGAAAATGCCATTTGACACATTTAAAAATGTTTTATGCCTTGTTTACATCAAATCTATGCAATGTAGTTAACACAAATTATTCTTGTTTATATGTATGTGTACTGTATCCAATGTCCTGTTACACAATCTTGATTGCTTCTTTTGTCTTAATGGTTTTTTAATATGTTCAAAGAAAGATTAGTTACAAATATATTTGATATATTAAAGCTTTATTTGTGTAACTGTAAATAAAATGTACATGATTTTTTAAGTTGAAATAAATTTGCTTCTTTAAGAATTTCACTGTGTACTTTGTATCCAGCATTCATAAATTAATTTAAAAAAAAATACATTTCTAAGTGCAACTTTTTGGTGTCTTGAAGAATCATAAAACCAATGTACACTGCCCCTTAGTAAAAGTCAAATACAGAAAATTGTAATTATTTTCATTAACTTCATGGTCTTATATTTACTGCAATACATTTTAAAACAAACATGGTAATACATTGACCTTTATTCCCAAAAATTCGAATCTAATTTTATAGAAAATCCACTGCAATTTTGGAAACCCCAATGTAACTCTAAGCAACATTCCAATGCAGATTTGTGAAATTATTATTTGCTCCTTGTTGTGACTCTTGAACGCAGAAGTTTCCTCCAGGTCTGTTTATCAGCTAGCTTCTGCTACAATGTTTCAGAAGTCAGAACCAGCAGAACATAGTGTTTAAAGGGGTTGTTCACCTTCCAAAACTTTAGTTCAGGTGGTTTCAGATAGATCACCAAAAATAAAAACTTTTTCTATTTGTGACTGTTTTTCTAATATTGACGTGTAAGTGTCATTTTTCACCTTCTAAAGCAGCTCTGGGAGGGGGATCGCCAAATCTTTAACTGTTCTAACTTGATACTTTTAGTTGATACATTTCTAATTTCTGTCCCTGCTGAGCGGAATCCCAATGAGTTTCATTACAGGCAGCTGTTGGAATTGATACAATAGTTGCTAATACTTCAGAGATGTTGCTGAGCAATGTATCCACTAAGGAGGTTATTTACCAAGCTCCGAATATCCAAACCTCAAATAATTTCTAGTTTTCGGATCAAAAAAAAAATTTTTCTCGAGATTTGTTAAAGTCTGATGGTCTAAAAACTCTGAATCTGAAACCCCAGCATCTAAAATCTCTCGAGGTCCTGTATAAGGTACAGTATCTGAGATGATGTTATACCGATATCCGATGATTTCGGGGTTTCGGTGAAAAAAACTGAGAAAACTCGAAAATCAAATAAAGAACCCCCTAAATGTTGCAAAATTGTATGAGTTTAGAGTTTGCACCTGAATTACTGAGCTGCCAGACTGAAACTCCGGAGCCAGGGACATTCAACTTTAAAGTTAGATTTTGGAAAAACTGTAAAAACTAAAAAATGGAAAGTAATTGAAAAAAGTCTTTATTTCTGGTGAACAATCTGAAATCAACTCAACTGAAATCGTGTTTGGAAGGCGAACAACCCCTTTAATGGATAATAGCACAGCTTTTCTATATAAAACTGATATTTTGAAATTGAATGAGGAATGGTAGGTTAAACAAACTGAATATTTTGCTTTCCGATGCAACATCCTCAGTTGTCGACCCTTCTTACCACAGTTTCTAACTGACTGAAGAAAGTTTCCTCCTTTATCAAAAGGATTCATTTACATCCATAAGTACAGTGGGTAACATAAGCTTTTCCCCACAGTGAGTTCATCATTATTTATATAGTTCCAGCAGGTTACTCAGTCCTTTACAATACTTTAAAATGACAACCATGGGTTATGGTTATGGCTACTTATAATAACTTGAAGGAATTGTGGCTAAAACCTCTCCTCAGGCTAAAATGCTCTCCTCAAACCTCTGTATAGTTGCACTTGCAGTTCTCCGTACTTCCTGCCTTCTGTTCCAATTCTGGCACTGCTGTGCTTGTTGCTGAAGGGAACCCTGGAGCTACCACCACCTCCTGACCAGACGGTAGATCCAAGACTTTTAATAAGTTGTGAATATTTTGAATTGGATCTATTGCCATAATGTGCAGTCACCCCTTGAGAACAGTCACAAATATATGTCACAGTAATTTTAAGTTATTTTTTCTAAGTTTAAAAGAAAAAAACTTGCAAAACACTTGCGCTGATAAGTTGTTTTCTAGTTCTGGAATGCAGCAATAGAACTCATCACTGGCTGGGAAATCAATTAGGTTTACAAAAAAATTAAATATGGTTTATCATTTGCCACAATGCATTGTTCATGCTGTGGATTGGTGCAATTGTATTGGCCACATGGACAGGCCTGTGATTTCGGACATAGCAGACAGATCAGATTCAGCAATCCCCTCGGTACACAGTTTGTTGCAATGATTGTATCTTATGAAATGCTAAAATTAGTTTGTTCCGATAGATAACCTCTGGCCTCTTCTCAGACGAGAGTACAATCCATAAACATTCAAATGTCTAATACAGTCTTACTTTCTTTTTATGGTTCTTACAAATGAAGCATAAATCGTGTGGATTTGACTGTATGTGGTAACATGAAATCATCAGCTGAAAAGCAGATTTTTGAATTTGTTGTTTCTGTAGGCAAGCAAAGGACAGTCAGATACTACTTTCAATTACATATACAAAAATCTGTAAATCATTGGAAAGTTTTAATAAATGTAGTCCAACTCTCTAGAAATTAAAAAAGGAGGGTCTCACAACTTTTGAAGTACTGCAAAAGCAAACTATGCCACTCACCATCCAGTGTTCAAATGATATATGCAATCCTAGTCAAGCAGTGAACATTGAACATCTGCATTACTGTAATAAAATGTCCTTCATTCCTTTATGCCATCCCATACAATCCTGATGAATGAAATAGATTAGAGAGGTAGTATTGTCTTCTGTGTTTCATGGCTACCTGCCACATGAGCAGTTTTAGAATTGAATACATGTACAGTATATTTGAAAGCTGCTTAGAATAACAGAAACACATTCATAGAACAAGTTGCCAATACAATAACAGATAAATACAAATACAGTTAAATTAAAGTGCTGGGAGACAAGAGGAAGGACGTCCCTCCACCAGCAAGCTCACAATCTAATTGGGTGGGTAACTTACAGAAACCAATCTTAAAGGGGTTGCACACTTTTTAAACTCATTTTTCTGCTCAACTGAAGGGGGATGTAACTGTTCTATGTTAATACATTAGATGATATCTTTCTTATCTTTCTCCCAACTAAGCAGAATCCCAGAGTTTCATTAAAGACAGCTGTTATAATTGATACAATAATTGCTAATATTTCGCAGATGCTGCTGAGAAATGTATCCACTAAATGTAGCAAATTGTAACAGTTCAGAATCTGCACCGGGGGAACAACATTAAAGGGGAACTCCACAAAAAAAAACCTTAAGCTTTTTGAAAAGTAAACATAATCTGAAGCAACATTTTAATATATAAATAATTTAAAAAATATGCAGACATTTCATGATTTTTAATGGTTTCTGACCGTTCCCTAAGCCTAGCCCCTTGCTCTTCTGCTGATCTCTCTGACTACTTTGCTGAGCTGGCTGACTACTGTTACTTGGTATCAACAGCCAGCTGTCCTTAAACTGCATTATCAAAACCCCACAATTCCCTCCACACATGATTAATAAGGAACAGAACATCACAGTGCAATGCATTGTGGGGTATGTAGTTCCTGCATGCTGTCTGTAAGATGTGGAGAAGTTGTTACAATTTGTAACATCAGTGTTTAGTCCCTCCTTCCCTGCCAGGATTTCAAATGATGCAGAAAGAGAAGAACTGCTAAATAGCTGGATTTCAGCATAGAAAATGGCATTTATTCATACTTTTGAAGAAACAGGTAACTGTGATGGGTATATTAGGGTTTTTTGTGTTATGTGGGCCTCTTTATCAAATTCTGGTTTGGTTCCCCTTTAAGCAATTGAAAAAATTATTATTGCAAAAGAACCACTACTTAAGTGCCCATAATGAGTGTGATGCCATGCAAGTGCGCCAAGAAGTACAAATTGAAAACACTGAATTTGAATAATTTTGCATTTTTTAACCTTTGAATACATTCATAATTTAAAAAAATGTGAATGTCACATCATTTCTTACAAAATCCAAATGTACAAAATGTAAATAAAATCATGAAAAAAATGTGAAAAGAAGGAAAATATGAGAATATATAAGTAGAATATAAATATTGAATATTATCTGCCCAGGCGGAATATTTTACAGGTAGAATTCTATTGTTTGTACCTGTATATCTGATGATTCAGGTCTAAATGTGTTTATTGAAACAAATGATTTTTCCAGGAAAGATCGTAATTGTTAGTCTATGGCAGGGTGTCCAAACTTTTGGCTTCCCTGGGCCACATTGGAAAAAGCAAAATTGTCTGGGGCCACACATAAGATAAACAAACACTTTTGATTAGTAAAAGTAAAGAAAATACACAAAAAATAACTACAATACCAGTTGGATAACCCGTTGGAGCTATATACTCGAATATGGGACACCTGGATATTACAGTAAATAGATTTATTATTATACTATTATGACATTTCCTCGGGAACCGAGTGTTTAAAGCTGGGCCGCATTCATATCCTTCCTGGGCCGCAGTTTGGACACCCCTGGTCTATGGCCACCTTTAGATGAGAGCTAAGAGAACTTTGAATATAATACAGACTGTAGTGGGGGAGGTGTGAGTTAAAAAGGTCAGTTAGTAGCATTTTGCAGCATTCTAGGAGGGATAGCATGAGAGCATGCATGAGCATTTTAGCTGTTTCTAAGAAAATAGAGAAAAAGGACAGATTTTGGCAGAATTGTGTAGGAAGAAATGAATAACCTGAAAATGTTTTTTCCACAATGGTATTTGGTGGCAAAAAGCTGGATCCAAAAAAGCTGCTGTTTCATAAATTGGTCACTATATATATTTATAGATTTGTTATGTAAAGAAACACTTTCTAATGATTCCTGCATTAGTATGTATTTGAATTTCCATAACAAGATATATGACTCCAAATACATGATAAATAAAAAGGTGTTACAGATATATATACTGTATATATAGAGAGAGAGAGAGAGAGAGAGAGAGAGAGAGAGAGAGAGAGAGAGAGAGAGAGACAGTGAGTCTGTCAAAATTGACTATGGAAACATCCCAACTAGTGATGGGCAAATTTATTCGCCAGGCGCAAATTCGCGGTGAATTTGCACGATTCGCCGCCAGCGAATAAATTCACGAAACGCCCACGAAAATTAGCGGCAAAAAATTCGCTGGCGTCAAAAATTTTTTTTTCGAAAAACGAACACCGGCGTCAAAAACAGGCGCTGGCGTCAAAAACGGGCACCGGCGTCAAAAACGAGACGCCGGCGCCGTTTCGCGAATTTTTTGCAGTTTCGCGAAATTCGCAAATTTTTCGGCGAAGCGAAACGCCGCAAATTCGCCCATAACTAATCCCAACTCCATTCGAGTCTTTAAAAAAATTCTAATTTGATTTTTGAGATCTATCATACATAACTTGCCTGGGACCCCATATTAAAAAAATATTCATTGCCGTAAGTCTCCACATCTAAAGTATTTTGGCTCATAGATCCCATGCAAAGAAGCCATTTCAAATGCTCTGGCAATCATATTATTTTACATTGCAGTATTTACATTCCTGGAAAATCACCATGCATATTAATTAATCTGCAAAGTGCCTTAAATTATACTTTAAAATATTCTAAACATTGCAGAGGAAAGCAATATAACAAGGCACAGTTTACAGAGGTATATTTGTTGGCTGTAATTTGAATATGTTTCAAAAAGGAAAAGATAATGAGTTGTTGTCGCTTATCAAGGTGGCACAATGTCAGGTGACATTACTATTCACAGCACTTTATCTCATGTAGCAGATGGTAGATAGGCAATTGATAATTCCACCCTCAACAAATAACAGACTTTAAAGGTTTGTAGAAACGTGGCATATTCATGAAATAGCAAATGGTCCTTATTGTTACATTGAATTGCTACTTAATTGTGTGTAAGTGTGTATATGTTTCATGACCTGCATATATACAGTCATATGAAAACGTTTTTTGTTTATCATTGTCTGAGCTTTGAAAGTAGCAACTTCCTTTTAATATATAACATGCCTTATGGAAACATTAGTATTTCAGCAGTGACATAAAGTTTATTGGATTAACAGAAAATATGCATCATAACAAAATTAGACAGGTGCATATATTTGGGCACCCCAACAGAGTTGAGCCTCCTTTTGCAAATGTAACAGCCTTTAGACTCCTCCTATAGCCTTTGATGAGTGTCTGGATTCTGCATGGCGGTATTTTTGACCATTCATCCATACAAAATCTCTCCAGTTCAGTTCAAGTCGGGGGACTGTGATGGCCATTCCAGAATATTGTACTTCTCCCTCTGCATAAATGCCTTTGTAGATTTTGAAATGTTATATAAATATTATTCTGAAGTATTAGTTGATATTATGTGGAATTCATCCGACCCTCAACATTAACAAGGACCCCAGTCCCTGAACTAGCCACACAGCCCCACAGCATGATGGAACCTCCACCAAATTTGACAGTAGGTAGCATTCTTAGAATGTGGTGTTCTTCTTCTGCTATGCAAAGTGCTTTTTGTTATGACCAAATAACTCAATTTTTGTCTCATCATTCCAAAACACTTTGTTCCAAAATAATTGTAGGTTGTCTAAATGAGCTTTTGCATACAACAAGAAACTCTGTTTGTGGCATGAGTGCACAAAGGGCTTCTTTCTTATCACCCTGCCATACAGATGTTCTTTGTGCAAATTGCGCTGAATTGTAGAACGATGAACAGATACACCATCTGCAGCAAGATGTTCTTGCAGGTCTTTGGAGGTGATCTTAGGGTTGTCTGTAACCTTTCTCACAATTCTCCGCATATGCCGCTCCTGTATTGTTCTTGGCCTGCAAATATATATTTATATGAATGTAATGGGTGGCGCTCTGCTTCTCAGTGTCACCCTGTTGCACGGTTAAAATTCATGTATATTATCATGTATATAATATCTCCAAAAAGAAAGAGCAACAACGTGATATTTGTAGAAAAATATATATTTAGCAAAGCATGTATCGTATATATGGCTATATGTGCTTCACTAAATATATATTTTTCTATTTTTACGAATATCCAGTTGTTGCTAGTTCTTTTTGGATATATATATATATATATATATATATATATATATATATATATATATATATATATGAAAATTAAGTGTAGGACTGACCAGATATGGGATGACTTTGACGTAGTTGGCCAGCTTAAATATATTGCAATATATGGACAAACAATCCCTGTTTTGTTTAAAGGGTAAGGCATTTTTCAGTAGCAGTATGCACAAAATGTCGCTGTCTTAAATATATTGATAATGGGTTGAGTGCTGAGGACTCTTGTTATTGTCTATATGTATTTTGGGTCACAGCCTCGTTGCACCCCCGCCTAATGGTTTTAAAAACTAGTGGTGAGCACAACTTTCCCTTGTTTGTTATAGTTCTACAGGAGCAGTGACCAGCTCCATGTTGTAGCTCCCACCCTTCCCAGCTATAGTCAGGTGATCCCACTGGTGTCTAATAAAAGGGCAGCCAAGTATGGAGGTTTACTTTGAAAGCAGCTAGTAAGTTGCAGGTAAAACCTAGTCCCTTTGTAAAATGTATAATGAAGCAATAGAATTCTTAATGAATCAGATGAAAATTAAGCGTAGGACTGGCCAGATATGGGATGACTTTGACGTAGTTGGCCAGCTTAAATATATTGCAATATATGGACAAACAATCCCTGTTTTGTTTAAAGGGTAAGGCATTTTTTAGTAGCAGTATGCACAAAATGTCGCTGTCTTAAATATATTGATAATGGGTTGAGTGCAGAGGACTCTTGTGTTTGACTATATGTATTTTGTGGTCACAGCCTCATTGCACCCCCGCCTAATGGTTTTAAAAAATAGTGGTGAGCACAACTTTCCTTTGTTTGTTATAGTTATACAGGAGCAGTGACCAGCTCCATGTTGTAGCTCCCACCCTCTCCAACTATAGTCAGGTGATCCCACTGGTGTCTAATAAAAGGGCAGCCAAGTTTGGGAGTTTTACTTTGAAAGCAGCTAGTAAGTTGCAGGTAAAACGTAGTCGTCCCTTTATAAAATGTATAATGAAGCAATAGAATTCTTAATGAATCAGATGAAAATTGAGTGTAGGACTGGCCAGATATGGGATGACTTTGACGTAGTTGGCCAGCTTAAATATATTACAATATATGGACAAACAATCCCTGTTTTGTTTAAAGGGTAAGGCATTTTTCAGTAGCAGTATGCACAAAATGTCTCTGTCTTAAATATATTGATAATGGATTGAGTGCTGAGGACTCTTGTAATTGTCTATATATATATATATATATATATATATATATATATATATATATATATATATATATATATATATATATATATATATATATGTCATGGAACTTTAGAGGTGACTTCTAACTTCTTCATATTTTATATATTTATTATAATAATTATAATAGTACAGAAATTGCACTAAATTGCACTAAATCATGTAACATCCCTAAGCACAGGTTATAACCAATGACATTACTAAGCACCGTTTATATATTAGTAAAATATAAGGATATTATAAGTTACAGAGGAGTTCCATGAGCATATGAAAACACGAGGCCGAAGGTCATGAAACTCTTAGGTGACTTCTAATATCCTCATATTTTGCAACAGGGGGTACTTTATTTATTATAATACACAAGTTTCAGTGAGTTATGTGTCAGAAATGACATCAATAAGCTCTGATTATAACCAATGACATCATTAAGCACTGTTTATAAGGATATAATTTACAGTATATTCATGGCTCTTGTGTATTATAAGAATATAATTGAGGATTTTCTTGGATATATGTATATAATATGTATACTATGTATATATTCTCATGCATGAACAGGCAGTTTTAGAGAAGGAATCACTATGAAATGCATCATATTGTTACGCTATCCACACAAAGACTTTTGCTTTTTGCTTTTCATCACTCGAAAATCTGTATTAACCTATAACTACATCTATTTTTTCCTTTTTACTTTAAATGAAGCCCTATAGTAATTGGCTGCCACAGTACTTAGAATGGAGGATTTCTCTAGGGCAAGAGTTGGAAGAAAGCGATGAAAATTTTCATAAGAACAATTTTACAACTGTTCCAACTTTATTTAGCAAGCAATTTTATAGTTTGTGCCAGTATGCTGTGTATGTGAAATAAAAAGCTTTCATATTTGTTCCATTTATTATGGGATTCTGTCACAGGAAAATATGTTTTTACAAAACACGTCTTTTAATAATGCTCCTCCTGTAGAATTCTGTATTGAAATCTGTTCAAAAGAGCAGACTGATTTTTTTATATTTAAAGTGGAACTTAAGTCTAAAATAGAATAAGGCTAGAAATGCTGTATTTTGTATACTAAACATAAACATTAACTTACTGCACCACAAGCCTAATAAAATAAATGATTTTTGGAGTCATCACAGCACCTTGGAAACCAACCATTAAACCGACAACAACCGAGTCAAACACCCCCCAGGAGCCACCAAACCAACAGATTGTTAAATTCTTATTCATCAAATCCTATGTAGAGACTTATTCAACTAACTTAATCTCTTATCTGAGCTGAAAGTTCAATTGTTACTGTTTTTCCATTTACAAACCATAACCAACCTCAGAACACAATACTTTAGAATTAATGATAGATAATGTTAATCATACATGACAATGTAATTTTTGTGTGAAAATCTTCAATAAAAACAAGTTTTAAAAAAAATAAATAAATGATTTTGCTTTCAAAGTGGGTCACCATCTTGTAACTTTGTTAAACATCTTTGTAAGACCAAGACCATGCACATGCTCAGTGTGGTCTGGGCTGCTGTTGTAAGTCTAAACTTAGGGATGGTCATAAATAATCAAAACAGCACAATTCAAATAATATCTGCCATAGAAGCTGATTAATAATCACGATATGCAGACTGCACTGGGTCCTGTGGTGTCATGTAATGTGGATTTTTTAGTTTTGTATTGTTTAATACATACTTTATATAGTTTGTAGTTTTATAGTTTTTGTATTGTTTAGTACATACTTTTTTCAAATCTGCAGAACCAGTGCCTGCAGCAAACTAATCCTTCAATGAAAATCCCAGTTTAACTGTTTAAATCTGGCTCTGTGATCTCTGTCCCTGCCACTGGAGTTGGAAACATTAAAGGGGATGTAAAGGCAAAATACCAACTGCTCTATAGGGAAACAAACAAAGCTGCTTGAGTTCTGCACAGCTGGGAAGTAAGGTGGTGGGTTGCCCTCTACTGTTCGTAAGTATGATTGTTTCCCTACAGTGCAGCTTGGGAACGTCTATCCACAGCAGTCAGAGCAAGTAAAAGGAAGGGGAAATTTAATTGCATACAGTCAGGTTTCTTATAAAAACGTTAAACTTTTTTTAATTAAAGTATACTGGAGATAAGCTTCTTTTTCATTAAAGAAATGTGGTTTTATTTATTTTTTTTTACATCCCCTTTAAGTTTGAAATTTCATGTGGATTTAGACAAGTTCAAAGTTTCCCTGGAGTCCTCAACCATGTTATTTGTGTGCTAATAAACTTCAGTCACTCTTTACTGCTGTGCTGCAAGTTGAAGTGATGTCACATCAGCCACCCCCAGAAGCCTATCAACAGAACAATGGGCAGGTAACATTTCATTATATTTTATTTGTGGTTTTTAAGTTATTTGGCTTTTTATTAGACAGCTTTCCAGTTTGCAATTTCAGCAGTCTGCTTGCTAGTGTCCAAATTCCCCTAGCAACCATGCACTGATTTGAATAAGAGACTGAAATATGAAAACGAGAGGGCCTAAATAGACAGTAGTCATTAAAAATTAGCAACTACATGTAAAAAGGACATGTAAATTTGAGGTTTTGCTGTATTATAATGATATACGGGATAATGTACCCCCTACTAGTATCTCTCTGTACAGACTATGAGCAAACTTAGGGGTCTGTTCCTGCTGAATTGCGCTTAGTACATGAAATACCTATGCTGCCATGGTTTTATGGGATCTCTCTGTACAGACTATGAGCAAACTTAGGGACTGTTCCTGCTGAATTGTGCTTAGTACAGGGGAATACCTATGCTGCTATAGTTTTATGGGATCTCTCTGTACAGACTATGATTTGTATTCTTACCAGTCCACCTTCTTTCTTTCTTCTGGGGGGTAGGTGGAGAGGAAGAATTGGCAGCAGCAGCAGCACCACTGCCTGCCATCCATCCAGCCTGCCTGAGTCCTGGACAATATGAAATATTACTGGCACCTTTTACCCCTGCTGCAATTGGCTGTCATCTGTCCTGCCCGCACACTCTCTCAAAACCCCCCCACCCACCCCTCAGTCTGCCACTATTGTATTTGTTAGCTATAAATCCAGCGGAGAGTGAGGGGGGGGGGAGAGGGAAATAGATATGCCCCTGGATATGTGCTTCATATTGAGGAATGTAGCTAAGAAAGACAGAGAGAATGAAAGATTGCTGTATGTACCGCTGCCCCTGCATTGGCTCCGGTAGTCCTGGCAGCAGTCGGCGCTCCGGTTGCAGTTGGTGTCGCAGTAACAGGTGGTGCCGGTGCGGCTCAAGCGAGTTTCTAAAAGGCAAAGAAGTGCCTTTTCTATACGTTACCATTTTCACATAAGTCTATTTCGCCAGGTCCTGGCTGGCGAATTGATAAGATGAAGCTACATCTTCCCATATTATTGTTTCAGTGACATCATATCCTGTAACTATTAAATGTTCTATATATGTATGGTAAATATATTTATACTTTTTAACCATTTGAAGCTCATGCCACGTTTGTTTTAGGGTAGGCTCATGTCTAGCACAATAGAGGATCTCTTTTGTCTCTATTTTGCTTCCTTTGACATTTTTAATAAGTGGCCACTTCCAGCAATTTCACCAACATCAACTAATAAATACATACACATGACCTTTATGTGCCCACCATATTTAAATTAACATAAGTGTAAGTATGTTAACGAAGTTTCGCTGGGAGGAAAGTAAAGCTAGAGAAGAAACTTTCGCACTGACAAATTTTCACTGGCGAAAGTACTCCAGCGTTCATTTGCTCAGACAAAGTTTAGCATTTGGATAAATATGTGTATTCACCACAAAATACCATCTTAGGTAGTTACCCAATGAATGGCAGAGCCTTCTGAAGAGAAAATTTGCACGTAAGTAAATATGCCCCTACGTTTGGACCTTGGCCCATCCCTTGTTACATGAATGTGCTTCCTTACTGTTAGTTCAGCAGTTATACAGGATGAATCCATCCACCACCTTCCAACTGAGTATAAAGGACATTCAGGGGCAGATTTATCAAGGGTTGAATGTAGAACTAAAAAAAAAAACTTCGAAATTTGAATAAAAAACGAATGAATAGGCTAAAACAGCAATTTGGCAGATTTTAGATGGCAAATGGTTGAAGTTGAATATTTAAAGAGACAGTACATGATACATTTCAAATTTTCCAATTTTTTTCAAATTTGAATCGAATTTGGACTATTCCCTAGTCGAAGTACACAAAAAATAGCTTGAAATTCAATTTTTTATTTCAATTTTCACTTCGATCCTTGATAAATCTGCCCCTACTTGATGAATTTCGATATTCAAATTTTCATTTTTGTTTTTTTTTCAAATTTGAATCGAATTTGGACTATTCCCTACTCAAAGTACACAAAAAATAGCTTGTAATTCAAATTTTTTTAATTCGAATTCTCACTTCGACCCTTCATTAATCTGCCCCTCAGTTTCCAGACCAGCAGGCAAACTGAAATCCAGCACCAAACTATATTAAAGTAGGGAAGAAGGGGAAGCAAGTATACTATACTCTTATAGTCAGATCCAATGTCGCTGGATCCAGAAATCAGAAAGTAACAAAACACTAAAAAATTAATTAGTGTTAAAAAAAAATGGTTTCATTGTTTGAGGACAATTCCTTTAATTAAGGTAAAACAACATTAACAAACAAACAAACAATATTTTATTCAAAAAATGTCATGTTCTTTTTCAAATATATATATTTGTTTTGTTTTAGGGCAAGTAAATCCCCCAAGATGCTTTCCCAGTTTTACTATTATTAAACTGGGTATAGGAGGCATCCACACCCACAGCGCTGAGACATAAAGGAGAGCGAGTAGTGCGTAAAGGAGAAAAGATAACTTCAAGGAAATTATACAAATAGAAACCAAGGGATAATGAGGTCTAAAATATATCAGTTATCTGCTTGCCATGGAGATCATTTTAAGACGGTTCCTCTAATTTTAATAAACCACATCATCAAGCTATATATTTTCTATTAGCCATGAAGAGATCCTGACAGAATTGACTTGGTGTAAATCTAACATGGAGAGAAATCATGTTGCTATGTGCAACACAATTATAAAAGAAGATACATCTTACAGAGGGCAATTAAGGACAATTCAGTCATTAAAAGATGAACGCCAGGGAGAATGAGTGCATTCAACGCAAATTAAAAAACAGCACATTATGAATATTTATAATATATAAGAATATTATAAGAATATTTGAAATGCTTTTTCAGTCGGATTCATCCGTTAATGCAAGTTTTAACATCTGCATGGGAATAGCTGGGCATAGCTGTGTTTTCTATTTAGGTCAGGTTATTTAGATTCATGAATAATGGATGGATTATATTTATGTGGCATTCCTTCTTTAGCCTTAACCTGTGCATTATGCATACACATTGTCTTGAAAATGTACTAGTCAAAGAGTCATCATTTTATTTTTCATTGCCTTTTTTGACATGACATCTTATAACATGAATTACATTCTTTCTGTGTAAATGTTTTATGTATAGTATAGCGATAAAAAGCTGGGTTTATGCATTCATGAATTTTCTGTTTTGTTGCCTCCATGCTGTGGATGAGTAAAAATACAGTCCCACATGCGCAGGATACCAGCTGGCACAGGCGCATATTCTGTAATAAAGGTATAGTCAGTCATTTAGCAAAATTTTCAATACAGCAGCAGGAAAAGGAGGAAAGAAACAAGCACACAGCCATTGCAGTTGAGATGGTTTCTGTCTATCCATTAAAAACTTTAGTTAAATGACTCTTTGGTTTTGAGTAATTGCCAAAAACTAATGGTTACTATCTTTGGAAGGCTGGGGGCAATGACAACAGTTTGTACTACTGCTACATTTTAATTGAGGCCCTAAACTGGGTAAAGATTGCATGGTATATTTGTAAATGTAATGTATTTATGTTGGCTTAATATAAAGCACCACATACGGATTCAGGGGTTGGAAGAAATTTGAGCCCCCCTCATGCATATGCACAACCATGACCATAGAATGGTTGACCCAGTTTGCCTCTACCCCTTTATGCACACTAGCAATTATATTTATCTTGAATTATAAAATAGCTTGAAGAAATGACAATAACTTAAGTACATACCTGTAAGGGCCCGAAGGCGCAGTTGGAGTGCGGACCAAGGAGGAGGCAGGTAGTCAGCGAGTTCGTGGTACAAAGGGATCAGGCAGAAGAATAGTCGAGGTACAGGCAAAGGGTTCAATCCAGGCAGCAAAGGGTCAATCCGAATAACAGGCAAGGTTGGTACACAAGAAATCAGTCAATAATATAACACCCAGGAATCACGAAGATGAACCTATACTTGGGCAATGTTTGCAATGTCCAGGGGGTTTAAATAGGCAAGTTTTGGCGCCAAGATTTTGAACGCGATGACGTCATGACGCTGACGCCGGCGTCAAGACGCTAACGTCATGACGCCGACGCACGTTCTGACGCCGGCGACCATTCCGTCGCCGGCAACCAATCGGAGAGCGAGAGGCAGCCGACGTCATCACACAGGGACCAGCAGGATCCACATGGGGGAGGAAGGAGTTGCCATCTTGGACGCCGTCGCATCTTGGACGCCGTCGCCATCTTGGACGCCGTCGCCATCTTGGACGCCGTCGCCATCTTGGACGCCATGGCCATCACGGGGGTGAGAAACTTCAGTTTCCATTACAATACCATACACCATTGTGTATAAATCTAGAATTCTGAATTTGTAACTTAAAGGATGCTGTTACTGCAACATCAATATTGTGGTATCTGGAGGGTTAATTAGTCTCTTGGTCAATGAATAGGCGAAGAGCAGTCTGGCAGCAAACAAAAGTATAACACAACCAGGAACTTAACTATGTAAAGACTGCAATCAGGCATTGCATTTGGGTCTTAGGTGCATAATTAATGAAACTTCCCTGCAGGCGAGGCTGTGATTGCATGATGAGGTGGCAAAACCTAAAGTGTAAATTACCCCACAACAAGAAACTAAGAAGGATTTGACCAATATAACCTTTAGGAACCTTGCAGACAAGGTTCTACATAGCAGTAATCCTACTTGTTACACAAATAGTATATACAATGAAACAGAGAGCAATAGATAATTATTATGATGTAATAAATAATGAAGGAGCACCAGTAGAGATAACCCCTTTAGATACACTATCCTACTAAGTTTCTTGTTGTGAGGTTACAATGGGAACAGTAAACTGACTACTAAATGTGATGTTTGTAGCATTGCTTGTTGATGATTTGGGCCTTGTGCTATATATATATCGGAGGAAACAATGAAAACAAACTCACTAGAAATAATGTCAGTAAAAATATTATCATTAAATTTGCAGTGCACATTTGTTTGGAAAGGACTGAAAAAAATATTGTAATTAAATTTGCAGTGCACATTTGGCTGGAAAGGACTAACTGAGAAAAGCACTAACAATAAAACATAAACAGTTTGTAAGACTGTTATTGGGGAAGCGTTCAGTTCAGTGTTAAAATAAAAATAGGTAAATAGATATACTGTGCAAAATAAAAAATGTTTCTAATATAGTTAATTAGCCAAAAATGTTATGTATAAAAGCTGGAGTGACTGGGGGGCACATTTACTAAGCTCGAGTGAAGGATTCGAAAGAAAAAAAACGTTGAATTTTTTTTTTGGGTACTTCGACCATCGAATAGGCTACTACGACCAAACTAAAAATCGTTTGACTATTCGACCATTCGATAGTCGAAGTACTGTCTCTTTAAAAAAAACGTTGACTACATACTTCGGCAGTTTAAACCTACCGTGGTACAATGTTAGCCTATGTGGACCTTCCCCGTCACTTTTCGAAGCTTTTTTTGATCGATGAAAAATCCTTCGATCAATCGCTTAAAATTGTTCAATTTGTTCAATTCGAAGGATTTTATTGTTCGATCGAACGATTTTTCCTTCGATTGATCGATCATAGGATTTGTGGTAAATCCTTCGAATTCGATATTCTAATTCGTAGGATTTTACTTCGATGGTAAAATTCGAGGGTTTATTAACCCTTGATATTCGACCCTTAGTAAATGTGCCCCTGGATGTCTAACATAATAGCCAGAACTCTACTTCCTGCTTTTCAGTCTCCAACTCTCTCTAACTCATGGAGGTATATTTATTAAAGGTCGGATATCAGTGGTTTCAGAGGTTTGTGAAACCACAACTAAACTGACAAACTCTAAAAGCACGATTTTCATTGAATTTATCAAAAGATCCAAATATAAAAAATGTGAATGAAAAAAAGTGCTGAACGATGCACTAAAAATATGAATACATTGAAAACCTCTAAAAATGCATGTTTTTTGGACAATACCTAGCGTATAGAATCTGAAAACCAGCTCCCACTGACTTCTCTAGAACCTCAATAACTTTTACATAGCACAGTTTTCCCTTTGAGATTTTTGTGGTTTTTACACTTACTAAATCTCAGTTTTTTTAGAGCTTTTCAGAAATATAGGAAAACCACAAAGTTTTTGAGATTCATGGAAAAAATACAATTTGATTGTTAGTAAATGGACACCATAGTAAGTCAGCGACTTGAAGAGGGGCTATGTGGGATATACAGTAACTGTTCAGTGAGTTTGCAATTGATCCTCAGCATTCAGCTCAGATTCAAAAGCAACAGTTATGACCCATGTGCAGGGTTGGACTGGAGGTGCCCAAGGTCCACTGGGGCTGATGTCTCAGGGCCCCCTCAAGCCTGCCCCTTTGGACCCATACTCAGCCAAATTCAGCATGCTCTTCGCCTCCCGCCCCCTGCGTGTACCTGGTTTTGCTGCGACCAGGGTCAGAGACAAAGATCGCAGCAGCAAGGGCAGGGAATGGGTCAGGGCCGATGAGAGCTTGGGCCCATCGGGTTTTTTCCCTGCGCCCCGCCAGTTCAGTCCGACCCTGCCCATGTGGTCCCTCCAGAATTCACTGACTTCCAATCAGTGTAAACCAAGAGAGCTGCAAAGCAGGAAGTAGTGTTCTGGATATTATGTTAGACATCCAGTCACTCCAGCCTTTATAGATTACATTTTTGGCTAACTAACTATATTGGATTTTATTTTGCACAGTCTATTTACCTAGTTTTTATTTGTACCCTGAACAATTCATTTAAGGTCTAATAAAAAGCTGTGAAAGGGATACCGAATAGTGAAGAAAGGTGCGTTGTATATAGATATAAAAGAAAACGAATGAACAATAAAATATCACTAATTAAATAGAATAATGTACAAGGTTGAGAGTTGGAATAACAGGTTAAATAGCTGTATATGTTTTACATAACTTAGGTCCTAGAAAATACCGATTCTGGGGTTTTACAGTAAAATTTGTACACACCTGTAACAGTATGGGGCCCATTTACTTTGATCGAGTGAAGGAATAGAATGAAAAATCCTATTGGTCCGACGTCCATAGTATAATTTCGAAGGTTACCTGCACAGATGTGGTGAAAGACCCTATCACCTTCCTATTAGGCAAACCTATTGAGGAGATTTCTAGTTCATCGCAGGTTCTGGTTAACCATATATTAACAGTGGCTCGTATTACGTTAGCGGCTAAATGGAAATCGGTTGACTCCCCATCTGTTCAGGAGGTTCATAGAAGACTTATTTCGAATATGGCTTTTGAAAACATGATTGCTTACACTCAGAACAGGACACATAAGTTTCTAGCTATTTGGGCTCCTTACGAGATGTTAGCGAAACCGCAAAATCCTTAACTATTTTTGCGCTCTCCTGGGTGGCAACTGTTGCGCTGTAAGTTGTATAGATTCCTGATTTTTCGTTAACTCACGATGTTCGCTTCAGACGTGGACTTTGCTTTGGTATCTGAGTTACTAAGCAATGCGCAGTCCAATTTTTTATTAATTGCTATGGAGAATATTTCTTGTAAGGTAGAACTTTATTTTTTGTTTTTATTTTTTCTTTTTCTTTTGTTTTCTGTTTTCTATGTTACTGTTTTAGCATGTATGAGAATGTCCAGAACGATCTTAGCTTATGATGCAGCAATGTTTAATGCTCATGTGCTATTTGGCACCCACTTTTGTAATGTGTACATGCGATATTGCAAGCTTGGACTGCTTTATTTCTCTTTTCTTTTCTGGATAACTTTATTCTTAATAAAAATTTTAAGTTACAAAAAAAAGAATGAAAAATCCTTTGAATTTCTAATGTTTTTTTGGCTACTTCGACCATCAAATTGGCTACTTCGACCTTCGACTATGAATCGAACGATTCGAACTAAAAATCGTTGAATATTCGACCATTCGATAGTCGAAGTACTATCTCTTTAAAAAAAGCTTTGACCCCCTACTTTGCCACTTAAAACCTACCAAAGCTTAATGTTAGCCTATGGGGAAGGTCCCCATAGGCTTTCTAAGTTTTTTTTGGTCGTGGAAAAATCGTTCGATCGATTGATTAAAATGCTTTGAATTGTTCGACTCGAAGGATTTAATCGTTCGATCAAACGATTTTTCGTTTGATTGTTCAATCGAACTATTTGCAGTAAATACTTCAACTTCGATATTCGAAGTCAAAGGATTTACATTCGGCAGTCGAATATCAAGGGTTAATTAACCCTCGATATTCTACCATATGTAAATCTGCCCCTACGTGATAGTTGCAAAATGTAGGATTATCCAGGATTCATTATTTGACAAACTTGAGACGTTTCCAAATTTGAAAAACTTTTACCACTGGAAGATCCTTCTTTTATTCGTGTTTTTTGAGGGTTTAAGGTTTTTTATGATGGCTTTTGTGTGACAATACAAAAAGAATCATGTGCGACAAGTCACTTTTCTGTGACTTTTCCCATTCATGCTTTTTCAGTTTGGATTTTTTAATACATTTTATGAAATTTGTGGTTTTAGAGAAAGTGAGATTAGTCATGGTTTCAAAAACATCTAAACCCAAAAAAATAAGACTGTTGATAACTAGGCCTCCACGTGTATTTTAGTGTCAGCAAAAGTATACTTATATTTATATATATTAGATATTTATTATTTGTATAGAGTTGACATGTGACACAACAATTTACAAGTATTGCTAAGAATATATACATTCTTCTATATATTCTATCTCTGCACCAGTGATGTATACAGTTTGCAGTGCCTAACACATCACAATCTTCCATCTTCCCCATTGATTTTAAGATTTTCTACAGACAAAACACTCTGAATCACCACTACATTTAAATTGCAGTTGCCTAGACCAACAAGTACACTATGTGGGGCCAAGATATTGCCATTAAAATACATTCTAAGCATTTTGTCCATCTATAAAATAATCCAGTGACAAAAAGCTTGTAATTGTTCTGGCTGATACTGCCCTAAAAGTACTGTGCATTATCTCTAAATGTATATACAGTGCTACCATTTTTTTGTCCTTAATGGCACCTTCGAACTGCTAATGTGAACAAACGCTAATAAAAGGAGACTGTAATCTGTGAATAAACAAATACTTCCCCTTACCTCTGACAAAAGCAAGAGCTAAACAGCAGGGTTGAGGACCATTGGTAGCCAACTAAATAAAGTCATGAAAGCTGTGATTTCCTGTAGTATCTAAAAACAACCCATATAAAGGAAGTAGGTAATGGCAGAGAAGCATGTAAGGCAGAAATAAAAGAGGGCAGAAGTGAGTACCAGAAAGAAGTAGGGAGCAGCTTCAGGATCACCCAAAGGAAGATAGAGAAAGATAATAGGAGAATCTGCCCAGATCCAGTACAGGATTATGCCCAAGGAACTGGCAGAAACAGAAGAATAACATTTTGTTATAGTAGTATTATGGTGTTGCTACAGTCAGTATTTGTATTTTATGTATAATGTTTATTACTTGTCCATTGATTTATTCCTTTATATAAATATATCTGTCTATTATACTAATCACATAACAACCATATTTGGCATACCATTGTGAAGAACCTACGGTATGTAGCTAAATAGTATTTGAAGCGAACAGTTTTTTCTCATGAAATGTAATTTCAAAGACTGAAATCCTTGCATTTCCCCTTCTTATGTTGTTTTGAGGCTACAGCTACACCTTTTTTTCAATAAAAAAAAATGTCCAAAATCTATTAAAAAAGCTTATCTTCTGAACAGATGTATCTAATGCCCCTTGGTATTAATGTTCCAGAAGCAATGATAATTAATAATATCTAGTTCTTCAGCATGATCTCTGTAGCTTAGTTGCTAAGCACCACATGCATTGAAATCACTTGAGTGCAAAATAGTGAGCTGAAATACCAAGAGACAACAGCTCTTAAAAAGAATACTAATAACTAGTGCTGTTGAAAATCTGGAGCATACTGTATATGAAGTAGAATTTTTTGAGAAAAAGCAATATGAGCCTGGCATTTGTTAAATATAATGATAACAAAGAAAAAAGCAGCTGAATCTTATTTAAGGTATTGTAACAAAATATCAACGGCTATTCCTTATACATCTGCAGACCCAAGAATTTTGTAAGTCTGATTATTTTACAATAATCTTCTGAATATTCCCAAATACAGCAAAGATTAATTTCCTTCTTTGTTTTTATGGCTTGCTATAGTCCACAGAAATGAAACATGCAGAATTATGTCACTACTGTATGTCACTATTGCTCTCAGTGAGCACTGCTAGATTTTTTTTATAGGACAGATATACAATTAGCTTGCAGATCTTTGTATAATAGCTTTAATCATATGTCCTTGTTTGTTATGCACTTGTGAAGTGAAATACCAGGGAATTGTATTGTTTTCAGAATTAAACACAGGTCTGAATGCATACATGAACTTACTGTATATTTGTAGGTGGGTTATGATAAAACTGCAGCAGTAATTACCTAATGTCTCTGGAGATGAACTGCCCTAAAAAGCTTATGAACACAATGGGGTTGGTTTACTAAGATAATGGATTTATGTAATAGAATGTACAAAGTCTGCTAATAATTTTTGCTGATGAGGACGTGTGCTAATATTCTTGCTGAGTTTCTATAAATGGTTGTGGTAGAGGGCTACCTGCTCAGGATAAATTCTGAGTGACCTGTGGAGGCCTATTAATTATACTGTAGGTCAGATTTTTGGTTTTAGAGGTTTTTTGAAACCACGACTAAAGTCACAAACTCTAACACCACAACTGTCATTGAATTGATTAAAAGTTAATATAAATATAAAAATATAATATAAATACAAACGGAAAAAAAAGGCTGAAAGAACCGTAAATAAAAATCCAAATACCTCAATAACCTCTTAAAATTAAATTTAAAAAGTTTTTCAGCCAATTCCTAGCAAAAAACCCCCCGTAAACCTCTAACATTCTGATTTGTTTAAAAATGGTCCAATAGGATCAGCGCACCTCCCATTGACTTCTACATCACCTCAACGACTTTTACTTGGCATGAAAGGCTTTCGTGGTTTTTACACCTAATAAATCTTGAATTTTTACAGCTTTTTAGAAATAAGGAAAACCATTTTTTTATGATTCATGGACAGAAATCACAACTCAGTTCTTAATAATTGGGCTTCTTAGTCTGTGCCTTCTTGGTTTTGTTTGCAAAGCTTTTCTATACATGTTTCACATTTCATTTGAGGTAATGCCTGTTAAATTAAAACTAAACTTAAAATCCTCGTATTTTAGTTGCAGTTTTTTCCCCCCTGAACTGCCAAAATGACTTTTTGTGCCCTCCAAACCCAGTACTAGACATGGAAATGGAGATGGAAAGCAGATGTTATGATTATTATTTTGGATTACTGACCTTTTTCTTCAGTGCCTTGTCCTTCAAAAACTGCACAATCTTTTTTTAAATACTATATATGATATACTATAAAATAAAATAAATGTGTGCCAGAAAATCCACAATGACAGATGTGTTGAAATGTAGAAAATCTGACCAAATGTGTGTTCTAGCACAAGTCATTGTTATGAATGGAGAAACAGAAAGAAGCTAAACAACAATCTTTACTGCACAAGGTAATATATATATATATATATATATATATATATATATATATATATATATATATATATATATATATATCAAGATTTCTAAAATTGTTTTGAAGATGTTTCTATTACATATCCTCCATGTGAAGAAGTGTAGCTGTCTCAGTACCTTATGGCAGAACTATAAGACTTTCATGTTTAGCGTCAGACTGGGCGTCCCGATAATTGATAAATGCCCCATTTATTTTACACAGTTTTTTTACAACTCTTCTTTTTTGTGAATTTGAGTTTTGCACATCATAATAAATCTGCCCACTAAAGTACATGCAATAATATTGGTAATAATGATGGTTCTAGGTGAAAAAGGAAGGTTGTTGTCAATATGTTTGAGGTGATTTATCTTTAGGCAAGAACACCTATTTATGAATTATATATGTAATTCAAAACAGGAAATGGTGCTGATTTCTGATATATATATTGCTGATATATATATATATATATATATATAGTTACATCTGAGGCACGTCAAAGCAAGACTGTTTGTTATTCAGCTTTGAAAAAGCACACATGTAGGGACATTTTTACTGAAAATAAATACTAACTCATTTGTCTCTGCCAAACAAAAACTACCTAACATATGTCTCTAATATATCTTGAAGGTCACTGTGTGGTTATAAATTGTAGTTTAACAGCACGCTATCAAAGAGCTGAGTCATCCGGCAGGGTATTGAACTGACAGCTTTCTTTCCAATATATGAGGAATACTAATGTGTTCATTATAATGAGTAAAATAAAGTTATGCTCTAATTTAACTTTCTAGCCACCGCAAAGTGAACCACAATTCCACAAATTATCTGGACCAAACTGATGAACAGTAGAGGGAATTCAAGGTAAAGGTGAAGCCATATGGATAAACCTATTCAAAGATTATACAGGATACAATACACAGCCTAATCCTACGTGTATTTAACTGAATGGCTGATTAAAGGGAGTATTTCTATTATTCTACCTATTAAGCTCCTTTTTCACTTATCTGCTGTACCCTGTGCCAGGCAATGGTTTCATTGGCAGATACATTTTTCAAACCTGCCTGATCAATATCCAATACCCAATATACATGTACCAACAATCATATGAAACTCTGTATCATACAATTTTATCATTAAGGGGTTATTTATTAATGGCTGAATGTTAAAAATTCGAATAATTCAAGTTTTTTTTACTATAAAATCAGAATTTTTAGTGGAAAAAAACCCCTAACATTTCCTGGATTTATTAAAGCACTATGCAGCAAAAAGTCCAAACCCGGCATCTCAGACCTGCCAAGGTTGTATATAAGTCAATGGGTGAGGTCCTTATCCTATTTGAAAGTTTCTGTGCTAGAATTACCCAGAAAAAATTGAGCCATTCAGGAAAAAACGTTTGATTCGGATTTTCACATGATTTTTTAGAGTTTGTCCCGGATCCAATTAAATCGTGCTTTTAAAATAATAAATAAGGTGTAATTGTTGTGGTTTGGTCAGACTTTTTTTTATTTAAATACTCTAATAAAATTGGATTTTGACATACATAAAAAATTTAAAAATGTATTAATCATAAAAACTATGAAAAACATTGATTTAAAAATGTACCATCTAACAACTGCAAAGGTAAATGGGGCTGTCTTTTTTTCAATAGTAAAATCTTTCTTTGCTTTGTGGTTTTAAAGGTTTTCAGGTTTTCTGATGCTTGTAATCGCATGAAAATTCTTATGAAAATGAGGATTTCAAGGTTTTTGGGTTCTGATTCAAATTCTTTTAGCATTTTTTAAAATTTATGAATTCTTTATTAGGATCTTTTGATAAATAACTTGGCATTTTTTTGTGAAAATTTGTGTTATATGGTTTTAAACCACTGAAACCATTAAAAATGTTAATAAATTGACCTCCCTGTGTCTGTTAGTAGAAAAGGTGTATAATTTGAGTTTTAACCATGGTGTTTTACATTACAGCAGGCAAGGTTTTGGAAGGTAGCAAATGCATATGTAGAATGTCCCAGCACAAAAGCCAGATTCTAGCAATCTGCATAAATTTCAACTTATTAAAGATTAGTAATTAGCACACAAGATGCATCAGTAAGGCCCTGGTCACACAGAACAATGGCTCTGCTTCTCTCTACGTGTGTTTTGTAGACAGGCGGAAAGAAGTGAATCCGCTCTCTTTTGCATCTCCAATGGCTGCAGTAACAGACAAAGCTTCTGCCTAAATGTAGGTACACACAGCGGAGCAGATATCGGGCTGAAAAATGTGAAACACTGTCAGTAAACAAAGTGCTTTAGGGTTCAGTTGAAACAGAAATTAGCCTACCAACTCATATTTGTGAGACTGATGTGTTTATTTAGTGCCAGTTTTTGGAGTCTACTTTGTAAATAATCAAAAGTAATCCCAATGGTTTTAAATCCCATACACTTTCATTTCTCTTAAAGGCAGAAGCCCATGTATTGAATTTCCCTCATCTACATAGCCATGTTATTGGTTCTTAGATATAATGATGTCATTTTCTGTCATACTTCAGTATAGTGACGGAAAGGGGGATGTACTAATTTCCTAACTTTTTTATGCTGACCAAGGTGGATGTACCATATCTGCATTCAACATGGCCCAGTAAAGAGTTTTTTTCAGGTCTTCTTCTAGTCAGGGAACAGGGACTCAGAACAAGTTAAAGTCAGTTAAAGGACTGGCTTGTGTATAAGTACATTCTAGGAAGGTAAGATGGTTAGTCAAAGGACAACAAGGACAGCTGACAGCTGGAATAGCTCTAAGTTACGCTCTGCTAGCCCAAAGTGAAGGGACTGCAGTACTGAAGAGGGAGTCAGGTTATATCAAGTCCCTAATACATTTCTTCTCTAGGAGATCCAGACCACTATTGTTTTCAACCTACCAGACCATAATGGGGTCACAGAACCTATGACTGTATCTGACATGATCATCAGTGACTACAATACTACCTCATGTGCTTTGATCTGTGAATTTAACTCTGTGAATTGTCTTGGTCAATAAAGCTGCTCAGTTTTTTTGTTTGTAAGAACTTATGGGTTCCTCCATCTTTATTTGTTATACAACAATTAGCGAAGGCCCATCTGGGGCAGAGAGTCCAGTGTGAGGCATGATCTACTGTTCACTAGTTTGGTGAAGGCCTACTTTAACCAAATTAGGGTTACACTTGCTAGACATATTCTGCAGAAGATGACCAAAGCAGATGATTTAGAAGCATATTTTGTAACTTTTGAAAGCTATGTTCAGTGGGGGAAAAAAAGCCCCAATTGCCACATTGGACATTATTGCTCCTTTCCTGGCTTGGAACTTGCAGTTATAACCTGGCAAATTGATCCTTATCCTGATTAGGCACAAACATAGCTATAAACGCAGAGAACAATGTTCTCTCCTAGACAAAGTTCTTCTAGTCCAAGATAGTTTCAGGAAGGGCTTTACATATTTTATTAGTTTCCAAATAAAATGTTTCCTGTTTTTCTACCTGAGCTGTAAATTAACTAATAGCAATCCCTAGGGTAACTTAGTTATGTTTTAATATGAATGTAATTCTTTCCATAATTACATTGTGTTTAGAAAACATTATAACCTAAGGGGCTCACATAACAAGGAATGAAACCAGCAGCATGTTCCAGAGAATCAATTTATTTACCAAGATCAGATTAAGGGGTAGAAATGCTTTTCATAAGAAAGAAGAGGATCTCCTGATAATATGTAAAATGACTATGAATTGCTTAATCAAAAACAGTGACAAGGGGAATGGATCAAAAATCAAATATTTTTCTAGCAAGTAATAAAAACAACTCATGCCTCTAAGTCAAAGCATTGCTGATTATTGAATCATGTTTATGAAAAGTTGTTTACTGTTACTTTATATTCTTCTTATGTAAGTTCCATGACACCAACATGTGGGCGTAAGTGCAGCTTCAAAAGTTAGGTACTGGAGAGGCAGAGCCCAGGGAATTCTGGGATGTCTTCATTCTCAAAGTGACATTTATTTCCTTTCACTTTTCCTTTGATTAGCAGTTTTAGTTTTTGCTCAAACAAAGACGATATTTTCCCCTTTCCTATTTTCTGGCATAGTTCTGCCCGTATCTTTAGTATTTAATAGACAGCAGTACATTATTTTACTATACTCTGTTTATATAAATATATATATATTATTTTAATAATACTTGCAGGCAGCCGCTGCATAATAAAAACCATGTCAGATATAACAGCAAGAGAGAGGGAAATCATGATTGTCCTTGAAGAGGTCACATCAAGATTGGCATGTAGGAAGACTGACAGCGCCAGAAGGAGAATGTCTAAATGCATCTAGAAAAAATGTGAAGAGCAATACCTCAACTTTAATTGGAGAAAGATTGTATTTCCTGGCACATACGCAAAACTGTTCCAGTGTTTAATATGCGTAGTTGTTGCCATGTGTTTTATTCCTGTGTAGTTGTTTGCATGCAAATTCATTCTAAATGTTATTTTAGATTACATCCAAGAAACTGAATTACAATTTAGATTCATATAGATATAGAATTTAGATTATATATATATATAAAATCATTTTTTTAATAGTGATATTGTATATAGTAATGATATTTTGCATAAATGTAAAATACCTACAGTATAATAAGTAAGCTAATTAAAAATATATTGTCAAAAACAATATCAGAGTTTAGCTCAAGAAAATACCTATTTTGGTAATAAAATCCAAGCTCATTTGCTTTGTAAGCTTATTTCCATATAAAAGAGTATGTTACTGGAAAGACTAACATCTCTGTTGGTGTAAGATAATATCAGTGACAGTAGGCATTGACCCAGAGTCAACTGAAGTTAATACAGCATCGCTATTCATTTCTCAAGTTAAAATGTCTGTTTTCAAAATAATTATGTGCTTAAAGGAACAGTAACAACAAAAAATTAAAGTGTTTTATAGTAATTAAAATACAATGTAATGTTACCCTTAACTGGTAAAATTGATCTGTGTGCTTCAGAAACACTACTATAACTTATATAAACAAGTGGCTGTATAGCAATGGAGACAAAAAAATAGGGCTACTGGCACAGGTTATATAGTGGATAACAGATAATCTCTATAGAGCACCATTATATGTCTATGAAGATTCACGTTTATCCTGGTCATGGTATACAGTATCTAGTAGAATTTAAGGGGTGTTCACCTGTAAGTTAACTTTTAGTATGTAATAGAATGGCTAATTCTAAGCAACTTTTCAATTTATATTTATTATTTTTTTATAGTTTTTGTTTAAATTTTTGTCTACTTTTTCTGACTCTTTCCAGCTTTCAAAAGGGGGTCATTGACTCCATCTATAAACAAATTCTTTGTAAGGGTACAAGTCTGTTGTTATTGTAATTCTCATCTTTCTATTCAGGCCCCCTTCTATTCATATTCCAGTCTCTTATTCAAATCAATGCATGGTTGCTAATGTAATTTGGACCCTACCAACCAGACTGCTGAAATTGCAAACTGGAGAGCTGCTGAATAAAAAGCAAAATAACCAAAAAAAACACAAATAATAAAACATGAAAACCAATGTGCAATAGTTATCAAAGAGGGGGGAAACCTGGATATTGAAATATACAGGAATAATAAATCTAAACCATTCGTCTGAAACTGTGGCAACCAATGTAAAGGCTAAAGAGAAAGAATACAAACATCTATAAGAAGCTCTGAAAACTTGATGTTTTTTTTACAACATTCCCATTTAAGAGAAGACTAATGAAATGCATATAGCACTTCGTTGCATATATTTTATTTTAGCTTATCAACCACAACACCCTTGTAACAAGTGTATGTTTTTAAAGAAGAATGTTGAGGAGTGTTACTTTTACTATGGCATTAAAGGGTTCTATGCTTGACACCATCAATAGACAAGGTAGGAAATACTGGGCTACAATGTTACAGTTTTCTTCTTGAATTCGCTGTGTGGATTGCAAGTCTGCAACATGTATACGGCAATATACCCAGGTGGTTGTTAATTTGTAAAATAGTAAAGTTGTTCTGGTTTTAAAAGTGAGCCCCAGTAACTCATTTAAAAGGGTATACAAGTGCACAATGTAATGAATTCTAAGTTTGTTTTATATATGCTATGAAATAAGTCACAAGCACTTGAAATATGCGTATATAAAATGAAATGTGGGTTTTAAAAGGCAGAAAATAATAACAGAGAATTCAACAATACTTTCATTTCTTTATTATATTCAGTAGCCTCCAGCTAGATAGCAACGTCCTCATTCTGTTTGCCATTAAAGAAGAGACGCTTATGTTTTGAACTGCTTTCTGGAATGTGCTCTAGAGAACCCATGTACATCATCTGAGGCAGATGGTATCAAGAGTTCATCATACAGCCAGTAGCCTTCTATAAATTATAGAATAGTGTTAGAATCTGAAGTGAAATAAAGCATTACTGTTTTTATTTATTGTTTAAAGCAATCCTGGAATTCAGTATTCTATAAATAAGTGGCTGACAGAAACAAGACATACATTTAACCTTTTTATGTACCTATATATGGGTGTATATATATATATATATATATATATATATATATATATATATATATATATATATATATATATATATATATATATATATATATATATATACAGAACTTCAAGAAAGAACCGTACTCTCAGGACTTAGCTCTGTGCAAAAAATGCAGTTTATTCCAACATTTCGGCTCCTAACTCAAGCCATCATCAGGAAGTGACTTCCTGATGATGGCTTGAGTTAGAAGCCGAAACGTTGGAATAAACTATATTTTTTTGCACAGTGCTAAGTCCTAAGAGTGCGGTTCTTTCTTGAAGTTCTGTATTATATGTTAATCAGCACCCAGGCTTGGATTTCTGAGTGCACCAGTGTACAGTTGGATATATATTTATATCCATGTACAATGTGGACAAAATATTATGCCCATTCCTCCTGTATCAATAATACAGTATTATTTTTTATTTATGTTTCCATGCTAAAATGTTTTATACAGCCCAGGATGCTGTAAACACTAAGGGCAGATTTATCAAGGGTATAATTTTGAGTTTATGGGAGTTTCTAAAAACACACATAAACTCCCATAAAATCGAAATTCGAAAAAAAAGCAACCAATCAAAATATCTTGAAAATATAGCATTTTCTAAATTTGGGTGAATAGGATTGACCCGCAAACTCTAATCGAATCGATCGAATTTGATTTTCAAAAGTACACCAAATGACTCCAAATTGATTGTAGGATGTCTCCCATAGGCTAAAACACCTTTTCAGCAGGTTTTAGATGGTGAATAGTTGAATTTTAATTCTTAAAGGGACAGTAAATGATAAATTTCAAAATTCTAATTTTGATTTTTTTTTTTTTAAAAAAAAAACTCGAATCGAATTTGGAATTTTCCCTAGTTGAATTACACTAAAATAAACTCGAAATTATAATTTGAAAATTCTAAATTCTAATTAGAATTATCAATTCAATCCTTGTTAAATCTGCCCCTAAGTCCCTATGGGATGGTTATTTTTTTTTGGATTAACTTTTTAAATTTTTAGAATTTAGGTTTGTACAGTCTAGGTTGTACGGTTATGGTCTATGTGTAGCTTGAATCACTGTGAAATGTTTTGTGTTTTGATGTTCTTCAATTATCCTAGTTCTCATTTCTATATGAATTACATAGGTGCATAAAACGGTTGCTTAAGCAGAAAGGTAGAGGTCAGTCTGGTTGATATAATAGCAATTTGACTTAGCCTAAAGCTTAACATTATCAACAAAAGCTCAATATTCATCAGCTTCCAGTTTGGTGTCCCAAAGTCATATTGGTCCTTTACTTTTAGTCTCAGTGTGTTTCCTTTTTTGCATTTTGGGGTCTAATGCTAAAAAACTGGATTTTCATGCATTTTGATGTCTCCAATAAATGGCATGAGCATTTGTTCAAGTGTCCTTAAAAATGTGTATTTTGCCTGATCAACTACTGGTGCCAAATAGACCAGAGTGGTATGATAGTAGCAAGTATAATTTATCCATTCAGAAATGTGACACTACTGTCCAGACAATGACCAATGGGAATCCACCTACCAAGTTGTTATACACATCTTTAACACAGTTCCATTTCATTAGGATTTATCAAAGCTTTCTTGACTGTCAGAAAAGTTTTCATGATTAGTTATCAAACTGATAAGTGTCAGTTCATTAGAATATGTTTGACTGCTTTAAGTATTTAAACAAATTATTTTCCATGAGGCACCCAACCAAATTCCTCCTCCCCAATGGGTATCACAGGGGACAATGCAGGGAGAAAGGATTTGGAAAATCAAGATTATTAAATGGAAACCCCTCAGTAGTATTTTACTTATTAGTTAAGTATCATTAACAAGCAATGGTAAATTAGTCCCTAAATCTTATGTCACAAACGGAGACATTTAATCACCACCTCTCCTAAGACAAATTATCCCTAGAAAAAATGCTGTTTTCGTCTCCCAGAAACATTTGTATCAATCATATTCCATGTTGCTGGACAAGGAAGCATAATTTGAATTTTTTTTTAAAAAAAGTCTTGTCATGCTAATTCTCTTTTCTGCACTTCATTATGCTCAGCTGATTTAACATCCTTCCATTATTCATACATATTGTAAATTGTTAAGAAACCCAAATGAAATGCAAATACTTCATCATACTAATTATGCTCCATCAGCCAAGTTTAATATTTTATAAAAATGATCAGGAACATACTTTCTGTTCATGTCAAATATAACAATTATAACATTCATCATGCCATTCAAAAGACCCAGCCTTACTAATTTACTATTTCATTTTAATTTTGAATCTGCATTTCTCTATTCTTTATTGTTCATGTACTTTTTTATTTATTTTATGGTAAAAACTCTCAAATTCGAACTGTGAATAATCCAAACTCGATTCAAATTTTAATTTTCGAGATTTATCAAACCTTGCCCCTTTAAAAATTCAAATTAGACTTTTCACTACCTAAAACCTGCCGAGTTCATGTATAAGTCAATGGAAGAGGTCCAGTGACCAATTTGAAGATGTTACTAGGCTTCCTGGCATTCAAGTTTTTTTCAGAGAAAAAACTCAATTAAAGTTTAGTCTAATTTGAATCAAGTTTTTGGGTCGGTTATACTCATTTGAGTTTTAGCTCCCAAGTTTTAACCCCCAAATCGAATTTCAAGTATATTTGAATTTATTACAGTTAAAAGAAATCACATGAATTTGAAATTCGACCTTTGATAAATGTGCCTTCCTGTGTGATTATAAGGGGGTCACTCACTCAGTCTCTCCCTCACCTTGCACACAGATTAGACTAGCACATCAGCACTCTAAAGACCAAACAGCACCCACAAAATCCATAAAACTTGCTGCCACCACTCTCAGAACACATATACACAATTTCAGACTAGGGTTAAAGCAGGGATCCCCAAACTTTTGAGCTTGTGAGCAACATTCAGAAGTAAAAAGAGTTGGGGAGCAACGCTAGCATGAAAAATTTTCTTGGGGTGCCAAATAAGTGTTGTGATTGGCCATTTGGTAGCCCCTATGTGGATTATCAACCTACATTGAGAAGTTTGGCAGTGCACCTGGTTTTTATACAACCAAAACTTGCTTTGAGGTCACTGGGAGCAACATCCAAGGGGTTTGAGAGCAACATGTTGCTCACAAGCTACTGGTTGGGGATCACTAGGTTAGAGCATCAAGACACACTTGTTACATTTTGCATTAATATTATAAAATGTATACCAGTGCACATAGGATATACATTAAAACAAACAATTAAAATAATAAAACAATAAAATGAAAAATCACAAACAGTTTTTAAAGGAGAAGGAAAGTCGTTTACAACTTGGGGTGCCAAATGTTAGGCTCCCCCAAATTAATGTATTCACTTACCTGAAACCCCATGCCGGTGATCCTATCAGCTGAAAACTGCACCGGCCTGAGGTTATTTTAACGAGCACCACAGAGTAAACCTCTTCGGCTTCTTCTTTCTTCAAACTTACGGGGCAGTACAATGAAAAAGCCGACTTTTTAGTTCGGCTTTTCACTCTAATGCTCATGCGCAGCCGCGAGAAGAAGGAGGAAGCCAGAAGAGAAGCATTCCGTCGTGCTATCTGGTATAACCCTGGGCCAGTGCAGTTTTCTGCTGATAGGAGCACTGGCCCGGGGTTTCAGGTAAGTAAATACATTCACTTTGGGGTGCCTAACATTTGGCACCCCCAAGTGGTAAACGACTTTCCTTCTCCTTAAAAATGGTTTGTGATTGGTTATTTTATTGTTTTATTACTTTATTGTTTATTTTAATGTATATCCTATGTGCACTGGTATACCTTTTATAATATTAAATACAAAATGTAATAAGTGTGACTTGATGCTCTAACTCTAGCCTGAAATTGTTATGAGAAAGAAGCCCTTTCTGCACTCACACCACAAACAGTCACTTGTTGTATGCAAAAGCTCATTTAGACAAGCCACAGTCATTTTGGAACAAAGTGCTTTGGACTGACGAGACAAAAATATAGTCATTGGTCCTAACAAAAATCACTTTGCATGGCGGAAGAAGAACATTCCAAGAAAAACACCTGCTCCCTACTGTCAAATTTGGTGGAGGTTCCATCATGCTGTTGGGCTGTGGGGCTAGTTCAGGAACTGGGCACATGTTAAAGTTGAAGGTTAGATGAATTCAACCCAGTAAATCAACAAATTCTTCAGGATAATGTTCAAGCATCAGTCACAAAGTTGAAGTTATGCAGAGGTTGGATATTCCAACAAGATAATGACACCTAAACACACTTAGAAATTTACAAAGGCATTAAAAAAAAGTCTTGTCATGCTAATTCTCTTTTCTGCACTTCATTATGCTCAGTTGATTTAACATCCTTCCATTATTCATACATATTGTAAATTGTTAAGAAACCCAAATGAAATGCAAATACTTCATCGTACTAATTATGCTACATCAGCCAAGTTTAATATTTTATAAAAATGATCAGGAATATACTTTCTGTTCATGTCAAATATAACAATTATAACATTCATCATGCCATTCAAAAGACCCAGCCTTACTAATTTACTATTTCATTTAAATTTTGAATCTGCATTTCTCTATTCTTTATTGTTCATGTACTTTTTTATTTATTTTATGGTAAAAACTCTCCAATTCGGTCCAGTGACCAATTTGAAGATGTTACTAGGCTTCCTGGCATTCAAGTTTTTTTCGGAGAAAAAACTCGATTAAAGTTTAGTCTAATTTGAATCAAGTTTTTTTGGGTTGGTTATACTCATTTGAGTTTTAGTAGTTTTAACCTCCATGTTAAAGTAGAGGGTATATAAACAAATTCTTCAGGATAATGTTCAAGCATCAGTTACAAAGTTGAAGTTACGCAGGGGTTGTATATTCCAACAATACAATGACCCTAAACACACTTAGAAATCTACAGGCATTAATGCAGAGGGAGAAGTACAATATTCTGGAATGGCCTCACAGTCTCCCAACTTGAATATCATTGAAAAACTATGGGATGATTTGAAGCAGGATGTTCATGCTCGGCAGCCATCAAATTTAACTGAACTGGAGAGATTTTGTATGGACAAATGGTCAAAACTACCGCCATCCAGAATCCAGACACTCATCAAAGGCTATAGGAGACGTCTAGAGGCTGTTACATGTACAAAAGGAGGCTCGAAGTATTGATGTAATATTTCTGTTGGGGTGCCCACATTTATGCACCTGTCTAACTCTGTTATAATGCATATTGCATATTTTCTGTTAATCCAATAAACTTTATGTCACTGCTAAAATACTACAGTTTCCATAAGGCATGTTATATATTAAAAGGACGTTGCTACTTTGAAAGCTCAGCCAATGATAAACAAAACTCCAAAGAATTAAGAGGAGTTCCCAAACTTTTTCATATGACTGTATGTATTTCCATTACTAGCAGAATAATTATGGAATACCTTGGGCTACTTTATGAACTCTTACATTTCCTTTATTATCACAAATGACATGGTGCATATGGATTGGAGGAAATTCTTTATTGATTCAGTTTTGCAATAAAGAAGAAAATGGAGGGTGGGGGGGGATACAGAAAGAAAGAAAGGGGAGGGGGTGAGTGGGAGATGTTATACATGCAATAAGTACATATCAGTTATCAAAGCATATCAAACATAAGCATTATCAGTGTGACGCCTCATCCCTCGAGAAGGAATAGGGGGAACTTGAAAGGACACATATAGGGGAAAACAAAAAAGAAGGAGGGGGGAAAAAAGTCGCTTAGACTCTTTTAATAAACTTGTTACAGCTTATGAAGTCATGTTTCTGAACATTCAATCCTTAAAGAATATTTCCAAGAGAGCGATTTGAGAAGCAAGTAAACATTTTGCATCATGTTGTATTAACAAGGGTTAATCCCAATATTTAAAAAGGAATTAAGGTGAAATCTATCTATTTTGCTAAAGTCACTCCGCAATTTCAAATAATGTAGAAACAAAAATGGTACCGATTTCAGTCTAATGTAATGTATCTAATTTTCTGTGGGCTTTGTCTTTCTTCAATGGTTGCCAAGTCTGCCAGAAATTGGAGGATGCCGTAGTAGATGATACTGGAAAACACAAAATGTGATTGGGTTTGGGATTAGAAACACAGTTCTGTTATCTGTTGAGAAACCCTAGGGAGTACCATTATTTGAAGCAGTTTTGAATACAATACTCCATTCAATAACTAGCCTATGATAGAATGTAGAATGTTACCAATGTGTGAGCAAAGAAGCATTATGTTAGCAAAATGGCTATAATATTCTTGAAAATGTATACACAACAAACTCTCTGTTTAAAACAAACAGAAATCAATTTATTTTCACTTAAACATGTTGCTAGTTGGAATAATATACAGGTCACCTTAGATTCTGAAAACGATATTGAAGATCTTTATTCCTATGCAACATAGATTAAATATTCTGAGTCCTGCAATTTCTACACATTCATTTGCTTCCAATAACAATCCCTACACCAGCTCACTGAAATGTGAAAAATATTGTATGAAATCCAGTTAGGGTTATATGCATGAGTGATTGCTACTTATTTGAGTAGATACAGTGCCAAATTGGCATCAGCTGTTCTGCACACACACAGCTTATTGTACAAACTGGCAGAAGAAGTTTTGTTCATAGTTAGTACCAATGTGGAAAAGGAAAACATTTTTTTTTATTTTGTTCAAAATATTTATAGCTTCAAAATAATAGCTCGTCCAAATAATCTCTACTGGAAGGTCAACATAATCATCTGATATATTCATAGCTTTTGGAAGATTTATCCTTTCTACAGAATCCGTATTTCCTTTCCTATCCTTCTGTCAACACAATTGCATAATCTGAAAGTTACATGCCCAGGGATAACCCATCAAGGATAATGCATTCTACCTACAACATCTGTGTTTTATTTTCTACTTTTGTTTTCTAGCCATTTAAAAGAAACAGTGTGTTTTCTTGTTTTAAGACCAGATTCGGTGTTTCCCTCATGCCATTGTGCACTACCTAGAACTGTGCTATGCTATATATTCTCAGTAAGCATTAGTATATTAGTAGCAATATTAGTATTAGAAGTTTTATTTTTTAAGTGTTAGTCATATCTATACCATGGAGTGCTCTCTACTTTTGTTTATATATTCCTTATTTACCTCCCCTATTGCAAATCTCCATATTTGCCAATAAAGAGTCTGTAAGGGTTGTTGCAGTGCCTATTAATAATAAGCAAAATTATTCCCAGAGTTTCACTGTGAAAATGACCCATACACCTGAGGAAGGGGATTTTCCCTCCTTCCATTTGCCGGTAGGTGTACTTCTTCAATACAAATTTGCTGGATACCAATTTGCCTGGAAGCAGCCAGTGAAGTGAATACATCCTAGAGAATCAAGTAAGTGGTGTGCAGAGGAGTTTTGTGAACTCCAGGGTTTCCCAGCATCATTTATCACACTTGCACACAGAAGAGGCAGAATGGATGCAATGGTGCATAGTATAACTATACAAAACTGTATGGAGCATGTTTGGACACAAGTACCTTCAAAGGGATTATTTCATGGGAATTCTGCACTTAAATCCATTTTTCTGACATGAGGCTAGACATGTTTCCCAGGTGCCCTCATCCATTTGACTTGCACTTTGATAAACTTCAGACACTCTTTACTGCTGCACTGCAAGTTGACGTGATATCACCCTCCCCCCTAGAAGCCCATCAGCAGAACAATGGGAAGATATGAGAAAAGCACTCAATAGTGAAATCCAAGTCCCACTGTGACTCATCCACTTACACTGAGTAGGAAAAACAATTGCTTCTCTGAAAGCAGTTCCAATTTGAAGTGCTGGCTCTTTCTGAAAGCACAGGATCAAGAACAATGACCTACAATGGCTGCGTACACAACAATAATACAGCTAAAAAAATAGAATTGTTGGTTCAGGAAATTTTTTTATATGGTAGAGTGAATTATTTGTAATGTAAACAAATGTAAAGTGTAATTTAGAAATAAAACTACACCATAAAATGATGGCAGAATACCTATAACTAGTCTGCAGATTTACCATCAGTGGTATATGTGAACCAACAGTGTTTTATCTTCTGTGGTTTATCTCTGTCAGGTATTGCTGGGTTTCTGGCTCAATGCCTTAACCATTTGGCCAGGTAAGCAGCCTGTAGGGTTGCTTGCTATATTTTACCTGGCCTCTGCAGCCCCAGCCCAGCAGCAGCCTGATTGGCCTCTGCAGCCCCAGCCCAGCTGCAGCCTGTTTGGCCTATACAGCCCCAGCCCAGCTGCTGCCTGATTAGTTGCAATCAGCCAATCAGGGCTGACTTGGCCCTATTTAAGGCCAGCCCTTACAACACTCCTTGCCGGAGCATTAAATGGTCTCCCTAGTACTGCGGCAGCACCCCTAATGAGGTTGTTCATGCTCTTGCCCTTGTCATTCCTCTTTGCCTTGGTCTGCATGTCCTTGTCTATCTTGTCTTATCTTGCTTTACCCTACCTTGTTCCTTCCCAGCCTTGACCTTGATCTGACCCTTGCCTTGCCTGCTCTCATTTCCTATTCCACCTTATACCTTTCCCTGACTTCATCTTGTACCGACCTTGCCTTGCCTGTTCCTTCTTCCTGTCCTGTTCTGCCTTGAACCCTGTCTTATAGCTTCCCTTGCCTATCTGCTCCTCTTGCTATTCTGCTCAAGTCTCCCTCTGCTCCAGTCTACTCTCGCTTTTCAGTCCTCTCCTGCTATTCAGTCCTCTCCTGCTCTCCTGCTATTCTGTCCTCTCCTGCTATCTTGCTATCCAGTCTCCTTCTGCTCCAGTGCCCTTCTGTATCCTGTCATCCCACTGTCGTGTCCCCCAAATCTACGCCCTCACCTGACAGTCTCATCCTCTTGGTCTGCCCCCGATCTACGCCTTCATCGTCCTGTCCAGTCTGGTACTGGCCTTCGCCCGCTCCGTCCTGCTTCACTCTGCAACTGTTCCAGTCCGACAACGCCCTTACTCCTGCTATTCATGTTTCCCGTTTTTGTCCTTATGAAAAGAATAGAAAAAAAAGATTTTTCAAAACATTTAGCTGTAATATTGTTGTGTAGGCAGCAATCATAGGTCACTGTGCCTGAACCTGTGCTTTCTGATAGAGCCAGCACTTCACAATGGAACTGCTTTCAGAGAAGCTATTGTTTCTCTAATATTCTCTAAATATTTATAAATTTCATTTTTTACTAATGTTAGTTAATATTATAACAGATGTATGTTATGTGTTTTTACATATACTTCACATAGGTTATTTATACAGGTTACAGGTTTTAATACTAGGACCCTAGAAATGTATTGCCAAAAAGATATGTAGTTCATGAGGAGGTGTGGCCAACCTTTTTGATTGGTTTTAGCTAGAAATAGGAGGAACTGTCTTATTTTTAAAGCTTTGTGATTAATGTAATACAGACTGGAATAGACACCTATGACTAAGCACCAGAGGGTACAAAATACATAAGGTGGGGGTTACATGGTTACATAGTTACATAGTTAGTAACTTAGTTAAATTGGGTTGAAAAAAGACAAAGTCCATCAAGTTCAACCCCTCCAAATGAAAATCCAGCATCCATACACACACCCCTCCCTACTTTTAATTAAATTCTATATACCCATACCTATACTAACTATAGAGCTTAGTATCACAATAGCCTTTGATATTATGTCTGTCCAAAAAATCATTTAAGCCATTCTTAAAGGCATTAACTGAATCAGCCATCACAACATCACCCGGCAGTGCATTCCACAACCTCACTGTCCTGACTGTAAAGAACCCCCTACGTTGCTTAAAATGAAAGTTCTTTTCTTCTAGTCTAAAGGGGTGGCCTCTGGTACGGTGATCCAATTTATGGGTAAAAAGGTCCCCTGCTATTTGTCTATAATGTCCTCTAATGTACTTGTAAAGTGTAATCATGTCCCCTCGCTTCCAGAGAAAACAACCCCAACCTTGACAGTCTACCTTCATAATTTAAGTCTTCCGTCCCTCTAACCAATTTAGTTGCACATCTCTGCAATCTCTCCAGCTCATTTATATCCCTCTTAAGGACTGGAGTCCAAAACTGCACTGCATACTCCAGATGAGGCCTCAACAGGGACCTATAAAGAGGCATAATTATGTTTTCATCCCTTGAGTTAATGCCCTTTTTTATGCAAGACAGAACTTTATTCGCTTCAGTAGCCACAGAATGACACTGCCCAGAAGACCCCTAGATCCTTCTCATTTAAGGAAACTCCCAACACACTGCCATTTAGTGTATAACTTGCATTTATATTATTTTTGCATTTATCAACATTGAACCTCATAAAAGTATGTAAACCTTTTAATATGAGAACTAAATTTCGATTTTTATGGACTTTCAGATAAGGGATATTATTGTTAAGAATTTGCTTATTTTTCAAGCATGTTGTCTGAGACCCCTTGTTCCATTGCCAGCTTTAAGAACCCTACTTCCCTGTGTTTTCTAGTCTGGTTTGCAGACCTGACCCCAGAAATAACGTGAGTAAAGCTTACATCTCACAAGGGATTTGTTAGTTTTCACTCTTGGTAGCTGCTCTGCAGATATTATTTCCACATCTGTAAGCATGTAATATTAGTATCATTAACTTTAAAACTTTGCAAGAAGAAGAAAATTGCATGATATTGCTTATAGAATTTGCTTGTTAGTCATTTATGATACTCTATGAATATTCATTCCCACCAGATGTTTCTGTTAAGTATTCACGCGAGGGAACAACATTAGACTCATACTGTAGCTGAAGTAAATTTGCATATGAAGTGACAGTTAGAAATATTGAAAAAGGGACTCAACACTTTTACAAATGAATTGCTTTGAAACATGCAATACTGTTTCACTAAATTGCTGAATACTTTCAGTAAACCTACAATCATATTATATTAAGGTAATTTTATGGCAATGATGTCACAGAACTTGGAATTAATACTGAGCTATGTGTTTCCTGATGCCTGCACAAGTCAGGACTTATACGAGAATAAGAAAACCGTAAGCACACAGCTTTATATTTAACTGAACAAAAACAAGAGCATGAGCTGCTAGATATTATTTATGGTGTAGACAATATAAAGTATGAAGAAGAATAATAGTTCTGTGATCCAGACAGAAGACAACATTATAAGCAGGGAGGATTGTTTTTAACTATGGTTAAGAAATTGCAATTTGCCTTCTGCAAAACAACTGCCTATAAGCCTGCAGGGGAGGCATTTACTGGTGATCCTGTTGGCTTGTTGTCCTTGCATAGTTAAATTGTTTTGCTGAAGTGAGACCGTAACCAACTGAATCATACTGCCTCCCTAGACACCCACTTGTAATCAACATACATAAACTAAATATACATAGATGCTATACAGAGAACATATTTTCAGAACTAAATTCTGTATAAACATAGTAAAAAAATATTTGTAGACTTATTGAAGAAGCACTGCAGTGCTGCACAGAGATTTTTTGCAGGAGCATTTATGGCCCCTCCCCAGATACTGTCCAATTAAGAGAGAAAATTAATCCTTGTTGTATAGTATTATACAATTTATGGACAAAATATCAGGACACTCCTCCTACAACTGCAGGTTCTACGTTGTAACAATTACTGGCAAGTTCCAAACTGTATCTGGAGGTGCAATGTGCAACCACAAGAACTATTTGTCAGAAACATGAGCAAGCAGCTTTATAAGCTCAACATCACCATGCACAGTGTCAAATTGTTACCACCATTGAACTCAGTGCAGTGGAAATGTATTCTCTGGAATTATGAACTGTGTTTATTATCTGGCAGATGAGTGTGGGTTTGGTGTATGCTACTAGACTGCAGCTTTCCCAAATGCATAATGCTGACAGTTTGCTGGAGGAAACATAATGGTCTAGGGCTAGTTCCAGTAAAAGAAAATGACATTACTGACAATCTTAACAGTTTTGAGAAGGCTTCTTCTCTCTCTCAGTGAGGTCAGTACAGTTTTCATTGGATGAGAGTGCTAGAACTTGGCTGGCTTGCACATGTATCCATCCCAACCGAATACCTGTAGAATTATATGTAATGCCAACTATGAGCCAGACCTGATAACCCAACATCTGTGCCCAACCTCTGCTGCTGTAGCCGCAACCAATAATTTCACAACGTCTAGTGAGAAGCATTTCCAGAAAAGTAGACACTGTTTGACTTCAATATATCATGGCCTATTTTGACCAGTAGAGGATATTGATAGTCTATGAAGAATTTCTCAGCTGTGGCACACAATACAATGGATCACAGACTCTAATGCAAATATTTGCACATTGCAGTAAGCTGGGCAGAAGAAGTTGCATTGCACTTAATGTGGTGGCATCAAAGTGAAAGTGAGGTGCCTGCTAAAGACAAGCTTTAAGTACAGGGCTTCCTTGCACTCCAGAGCTAGGTGATCTTGCCTTGCACCAGATGCACTTTTAGAGGTGCAACCAGAACAAGAAGGCTGAACTCTACACTGGTTCTAGGTATGCCTAGAACAGCAAGCATGGTGTAACCAAATGAACCTTCTAATCTGCACTATTTCTAGAAACCATGGTAAATACTTTGCTCAGGAGCATGTCATGATATCTCAACTGAGCACATTATACACAAAGCTTTCTTAAGACAACAGGCAAAAGATTGCTGAACACAACTAAGCTGAGTTGTGCGTTGAAGGAAGTTTTATAGAAGCAAATGGTAAGCTAAACCAAATTAACTAGCTTCATTTTTTAATGTTACAGGTCCTCTTATCATTATATGGACAGAAAGTCATAGCGTGACAGGAACTGTATTTTATCTTTCCAATCAAATAAACAGAAAATGGTAACAACTCTCTACAGGTATGAAATCTGTTATTCGGAAACCCCTTATCCAGAAAGCTCTGAATTATGGAAAGGCTGTCTCCAATAGACTCAATTTTATCCAAATAATCCAATTTTTAAAAAATTATTTCCTTGTTTTCTGTAATAATAAAACAGTACCTTGTACTTGATCCAAACTAAGGTATCATTAATCCTTATTGGATTCAAACCAGAAAAGAGAAAATTGAATTTAATGTATTTTGAACAAATATATTTAGGGGTTTCATCCAGGACTGTTTCTGTTGCCAAAATAAAGACTAATTTTCCCAGTTCCAAGTTAATCATTGCTGTTATTTGTCTTCTTAACACAGGCTTTTCTTCACAATTAGGGAATTGTGTGCAATTTAAATACGTCCCTGAATGCAGCACAGTTCTGCCACCTTGTGGAGAAGTCACTATCTCCTTCTATAAATTCCCAGCATTTGCGTTACAAAATTTGTTTTTAAAGAGAAGAAATTGGGGCAAATTCACTAAAGCGTGAAGCACCAAACACTAGCACAAATTCGCCAGCGTGACGTCATTTTGTAACTTTGCTGATTTACTAACGGGCGCTGGCGTAAATTCACCAGCGAAGTGGACCTACTCTAGCGCTACTTCGCACCGTTACGCCAGGCCAAGTTACGATATGGCAAAGGGACGATGTTACTACGCTAATTCACTAATGTGCGCATTTTACTGAATGTTACCTCTTGCGCCAGACTTGCCTTCACCACCTCAGACCAGGCAAAGTGCAATAGAGTAGATGTTTTTCTAAAAAACGCTGGCGTCTTTTCCTTTTTTTAAGGGTGATAGGCTGACAAAGATTGTACATTTTTTTGGGGGTACCCTCCTTCCCCCCTACATTTCCTAACATATGGCAACTAAACTATACAGTGGGCACATGTATAGGGCAAAATAATAATAACTCTATTTTATTTAATGAAGCTTTCCCAGGCTTGTGTAGTGTAATGTATTTGCTGCTACATATACGTCCATTTTACTTTGACTTGGCACTTGGCACCGTATGCAAATTAGGCATCGCTAGCGTAACTTCGCTTTGCTTGACGAATTAACGCTAGCGCAACTTCGCTACCATTCGCTTCCCTGAGCGCAACTTCGGATTTTAGTGAATTAGCGGCGCCCTGGCAAAACTTCGCCTAGTGAAGTGTGGCGAAGCCTGCGCTAGCGCAACTCCGCAGGTTAGTGAATTTGCCCCATTAAATGATGCAGTGATTAGTTGCAGATGTAGCATATGTTCACTTCAGAACTGTTACAAAGCACATGCACTCCAAATTTGTGATAAGGCAACTATTTACTTTCAGTAGTCCATGACACATAATGGAACATTATGAATTAGCTTTCAACAAGTTTTATTATTTAGTATTACAAGGAATTCTTAGTCAACCCTTGTAACAGTGGGAAGGGAGCAGGTAGAAAAGGCACTAAATGCAAATATTGTTGGGTAGAATCTGACAATATTACAACTGAATCACGTAGTGGTCTAGGCAAGAGGTGCCCTCCAATATTCCATTCAACTTCCTCTCTAACGAAGTTTCTCTAGCCATAATTGAACGGTAGAATATCTTCATTTTGATTGCCGAAGTAACGCTAGCGAAAATTCGCCAGTGTTCAGCGCCCTGGACACAACATTGCATTTTAGTATAGCGTTGTCTGAGCGCATTTTCACCTGGCGAAGTGTAGCGATTACAAGTTGAGCTGAAGGGAATATTATGGTGAAATACATTTTGATATACACAATATTTCAAGCAAAGTGAAAAGCCTGAATTTTAGACAGGCTAACTTTAAAGGATCAGTAACACCAAAAACTGAAAGTGTCTTAAAGTAAAGCCAATATAATGTACTGTTGCCCTGCACTAGTAAAACTTGTGTGTTTTCTTCAGAAACACAACCATAGTTTATATAAACACGCTGCTGTGTATGGGGGCAGCCATTCAAGCACAGGATACATAATGGATAACAGATAAATTCTGTAGAATCCCATTGTTATCATTTATGTATCCTGTGCCTTTTCTGCTTTTTCAGCTTTGAATGGCTGCCCCCATGGCTACACAGCAACTTATATAAATATACTTATAACTGTATATAAACTACAGTAGAGTTTCATGTCAGTTTTAACAGTGCAGAACTACAGTAAATTATGTTTTCATTACTTTAAAAGACTAAAACATATTTTTTGGTGTAACGGTTCCTTTAATCAGCTGAGAAAAGCTTTACAAAAGAAACATTTACATTTACTAACAGCAGTCACAACAATAGGTGCAAAAAAAATGTGAGAAAACGCCTCAGTAACGTTGAACCTCCTGTATGACTCATATTGCTTTGCAAACATAGCAGACTCTGAGATCTCAATGCCAACGTCAAGGTCACTGAGGCATCTCAAGAAGCTCCATGTACAACATTGTTCCGAGTAATGTCCTCGTTAATCACAAGCACGCATCTTGTGTCCTTCAGCAAATTTTGCTGTCTAATGACAAATAGTCTGAGATCTATATTATTTTCTTTTATTTATGTTGTGGTATCATGGTATCTCTCGGAATGACAGCAATCATCCTTTTGAACAGTCATGATATATATTTGTCTTCCATTTTAAAAAAACAAAAAAAACAGTTGATGGCCGGCTAATTCTGGTGCAGTGTAGCACCTATATGGTGCCCCATATTCTCCTGGCACTACATTCAAACAAATGATGAAACATTTGTTACAGATTACTTATTTTTCCCTATTATTCCATTAAAACCCTCACATCTAATTAAACTGAGCTTGCAGACGTTATGCCAGGCCCAAAAGGTCTATTCTAAATGTTTCTTGTATCATGCTGTAATGTTAACATGCAGGACTTTTGGGAATATTTTAGTCTTGCTCACCTAACAATTGCTATTTGGTTGGGTTTCTCATCCTATGAATCCATATGCATTTACTAAAAAGATCTAGTAAGCATTTAAGAAAATCACTTGACAAATGGCCTGACATTGGAAGATGGTAATTGTTTGCTAAGAATTCTGCACTCAATGCTTCATCTGTAAGGTTAAGGCCTCCCTGACCTCTTCATCCAAAGACTCAAGGTGCCATTAGAATAGCACACTATTAATAAGTAGGTTAGTATCCTTTATTAATGAAAGGGTTTTTTTTATGTCAGTCAACAATAATAAGGAATTTATTGACTTTTTCTTGAAAAATTCCCATTTTGAGAAGGAAGGTGTTTATCCTAGAAAGCCATGAATGACATTTAGGGGTATATTTATCAAGGGTCGAATTTCGAATTGAATAAACTTCAAAATTCGAATTTAAAAAGACCATCTGAAATGAAGTTGAAGTTTTTTCTGGTCGAATAGGTCTATTTTTTAATAGAATAGGTCTGTATTCGGCCAAATTCAAATCATACGAATCGAAGGAATAGCGAATTCGATCGAATTCGTTTCAAAGTTTTTCCCCAAAAAAACTTAGATTTTCCAAAGTCCACCAATTGACGCCAAATAGATTCTAGGAGGTCCCCCATAGGCTAAAACAGCGATTCGGCAGGTTTTAGATGGCAAATGGTCGAAGTCGAATTTTTAAAGAAAAAAAAACTTTTTTTTTAAATTTGGACTATTCCCTATGTGAAGTACACAAAAAATAGCTCGAAATTCAAATTTTTTTCATTTGAAAATTCACCTCGACCCATGCTAAATCTGCCCCTTACGATAATTCTCACCACCGCACTCCTGTATATTTACTCCTCTGCTTCCAGTGGTGCTGGTTCTCCGTGGACCAGGCAAGGTCCCTAATGGAAGAATGCAGAAAAGTACGGATCCGCACACACTTTATCTTCAAGCAGATGGGGGTTACCCCAAGTTTATTGTGCCACCAACAAGATCAACGTTTCGGGGGGGTTTACCCACCCTTCATCAGGATGAAGGGTGGGTAAACCCCCCCGAAACGTTGATCTTGTTGGTGGCACAATAAACTTGGGGTAACCCCCATCTTCTTGAAGATAAAGTGTGTGCGGATCCTTACTTTTCTGAAATCTGCCCCTTAACCACTGTTGATCACAATTAACATGCTAAAACCCTGCATGACTGTCTTCACCTCTACAAAGGAGTTTACATAATTATGTACTAATATTTAAAATATTTGATCCATTATGCAGAAGCCTGTTAACCAGAAAACCAGGTTTGTTTGTTTGTTGTAAGAATAATGCAATGTACTTAAATGGCATAAATCAGTGTTGATGGCAAACCATTCCTATTTTTTGTGTATTGTGTTGTACTTTAGCTTAAGTGTATAAATGTAAAATTATAGGATGCCTTTTGCTTTAGTATTGCTAGTTCTTTAAATGGCAAATCATGTGCAAATCCCTTCTTTCATGATTTTAAAATAATACTCCAAGCTATCCTGTACCAATGGCTGCCTCACATACAAATTACAGGGATTCTGTTTTTGAATGACAGTGATTATCATTTCTAGGTAAACTCAATGATTACTATGGTGCCAATTGCCCTCTGAACTTAAGTGAAAAGAGATGCTGGAAGGTTATTATTAAAATTTGAACTTTTATCCTTTTTTAATTTAAATAATGCAGATAAATATGTTTTTTTTTCATTTTCTGTGTGATTTTGAAACATTTTGTTGTGAGAAAATGAGAGGGATGCAGTATGTGTTTTCCTTCCATTTCAGTAGCTGGTAAATTGCTATGTCTGCAGCCTAACACAGAGCTTGGCTTTCTGCCCAGTACAAAACAAAGTTCAGCAATCCCACAGCATCCCTGCCATTTCACAGTTATATTTGGATGAAATATTCATACTTACTGCCTTATGCGCACAAGAAACTCATTTCAGTGGCGGCATTCCTATGTGCAGCAGGAACAGCTTTTCAATTACAGAACCAAATATATTAACGGCATTACACAAGTTCCACATAGCAGCAAATGCCTGATCCTTTCTTAGTGACAGTTCCATTTCCCAAAAAAAAATTAATATTTCATGGCAGTAAAACTTTCCAGTCATGTGTTATCATTTTTTAATATCTTAAAATTTCTCATCACTTTCTAGCATTTTCTTTAAGATTCCATAATACACAAAATGATAAAAAAGAGAAATAGATGATAGAAAGTTGGACAGAGTGATAAATTGCTAGAGCTGATCTGTGCCTGGATAGGAATAACAAACAATCCATCATTCTATCTGCATTTCTGAACCAATTATGGGCTTGTCATCAACTCATTTATACAATATGTATATGGTATTATAAGGGATTAGGATTATTCTTACTATTTGAATAAAGTATACTGCTGTACATGACTACTACTAAATACGTGAGCATTGATCATTTAAATGATAGGAGAACTGTATTTCACAAACACACACAACCATACAGTATATTAATATAGAGCAAAAAAAAAAAAATTATATATAAAAATTATATATATATATATATATTAGTGAATTAGTGAATCCTTGTGTCCTTCTTACAGATGACTACCTAATATCATGGGCGTAACCAGCGCCGGGCCAACCTGCCCAGGGGCCCTAGGCAGCTTGGCCAGTCATAGCGCCCAATAGGAGCTAGTGCGCATGCGTGAAAAAGCAAAGGCTGACTTTCTTCTGAGAAATGCTCTTCTGGATGCGCTTGCTGAAGCTGGCGTTCCCCTGAGGCCGATTGCACCGTTCCCCTTCTTCCTGCAGGCAACACACCTGCCTGTTGAAGGGACCCAGAGACGCAGCCCCTATTGTTGGGGAGGCGATGGGGGAGCCGAGCTCTGCGGCGGTCTCCCGGTGGAACTCCTCAGGCGGTACATCATTTTGTTACAATAAATAAAACAAGTCTGTGTGTTTTGTGAGTGGGGGGGGGGTTAGTAGCGCCCGGCTGTAGTGCAGGAGTACGTGGGGCAGCATTGGAAATGTCAGCTGAGCTAAACAACAACAAACTGTCCTGCAAACATACGCTGAGCCGCCTAGGCATGTGTAAAGTGTCTGGCTTTCAAAGCAACACATTCCCAGCAAGGATAGACTGAGCCCGCTCCCTAAGGTCAAGAACAGTAAATCAGAGAAAATCACACCCAAGAACTATCTCAGACTAGACCTACCCTATATACTCGAGTATAAGCAGAGTTTTTCAGCATCCAAAATGTGCTGAAAAACTCTACCTTGAATTATACTCGAGTCAGTGGGCAGTAGTTGAGATTGCAGTCACTTTTAATCATTCCTATACCAACAGTTCGCTTAGGGAGAGAGTGCTATATCACACAGCGCCCTCTGTTGGTTATATGAAAGAATAACAGTGCGCCCTCTGTTGGTTATATGAAAGAATAACAGTGACTGCAATATCACACAGCGCCATCTTTTGGTTATATGAAAGAATAACAGTGCGCCCTCTGTTGGTTATATGAAAGAATAACAGTGCGCCCTCTGTTGGTTATATGAAAGAATAACAGTGACTGTAATATTACACAGCGCCATCTGTTGGTTATATGAAAGAATAACAGTGCGCCCTCTGTTGGTTATATGAAAGATTAACAGTGACTGCAATATCACACAGCGCCCTCTGTTGGTTATATGAAAGAATAACAGTGACTGCAATATCACACAGCTCCCTCTGTTGGTTATATGAAAGAATAACAGTGACTGCAATATCACACAGCGCCCTCGGTTGGTTATATGAAGGATTAACAGTGATGGCAATATCACAAAGCACCCTCTGTTGGTTATACGAAAGATTAACAGTGATGGCAATATCACACAGCACCCTCTGCACATGGTAGTGGGACAGTGGGACAATGCACACAGTAATTTGGCAATTCTCTGTCACCATCAACTTTGCAAAGAAGTCCGGTTGATCGCTGGGGGGGTCGCTTTGGCGGAATGTGCGCTGCTGGGAGACAGGGCTGTAGTTGTGTCTAGGCTTATACTCGAGTCAATAAGTTTTCCCATGTTTTTGTAGGTAAAATTAGGTACTTCGGCTTATACTCGTCTCGGTTTATACTTGAGTATATACGGTATGTTGGGCAATAAGTCAGTGCAGAGCAGGGGGTTTTATAGGCAGCCTAATGGCTTACACTGATCACCTGCGGCCAGATTAGCAACAAGTGCAAAGATTCATGCCTACTTGCAAATACAAGGATAACAATGCAGACAGCAGGAAAACACATGATCATTGGTTCAACTCCAGGCAGAGTGTTACAAAGAGCTTCTCAGATTTGTATAATAATAATTTGTATTAGGATGGAACTCAGAGGAAGAATGTGAAAGCCAATGGGGTATATTTATCAAAAAGTGAAGTTAGAGATCACCACAGTCCGCTAGAGTGAAATTCCGCCTCTCTCCATTCATTTCTATGGGATTTTTAAAAGAGTATTTATCAATGGGTGAAAAGTGAAAGAAATGAATGGAGAGAGGCGGACAGTGTTGATCTCTAACTTCACACTTTGATAAATATACCCCATTGTGTTTATAATTGCTGGTACCTTACCTTATACTGTTGTTCAAGCTAACAAAATCCTGAACCTGAGTTATGGCAGTATGAATTAAGGAGTTATGGATTATATTTGTGCCGAGCAGGGCCACCATTGGAAATGATGGGGCCCCGTACAACAAAATTTTCAGGGCCCCCTGTGACTTTGGGTCTTTTCGCGGCTTTGGGACTTCAGCTGTTCGGTACACAGGTGGCACAGCGTTGGCACTGTCAAGGGGGCCGGGCTATTTCGAAAAGTGCAGCACAGCTGGACCCCCCTTCAAGCCCAGGCCGGTGCAGCAGTACCCCCTGTGCCACCCTGATGGGGGCCCTGCTGCCAAGGCACTAGATACTGCCTTCTGCAGTCTATGACTGAGTTATGGATTATGTTTGTGCCAAGGCATGAACTTTAACTTTGCAAAGACCCTTTTAACCAAATATTCTTTAGGAAGCATTCTACAGCCTTTTCTATCACTAAATATTATTACCCATTGTAAAGGTTTTCTATGCACTTGCACTTTCCAGCAGAACTGAAGGGAATGCCCATATTGGCAAATGTTTTATGTTACCTGTTTAGGCTACTAGAAATGTTATGGTCTAACAATCAAATTTTAAGTATCTCAACCAAACACTTTGGTATAAAATGCACACGTGTAGATTTCACTTTAGGATAAAACACAAAATTAGGTTTTTGTGTTGAAATAAAAACACTTTTTATTTAAATGTATAGAATCTATTATCTATTAACAAAGCAGTAATTGAAAGGCTGGTTTTAGGGGATGAATCTGAATGATGAATGTTTCACATGGGTCACAGAGGGTATAGACATTTTACCTTGCTGAGAGCTACTGTATGTTTATGATTTGAAAATTGTTTTTTTATTTAAACCTTTAAACCCTGCTATATATACCTAAGAAATATAATGCGCATGAGGACAGCAAGAGACATGGATGGACCGTTTTGTTCTTGTAGTCTGGGACTTACGATGCCGCATATTTGTGCTTTACCCTTCAACTTCTGTTGTATAAGAAGAAAGAATAATAATGTTGTAGTAAGGGTAGAAAACTAAAATTATTGATACTGCCTGCAGTACGAGGAGCAGGACAATGATTTTGCAATAAAGCTGAAACTCTAAAATTATGAACCTGTGAGGTGTTATAAGAGTACACTAAATTGCCTGTTTTATATTTAAATCCAGGTGAAAACATACATAGCACCTCCCTACAGTGGTAGCAAAATTCTCTTGAGAAATGCATGTTAAATTATATCAACGCCACCCTATTATTTTATGCCAATTTTGACCGTATTTCAAGCAGGCAGTGTATCAAGAGAGCACAGTAATAACTTATAGAAGAACAGTCTCTTGCCTATAGAGATTCACCAAATGAACCAAGCAAAATAATATTGATCAACTGTCAAAGTGAATTGTATTCTGAAAGATAGCAGCAATTAACCCTCAACATTTCTTTGCTGCACATTTCTTTTGTTGTGTTCCAAGAGAGGAGGAAGGGAACTGCTGCTGTTGTTATATGGTAGCTTTATTTGATGTCATTGTTTAGTCATAGTATGGATTTACGCAGTATATCTTGGCTGTCACCAGTGCAGAGTTTTAGCTTGTTCAAATTATTCAGTGAATCAGCTACATACAATTTGCTGTCTTCATTTAATATCCGGAAGTCCTTATTCAAAGACGATTTCATTGTACCTACAAAGAAAATGTACAGGCTCAAGATAAATAATAACAATTATCTAATAAAGCACTGCAATATTCAATGTCGCTAATGCATTCTATTTATATGGGTTATTTGCTATATGTATATTTATACATTTCTGCTTAGGCTTTAAAAGACTATTCTGAAAATGTTATAAACATTCTAGCAATTGTTCCACCTGGTGCAGAATGACTGTAACTGGCCATGACAACCTACTATCTCTCACTGATGATTTTCTAGGTTTTTAACTCCACGACTAAGCTCACTTCTCTTAAACCATGAATGTCATGGAATTTATTAAAAGATATGAATACAAAAAGTACAACCAAAAAAAAAGCTCTGAATGATGCGGTGAAAGATATTAAGGCCTCTATAACCTATTCAATTTCAGTTTTTCTGACAATTCCTAGCGAAAAAAACCCAGAAAACCTCTAAAAGTCCAAATTGATTAAAAGCAGTCCAATAACATCAGCACAGCTCCCATTGACTTCTATACAACCTTTTACACCATTCACCTATTTTTAAAAAATTACATTTAAATAAATTTCCATTGGACTTTTTTTTACCGAATTTCGAATTTATGGGAGTTAATGGGAGTTCTAAAAACTCCCATAAACTCGAAAATTCGACCCTTGATAAATCTGCCCCTTAATAAATTTAAAAATATTAGAGCTTTTAAGAAATATAGAAAAAACACAATTGTTTTCTAGATTTGCGGTAAAAAATAGAAATTCAATTGTTAGTAAATGGGCTCCTTTATTTCAACCACATGACCATAGGTTTAAATTTGAAACATAAGTGTTGCAGTTTTTTTGGTTTGGGATTCAAAGCATCTTCTAGTCTTAAGGTGGCCATACAAGGGCAGATATAAGATGCAGATTCCCGTTATTTGGACCAATTTGGCAGCTTATTTGCCCATGTATAGGAACATCCAACAGGCCTCCCATGATTGATATCTGGCCAAAAATCGTCCAGCTCTAGATCAGGCAGACTTGATTCTTCTGTTGGATTGTGGACCGCATAAGCTCATTGATGCAGTCTCCATCCCTACTTTTGCTATCCCCCCTCATCATAATGTAATTGTTTGGCCTTAGTACGATATCATTGTTATATTATTATTATTATATTGTATTATATATTGATCTTGAACATACTGATTTAAAAGAGGTCATTCTAGCCATAATGGACAAAGTATTGGGCTCCCTGGATTTTCCCACAGTTGTATATCTGCTTTTAAGAATAATGGGATGGTAACCCAGACACAACATCTTCAAAGGCATTAAATATTCATATTTTTTATTTTCTTTGTTTATACATTATTTAGTAGTTAAATGAAGAATGGCATATATTTTAGTGTTTAAAATGAGATACCGCTGATTCTGGGAACTGCAGATCAACAGGTTGATGTTGCCTACTATGTCTGTTTAGAGGATTTCTCAGGTAGAAACTTTGCTAGACGGTTTATGCAGTGCAGACAAGCAGAGTGTATTGACAAAGAGACAGCCAATTTAGTATAAAGCAAAATATTGTACAGTAGGTATATTGGGTGGATTTGCAGAATCCTTATTGCAATGAGTGTAAATGCCTATTAAATGAATATGTTTTATTCTCTTTAAAGTGTGTTATGTATTCATTGCAGCATATTGATTTTTATCTGAAGCAAGTAAACAACAGATATTTCAAAGCCATATGCCTGAATACATTTCATAAAACATCAAGTGCTGAAAACTGACAAGAGCCCTTTGATTTTATACTCCAAATTTAAACAGTAGAAAGAATTACACAGGAACACACTTGAGTGGATTTTTTTCCCTGATCCCCAATTTATTCCTTAGCCAATACGAACGCTCTAAACAGAAATAAAGATAAAGAAGGCATTTCGGTTCCTGGCTCCGCAAAGCACAATGAATGGAGATCAATAAAGGATATCAGAAATGATTAAAATTCCTCTCACTGGCAATGTTCCCTGTGGGTTTAATATGCAGGTTATGTATAAAAATATAAACATTTCTAGATTTAATAAGGCAGATACTTTATGCAAAGGAGTCAATTAGAAATGTAATGGTTCTTACTGTTTCAGAACAATAATAAATTCCTTAAAATATTTGCCAATTGGAATAATGGTACTGAGATACTGAGCTTCTCTTTGTACTCCCATAATATAATATGCAACATCAACATCAAACCTTTGTGCTCTACTCTTATATAAATGGTAAAGTCTAAGTTGGCACCAGTAGGCATTGTTATTTTGGCAAACCTCTCTTGGGTTGTCCTATATATGAAGTACAGGGTCAGTGTGCAACAATCCTATCAGCAAGTTACAAAAAAATATACCCCTTAAAAATCTAAGGGGGTAAATTGGCCCCTATAAATATCACTATAGACCAAGGGTCCCCAACCTTTTATACCTATGAGCCATATTCAAATGTAAAAAGAGTTGGGGAGCAACACAAGCACTACTACCAAACTACCTGTTTGGTAGTACACCTGTTTTTTGCAACCAAAACTTGCCTCCAAACAGGAATATATCCAAGGAGCTAGTGAGCAACGTGTTGCTCACAAACCACTGGTTGGGGATCACTGCATATACAAAATTGGTACTTAGGAAAACATTGATGCCTCAGTCACCCTGCTATATTTTAAAGGAGAAGGAAAGGCTAAAATGAAGTAAGCATTATCAGAAAGGTCTATATAAATACACCAGTAAACCATCAAAGTAATGCTGCTCTGAGTCCTCTGTCAAAAGAAACACAGCATTTCTTTCCTTTTATTGTGTACATATGGGCTTCTATGCAGAATAAATATAGCATTCTAGCTTGCACTACTGTGGCTAATCTGTTGGCAATAAACTGTCTTGGAGCTTTCCTTCTCCTTTAAGAACTAACTGTTCACCCCAACTTTAAACTCTTCAATTGGCTCTACATGTTTCCTTAATCTTGAGATGCATTTTGTTTTATATAAAAGTCAGACATTGTTAGTATTTATTTTATTGTTTAAAAGACACCTTCAAGCCATGGAATTTATGGTGGCATTTATCAAGCAGCCACAGCAATGAATCACACCTCAGTGATAAACAGGTATTTGGCTGCCGGTTCTAAAAATATAGCTTAAAGCTGTAAACTGACAGAGAAGTAGGTCATTAAACAGATTGCTCCTAGCCACCCGGGACCTACACTGAACCTTTTAACTCAAGTGACACTTTTATAAACAAACCTCTCACCTGTAGTTTCGTTTTGGCTTCAAGATTGTTTTATGTTACTTCATCTTTAATGGCATATTGATGCCAGAAGCTGAGTGTGTCAAAAACCTGAACTAGCCATCACTGTTCCTAATTCATGCCCAGTAAAATAATTCCCTCTCCCCGTCAAATGTTACAATTTATTCTCTTCCTCAAATTTGTTTTTCAGAGCATACAGGCTACAGTGGCAACCTTTGATTTTACTTCCCTTAGGGTAGGACTACATGGACGTTTTTGGCGCAATCCAACATGCTGCAAAAAAACTCGGCGTCAAATCACAAGCTACGGAAATAAGGTAAGTAATAGAAATGTCAGATGAAGTCACAGCGTTGATCTGAAGCGACACGACTGTCGGATGCAGATCGGATTAACGCTGCAACTTCATCCAACATTTCTATCTCTATTTCTACCTTATTTCTGTCGCATTCGATTTGACGCAGCGGGTCGGATCGCACCGAAAACATCCATGTAGTCCTACTGGGCATGAATTAGGAACAGAGATGGCTAGTTCAGGTTTTTGACACACTCAGCTTCTGGCATCAATATGCCATTAAAGATAACACAAAACAATCTTAAAGCCACATGAAACTAATTGCCACTGTTGCCTGTATGCTCTGAAAAACAAATTTGAGGAAGAGAATAAATTGCAACAGATTTGACGTAGATCTGTGTAGTCCTACCCTTAAACATAGTTGAAACATGCCCATTTTTTTTGTTTCTCCACTAACTGATGTTAATTAACACTCCTGGAGCCGTGTACAAAATGAACAAATGATTAGAGATTACTTATCCATTAAATGCAGATATTATAATCAGGAAAAGAACCCACAAGGAGTCTCACTGTGCCCACTAGATACAGTATAAGATGTGATAGATAAATCTCATAAATGACCCATAAAAATACCAATAGCGTAAATGTCAGATTAAGGCTTCATCTTGTAAAAGATCACAGGGGACCAGCTCAGTTGACTCAGAGACTAGAGAGGCCAGCATGTACTAAAGTCATGTGTTGACATTCATTTAAAAGAAGTAAAATGTTATGCTTATGATTATGCACATCATTCATCTAATACTCTTATATATAAGTTTTGGTTGCGGATCCCCAAACAATCCATGGAAAACATAACAAAAACCCACCTAGAATATTTAATTTCTCCTACATACTGATTTATAAAACACTTCCCAATAACCCTAATTAGTGTCATTCTAATGCTCTGTGCTGTATTAATTCAGACATAATAGGGAAAAGTAATAAAATTTGCAAAGAGCAAACATTTGCCTGTAGTATTCTTCAGTAGGTTTTTACTGCATTGCGAATTTTAATTGCGCATTGCGAACCGTTAAATATTTTTTCACAAAAAATGGTTAGCGATTGCACAATTTTATTACATACACTTTAAACGTTCGCAAAAGCAATTTGGTTGCAGTTGTTGAGCACTCTAATCAATCAAAAATTTGAAAACTCTTAGCAAAGGTGTTTGTGAACTTTTTTTGCGCTAACAAAACATATTACATTCCCCCAAATCTACTTCCCGCTGATGTAAGAAGGTGACATTGAATGACCTATAGAATATTACCATTTTGAAAATGTTGCTTTTGGTATTTTTCATGTATTGTTTAGGCGAACTGGGTTACCATTATACAGGTATGGGATCTGTTATCCGGAACCCCGTTATTCAGGATGCTCCAAATTATGGAAGAGTCTTCTCCCATAGACTCCATTGCAATCAATTAATTCTGATTTTTAAAAAGAACTTCCTTTTTTTGCTATTTAATTAAATATTATTTAATGATTAAATTATTTTTCAGCAGATTTAAGGCATGGACATCCAAATTATGGAAAATCCATTATCTGTAAAACCCCAGGTCCCAAGCATACTGTATACCTGTACAATTTCATAAAGCGTTTAGGCAGACGTGGGATATTCTTGTACAATCATAGCTCATAGTATAGAACTGTTTGGGGAGCGGTCTACAGATTGCAGACTGCAAGGACAATATAATATGTAAATATTCCCATGGCGCACCAGATAGGACATCAGTTTATATAAAATATGCAAGCTAATGACCTATATTATGTAAATACAGGTTAAACTAAGTTTCCTTCTTCATCTTATCACTTCATACTTAAAAGTTATCCATTGGGGTGCTAAGTAGTGTAGTGCTTGAGTCCATGCTGAAGAACTCACCATTCATTATAATATCATTACTAAGGGTGGAATTGAAAAATCGAATTTTTAAATTAGAATTTTAGTGTACTTTGACTAGGTAATAGTCCAAATTGGATCAAATTCGAATATTAGAATATCAAAATTTATCATTTACTGTCTTTTTAAAAATTCGACTATTCGCCATCTAAAACCTGCCGAATTGCTGTTTTTGCCTATGGGGGACCTCCTAGAACCTATTTGAGGTCATCTTGTGGAACATCTAAGGTTTTTTTTTAAAAATATTTCAAATGGCATTCGATCAAATATGATCCAAATTTGATTTGAACAATTGAATCCAGCCTATTCACTCAAATTTAAAAAATTTGATTTTTTAAATAAATTTAGGTTGGTCTTTTTTTATTCAAATAAAAAAACTCCCATCACCTCGAAATTCAACCCTTGATAAATCTGCCCCTAAGTGTTTTGCCATAAAAAAATAACCCCAGTAACCCATGAACAATAGGCATGTACCAAGGCATGAACCTGGTACCTGTTTTCATACTACAAGTTTGCTATTAAAACAATTTCTAAAAGCAAATTAATAACTACATTATACAACTCAATAATAAACAAATGGGCATCTTGACTTAAATGTAATAATATTATGTTTATATAGCTTGCCTGGACATCAATTACACAAAAATATTTGGGGAGATAAGTCACCCGGCGACAAACCTCCTCTTCTTCGGGGCGACTGCCTTCCTCTGCTTTCCACTGGCTTTAATGAAAATCGCCTGCGGGAAGGCACTCGGAGCGATTTGTTTTCTGAAGTCTCCCTGAATCTGCCTGTGTGACCTAAAGGTTCTAAAAGAGGAAAAGTACATTCTTTGTATTAAACGTGAGATAGGAGATGAATGATATGACTGTCTGAGATGTGGAGGGTTCAGAAGGGTTTTGTGTACAGTACAAAGTATAAAATGTGTATCTATATCTGCTAATCGCTTTATACCATTTTAATCTCCTAAAATGATACGTTAATCCCTTACAGGATATTTGAAGTTCCCCATTGGATCAGCAAAACATCCAGAAATATGTGTTCTTTCTCAGCGTATTCATACCCAGCTTTTATTACAGTCCCTCCTCCATTATAAACTCCTCCGATTAAAATGTTGTAATTAGACCTTAGATCATTGAAAGCACTTATTTCACTTCAGAAATTTTTTTTTTCATTATCATCAGCTTATTAAAGTCCACTATGGCAATATAAGTCTCATTGCCATTCTTTGTTATTAAGCACTTAAGGTTCCCTCTCAACCAAACTGCAGTGTTTAATTAGATGGAATCTTTCTCATAATAATAAAACGAATATAATTGTTTAAACTTTTAAATTAAAGTATGTAGTAGATTAACATAGTCCAACATATATGTAAAATGAAAAGCCCCCGCGTATTTCTTGTTTCTCTGTCAGCCTTGGATTCATGTGCTGATTAGACATCATCCTTTGCTCAGATCACATTGAGAATAACATGGACCATCTGCTGTACTGTGAGTAATACACACACGAACTTGTATTTATAATGCTGTACTTGGCATGTAGCAATATGGTACGAATAATAATAAATGTGATCCCTCCTAGTGCGTGTGCATGTGCACAGGGGGCACAATAACAGGCCGGTCTAGGGGCACATCAATTTGTATCCAACACTGGCTATTTACATATAGTATATAGTGAATAAAGCACCCCCTCTTGTAAAATATAAGGATATTATAAGTCACCAAAAAGTGTCATGACCATATAAAAAAAGGCCGAAGGTTGAGTGTTTTTATACAGGCCATGGAACTCCAAGGTAACTTCTAATATCCTCATATTTTGCAACAGGGGTACTTTATTTATTATAATACACAAGTTTCAGTGAGTCATGTGACAGAAATGACATCACTACTCACCATTTATAACTGATGACATCACTAGTCACCGTTTATAAGGATACAATTTACAAAATATTCATGGCTTTTGTGTATTATATATCTATTATACATATACTGCAGACAAAGGAGACCTAAAACATGATGGAATGAGAAAGTAATTCTCATAAAGGATATGTATGGGCAGGGCACACTTATAGGTTGGTTACAGGTGTAATATGATGGAAAACAGATATCCATTGCCTGGTGAGGATCACATTTTTGGTTGTTAAACAGAGGCACAAACTGGTGAAGATCATATGTTTGCCAAATAGAGGGTTGTAACTTTTTGGGGATACAACCAGCAATTCTGAGTATTTCCTTTATTCTACACAGGTGCTAATTACAGAGGAAGCAGACCCTGCAGCTGTGGGGGGGGGGGAGCACCGTATAGTGGGAGAAATACCACCTCTGGTGAGGAAAAGATTTTTTAGGTGATATGTGGTGCCATTTAATCCTGTAACAAAGCAGCTTTTACTACTGATCCATTGATTGATGGAATTTCTCTAATGAAATTAAAAAATTTACTTATTTCATCAAATTTTAAGAGTTTAGAAATACATTCTAGCTTAAAAAACTAGAGGGAAAGAAATTAAACCAATTAACTTTTTAAAACCTAAATTAAAGTAACTATTAAAAATAGAATGCAATTGAAAAACATGTATTTGTACTGAAGTCTCCCATTTCAGATCAACTAATCAAAGAGGCTCTGCGGGGGGTTATGTAACAAAAGGCAAGTGTCAGTGACCAGTCAGCAACATGAAAGGGGGCACATAAGACATAACCGTTCAGTTTGTCTCCTGACGTGTGCTAAGGATGGAAAACAAATAAAATGTACAGTAAATAGGAGTAATAAGCTCACCTCTGTCTATTCACTGGATGATGTGTGTGTGTGTGTGTACAAGCACATAAACTATTATGAGACAAAGGGTGGAACTTTAAATAGCAGCATTTCATGTTTGGACAATTTAATGGCACAGCAGAACAGGGAGTTCCCTACTCACCCAAAAGCAAGAACCCTTTTTTTGTTTTAATGATCCTACTGAAAACCTAAAATGAAGTCCTGGGAGGGGCTACTTTATCACTTGAATCAACACAACACAAAATGAAGGTGGTTTGATACATGAGAGACGGGCTGTAGCTATGCAAGGCTATGGCTCTTACTGTCCTTCAGGACTGAAACTAAAGGCAGCCTATACAAAGTCACCAATAAAAGCATTACAATTCTACATCAACTTTATAAAAGCACATGTATAGTACATGGAAATGCTTAACTATATGTAATGTAATCAGTGCTAGAAAGACATTACATCCCCACCAATAAACTAACATTTAAAGGGCATGTAAAGTCTAAAATAGAATAAGGCTAGAGATGCTGTTTTTTATATACTAAATATAAACATGAAGTTACTGTACCACAAGCCTAATCAAACAAACAATTTATGTTTTCAAAGTTGGCTACAGGGGGCTGTCATCTTGTAACTTTATTAAACATCTTTGAAAGACTAAGACTGTGCACATGCTCAGTGTGGTCCGGGCTGCTTAGGGATCGTCTTAAACATAGCTGCTTGAGTTCTGCATGGCACAAACACAGACAGCATAACAATTTTTTTTTTTTTAGATGAGGACCATGTTTATCAGCTTACTGTTGGCACCATGTACTAAACATGCAATGAAAAAAAAAAAAGTTTATTGGCTTGACTGAAGCAGGTAATTGTATTGTGCAGCTAACAAATGGTTATATCCACTCTAACACCTGGTAGTTTCAGTTCAAAACAGATGTCTTTTGTTATGACTAAGTCTGCACTTACATACTATGCACCAGTATAGAAGAGGGGAGGACTGAGAGCCAGTGTGGTGCATGCCCTGTGGATGAGGCAGTGTATTTCAGGAGACTGAACACTCCCAGTTTAGCATCTCACCCTACTGCCATTGAGATAAGTGATCTGTTTAGCCGTGTGATTGCCTTAGCAGACCCAGTGGAAAGTCTTTATGCATCTGCAGGAAGGTTGGATGATCATTAAACTACTGAAGGCCTACATCACTCCTCCTGTGACATCGTTATTAAAGTCCTTGGTCTTGAAATAATTGCATTAGGCACTACCCCATCCATCAGACCTTTCCTTCTCCTTAAGGATCATACCTAAAAGCCCCAATAAACATGGGCTGAGGGATCATAGGTCAGTAGTAGATATTTAGGGTCAAAGTGAATATTCGAGTTAAAAAAATTCAAATTTCAAGCTAATTTTGTGTACTTTGACTAGGGAAAAGGGCAAATTCGATTCAAATTTGAAAAATGTTAGAAAATTCAAAATGTATCATGTACTGTCTCTTTAAAAATGTAACTTCGACCATTAGCCATCAAAAACCTGCCAATTGCTTATTTTAGGCTATGGGTGACTTTGAATAGTACAATTTGAAAGCGCTATTACTTAGATTCGTATGTTTCGAATTCAATCGAAAACGGACCTATTTGATAGGAAACTGACCTATTTGGGCACAAAAAAACCTTCAATTTAATTTCGGTTGGTCTTTTTGAAATGCTAATTTTGAAGTTTTTCAAATTCGAAATTAGACTCTGGAAAAATCTGACCCTTCGTAAAGGACTTGCAACCCACCATGAGAACCTTGGTTAAGGAAGCAGTCATTGGAAAAATTATACCAAACCACATTGTCTTCTTTCCATCTATTGTGTACACATGGACTTCTGTATCAGAGTTACTGTTTTCAGCTTAAACCTCGTGTTAGGGCTTGAGCATGCTCAGTTTGCTCCTCTCCCTGCTGTAATTTGAGCCCAGAGCTATGAGTGAGCAGGGAAACTTAAGCTAGATGTGAGGTCACACCAAGTGAATATGGCAGCTGCTATCCTAAACAGAGAGCTTCTAGAGCCATTTACTCAGGTATGGTAAAACATTCTACAGAGTAAATATAGTTATAGCTTGCACTATTGTGGCTTATCTATTGGCAATAAACTGCCTCAGTAGCTTTCCTTCTTTAAAAAAAACAAAAAAAAACATGGGACTCTGCTCTTCATGTAAACCTTTTGTATTGCAAAGAAACATGAGGTAAAAGAACCATTAGTCTACATGCTACAAAATGGGTGGTATCCCATTAGCAGTTCAGGTGGTTTTCTGAGTTCCAGTTCCATTGGCCTGTCCCTTGCAGCATATATAGATCATGGGAGCTGCTGCTGTTCAAATAAGCTCTTATAACAACTGAAAATGGGATTTGATTCCTCACATTTCACCCTTGTAATGAAATGTGCATTAGGTAAAGTATCTACATTCAGTTGTGCTCATTCATAATCAAGACCCAAGTGGCCAAAATATCTGAAAAAGTTAGTTCAAAAATGTACTTTGTAAAGCCATGGAAGCATACCAAGGAACGAATGCTTAGTTTATATTATATTATCTATTGCCTAAATATTATCCAATGCCTAAATGACATTGTAAAGAATCTTATTAGGCAAAGGAGTCGCACACGCACACCTGGCCTCTCCCAATAATTACGTACGGTGCCTGGGGTATAGGAGGACGGCCCCTCCAACATTAATGAGCATAAAATAACTCCAGCACACGTAGCATGCTCAAGGGATTGCTCCCGTGTTTAATGTCAATCCAACAATACAACGTTTCGGGGGCGTGCCCCTTCGTCAGGTGTAAAGAATCTTCCCAAACTGAAATATATATTTAAATATTGCCCTTTACCTCGAGCCCTATGTTTTTATGGTTTTTGTGTTCCCCCAGATCACCTGACCAGAAGTACTGCATCTTTAACAGGAAGAAGTGTGGAAGCAAAATGCCAAACTGTGTTAATTGGTGCATCTAACCCAACATAATATAGTTTGTGTGAACTTTGAATCGTAGGACCCCAGTGAGACCCCTAGTTCTTAAAATAGCAATTTTCGATTTAGGATTATGAAACTGCACATATTATAAGTGGCATTAAAATGAAGCAGGGCTTTACACAAGATATATTTTTATAGACATTTAGGTTGTGCAGGGGTATAGTTTTCCTTTAACATAAAGCTTAAAATATTTTAAAGAGATGGCTTATATAAAACACACGGGCAAGTTTGCAAATAATTGCATTCATTAAAGGCAAATAAGCATACTATTATAGGGTAAAGTGGATTGGCATAATTCTGTGCATGTCTCATAAGACCTTAAAAAGGTGCAAGGTAAAAGATCAATAGCTTGGGAACAGCCATTTTACAAAAATGTATAAATAGTTAAAAACATTTCATTAAACATTCCTGAAATATTCAACATTTTAGATCAATACATGATGGTTTCCTACCCATTATTCAGTGTACAAACCAAAAATACCACACAAGGTCAAAAATGATCACATTCTGTAAACATTTCTCAATTACAGATGCTAAAAACTGCAGTGAAAACCTTATAATAAGCATGCATCAAGCAATCTACAAAACAAAGCAATAACAAAGCAGTATTTTATTAAAGTTTATATAGAACAACTTGATTTTATGCTGGATTATTAATCGGTTCTGTGTGACTAAACAAATGACAGGAACAAATAAAATTAAAGATACACCGGCACACTGATGACAAAGGGAATCATCAAGACACCACAGCAAATTTCATTACACAGTAGAAAAAGTCGCTAACACTGCCTTAATATCAGTAAGGATTGTTAGAATAGAAGTGCTGGTAGATTTGTTTGCATGAAATTCAATACTATGTCACTACACAATTTATAGGGTATATTAAAAAGTTTTATACTTTGATACTGTATAAATATAGCTTACTGAACTGCTATTTTCTGCTAATGAGAAACTGAAAACACCACATCTACATTTTATCCTCATGCCCACTACACTTCCCAGTAACTAGAAGAACAACATTTAGTTTTGCACTTGTGTAGTAGGCAGGAACTACACTGACTAATTCAGAAGAATTCTCCGACATCAACTCTCTTGTCACGCAGTTTGCTCCTTGCCTTTGTTCGAGCTTTGAATGCAGCAGAGTTGTTCAAGTGCTGATGGAAAGGAAAAAGGGAATGTTATGCATGCAGATCAGTCAGCAGCACAGCAACTTATAGTGCAAGTTAGGTTCTAAGCACCAAGTATACTAAAAACATTACATTTATCCTTTTAGGACACGTTAAAATGATACAGTTGGCCATATGTGAAATAAAACTGGAAATATTTTGACAGAAGAAATTCATTCTGCGGCTCTTGGTATTAGTTACCAATGTCCTGCATTGTTCTGTGGACCTTAAGTACAAAGCATTGCAGCAACATAAGGTAGTTTGGATAAGAACAATGTTTTATCAGAGAAAGAAAGCAATTCTAAAGAAGCCGTATACAACTATTTACAGCTTTGTTCAGTGTGAATAAAAGGACATGTATTATGCTTTAAACTGTTTTTTTTAAAGAGGTTATTCACCTTACTAACTTTTAGTATAATGTACATAGTGCTATTCTGAGACAATTTGCAATTGGTTTTAATTTATTTGTGGTTTGAGTTTAGCTTTTTATTCAGCAGCTCTGCAATTTGCAGTTTCAGCATACTGGTTGCTAATGTCCATGTTACCCTAGCAATTGTGCATTGATCTAAATAAGATACTAGAATATGAGAGGATCTGAACAGAAAGGAGTAATAAAACGTACGAATAACAAAAAAATGTAGCTTTACAGAGCATTTGTTTTTAGATGGGGTCAGTGATCCCCATTTGAAAGTTGGAAAGAGTCAGATGACAAAGGCAAATAAAAAACTAAAAATAAATAAATGAAGACCAATTGAAGAGATCAGAATTGGCCATTCTGTAGCATACTAAAAGTTAACTTGAAGGTGAACCACCCCTTTAAGTTTTGCACCACTTCCAATTTTAAAGCACTAATGGATCACTGTTTTAAGACAAACTCCCCCTGTAATCTGGAGGATTTTTTAGTTAAAATAGGTAAGGCATTTTCAGAACAAGCATTATGCATTGAAGGTATATTGAAAGGTTTACTTCCCCATTAATGAAATGTTGCCTGTCTGGGGAAACGTCATACTCCCAATACATAAGAGTGCTCACCAGTACAAAGCCTGTGTTCCACACTTATTTTGAGGAAACTGGATTTACAGTGCAAAATTATTGGGTGGGCTAGAAGAGAACCTATTGGATAACTAGAAAGGGAAGTTTTAGAACAAACTTTATGTTGGTTTGAAAAAAACATTTGAAGTCCCTGAATGCAATCTGATTGGCTGTTGTTGGCTCCACCCAGTGGAGTCCTCCAGTGAACAACTGAGGAGTTTGGGGACCGTGGCATTAATACTGTGCAGCAGATTCAATTTTCCCATTGGGTTGTTCAGAGTGCTGCCTTAAATTAGACAAAGAACAGGATCACAAAGAAAAGCACAAGCAACCTGCTCCACAAAAAAGTGTGAGAGTTTGGGTGTTGTACCCCTAAAACTGTAGGAAAAGCATTTAAAACAATGGGGGCACTAAGAATAAGCAGAAGAATAAGTAAAGTCAAAAAACAATGTTGGTTTTTAAACCAACATAATAAAACTGCTACTTGAGGTCTGATTAAAGTAAACTTCTGCATTGAACTGGAATTTACCATGCTAGTACAAGGTCATGGAAGTTTAAAATGTGTCATTGTGTTTTAGCATTCTATTTTCTCTTCTACAGACCAGGAAAAACTTTGTACAAAGCCTACACAAAAACAGCAACAAGTTTCTATTACAGACAAACTCTATTCATTGATAGACATACCCTTTCCTCACGGGATACTTTCATTGCTTTAATAGTGGCAGTATCCAGCAGCAGCGGTGGGCCAAGCTCAAATATACTGCGCAGAAATACATTTGTCTAGAGAGAAAGGAATTCGTGTAAACCTTAGAAAACCATGTAATCATGTGGATTATAAACTTATTGTGACCTTTACCCAATAAACTTAATTTATTAATAAACCATGCTAAGCAGTTTCTCAGTATACATAAAAACACATTTAATGGCTTCAAAGTAAATTGTAAGTTGAATTGCTTTAGAAAGCAGTATCGATCCAGCTATTTCTATTTTATGCATTACTCAAGACTCCTGAAACAGTCTGACAATTTTACAGACCTGAAGGAAAACTTGACTTTTTAACCAAAGAAAATGGATAAACAAGCACTGCTTTCAGTTGCAACTACATTTACACAACTTCTCAATCACAGTTTAAAGTATATTGGGAAGTTGCTTAGAATTCCATTTTCTTTTTGTAAAAGAAAAAAAATGGTTGGCGATTCCTTGGAATGGTATACAAACACCCAAGAAATCTTCACACAACCTGACTATCTGCAGTTTCATGGGTGGCAAGAGACTCAGCAATCCAGCCAGAGTCCTGGATAGTAACAATGGGCAGGGTTTGGGTGGAGCAGGAGACGATAGGCAGCCATACAGGGCTCCAGGGTTAATTATGGCAAATATGTATTCAGTTTACTCATTTATCTTCATTAAGAGATTCATTTTGGCTCCAGAAGTAAGGTTAGCATGTTCATTCAGCAAAGTAACCCTGCAAAATTGTGATCAAATAAAGTGCTAACCATATCTGCTTCTACATCTTGTATCAGGGGTCCCCAACCTTTTGAACCCATGAGCAACATTCAGAAGTAAAAGGAGATTGGGAGCAACACAAGCATAAAAAAATTCTCAGGTGCCAAATAAGTGCTGTGATTGGCCATTTGGTAGCCCCTATGTGGATTGTCAACCTACATTGAGGCTCTGTTTGGCAGTACACCTGGTTTTTATACAACCAAAACTTGTCTCCAAGCCTGGAATTCAAAAATAAGCGCCTGCTTTGAGGCCACTGGGAGCAACATCCAAGGGGTTGGAGAGCAACATGTTGCTCACGAGCTACTGGTTGGGGATCACTGTCTTAGATTAATGTTCTGCTAAGTTTGATGGCACATGGGGAGATTTGCTGGCCATGGTAAAATCTTTGCTGCGTCTTGTCTCCTGAAAACACTTTAACATGAGCAACAATGTAAGTCAATATAGGCTTTGCCTCGACTAATAGTCACTCAGTTGCCTCATGAGGGAAACACGTGACTTTGGAAAACCAAGTAACACGTTTTTCCACAGTGGGAAAGTATTTTCAGGAGATGGGTCACCTTCAGTGGTGCATTTTAGCACAGGAAAAAACTCCTTGCCCCCAATAGTTTCAAAAGGGATGAAGATAAGGATATGTAAACCAGCTCTAACTTGTAAACTTACCAGAAGGTGAAACTGCATTCCAGATCCAAAAAGCTCCTTAAAGGTACCATATGTAAGCCGCTTAACCCAGCTGTCTATATGCATGCGTTCCCTTCCAAATCTTATCATTTCTGGCTGAAAGTCCCCTTCCTAGAAAAGGATAGAAAATGTTTACTGGAGGTTTGTTCAGTATCAGAATATTTTACACACACAAAAAATGTAATTTAAAAAAAAAAAAAAAATCAAGATTGCATTACTACCTTCTAGCAATATGCATACATTGTTACAAAAAGGTGTGTATCCCTTGAGTAGGTTTACTACTTAATCTCAAGGACGTCGATGGGCCAAAAATTTGTGCACAAATATTTAGACCTTGTAGTGTTTGCTTCAGCTTTTAAAGGGGGTTGTAAACCCAAACCACAGTAAATGTAACATGAGGTGTAAAAGTACTGGGAGAGCAAAGAATGTTAGGATCATTGAAACTCTGGACCTTTAAATAGCTGTTGAGCCAATCTTGCTTTTAGGAGGCTAAATATCACAGAAAACACAAAAGAAATGTACACTGAAATGTGCTCAGATGAAGTTAACCAAGATTATGCCAATTCATTTTTGAGTTGAGATCCATTTTTATAAATCAGCCTTTTTTGCAATGTAGGCTTTCACATAGGGTTCTGTGGAGACCACTTGTGTAGTAGATAAAACGTATTTTGAGGAATATTGTAATAAATATTACCTCTATAGCTCGAAGGACATCTCGAAAAACAGATCTCTGCTTTCTTCTGTCTGTCTTTGCTCTGTGTTTATTGCAGTCTGTAGCCAAAGATTTCAATGTTTGTGTCAAGGGTTCCAAATCTTCAAAATAAAAATCCTGAGCAATTGAGAATAAAGTACAAAAGTTATAAACAGAAGTTTTCACTTCTCATTTAATGCATACAGCAAACTTGTTTAACCATGCTACAGTAATGTGTAGCACCTGAAAGTGAACTTGTCACTTTAAATTTCAGTATTCTATTTAATTACAAGCGTATTGTATGCTGTTTAGTAATTAAAACGGTCTGGGCATTCCATGCTCCAAAAATATATTTAAAATCTTGAGTTACTGAAGGACATGGCATCAACAAAGCTATATGTAGGTTGAGACAAGAGGTTTACAATCCCTCATGCTAAGCTATTTCTTTTAATGGGCTTTCAAGTGTGAGGTATAACATAATTCAGACAGCACCTCTAAGGGTAATGGAACATTTTATCCGCTGGCATTGAAAATACCCATCTACTCCAACCGCACATTTTTGTGCAAAAACCCACTCAGTTTTTCGACAGATGCTATGCCCAGAACATGTGCTGGGAATCTGCAGAAAATATGGAAATCCACTGGGGTATCTTTAGAGTAAACGGATCTTAACTGATAAAGGGCTATGGAGGTCATGGGCTGCTACAGAATTCTAAAGAAGAACTATGGGGATTTCACACATTCTCTTTTGAAGGATAATCAACAGGAAGCATGTTTAAACTACTCTTATCCTTCCTGTATCCTTAGGAAAAAGCTTACGCAGGTTGCCCTGAATTAATTTGGCATCTTTATTAGTAACTGCCTTCCCATCTACGGCATTCCCGATATGAAAGCCAAAACCATTGCTTAGCAGCAGAGCATAATGTATATTTACACTACTAGCAATAAATTTTAAAAAATCATTAAGGGATACCAAAATAAGCTAGTAGTCTCTTCTCTGGATATATTTAAAGCATTTGTTTGATATGATATTATGTTGATATATTTCAGATTAGTCCCAAACAAAAAAGTAAAAATGTTCCTTATTTACTCACTGCATCTGCTTCACGTGCCAGCTCAAACAAGAGGGCCAGAGTCTCCCCAGCAGCAATTCTCATATTCACTTCACAACAAGCTAACAGACGTGGAAGTTTACGGAGATGTCTGAAAAGCACACAATCCAGTTAGTCATGCATTGATCTATAAAAAAAACCCCACAAACACTCATGTAATTTCTAGGCACATCTTTAAACGCAACAGCCAATTTCTACCCTATATAAAATGGGTAAGTATATGTAGAAGAAAGTGTTCACTGCATCCACACTAAAAACCCTGGAGCCCAGTACAACATTTTAGGGTAACACTTTCCAGGATATGCAACCTGTGAAACTGTAACAGAACACACAATGTGAAGAATTGCCACTCAGTGAGTATTGACCAGTTAGATTCATGAGCAAAATAAAGTGACTGTGTAGGTTTCATTATAGGATAAACTAATCATCAGGGTGTCAAATATTAGGAAATTCCCAGTGGTTACCCCATCTTACCAGATACCTCAGGTGCTTGTTTGCAAAAAAAAAAAAAAACTGCACTGGTCTGGGGTTTTCTATAGAAGCTCTTAGACTTCGTTGCAACTTTTGTCTTTTGTTCTGGTCAGGCACAGATGGCTTTTTTGCTTTACTGTGCATGCACCTGCCCAGGCCAGTGGGAGAGACAGAAGTAGGTGTATGTAACGTTTTACTAAAACTGTTGCTTCTTAGTGACAGAGGAACTTTGCAAAGAGGCAGGATTCCCTGGTAGCAAGTAAATAAATAAATGGATTGCGCACTCAGACTTGTATAAAAAGCCAAAATGTATTAAATCATATCAGTAAACTTTTTGATTCATTTTGTATTTATACGTTTTTTGCCCCTGATTAAGACCACTGCGGTGGTCGAAACAAGTTGGGTTTTCTGCGATGTTGTAAGTTTTTACTGATAGGATATAATAAATTTTGACTTTATACAAGTCTGAGTGTGCAATCCATATATTTATTTATATGATACCTATCAGGAGGCAGCCCCCCTTGGATTAGCACCTCAGCATGGCCCACAGGGTGTGCGCCTTCCAAATGCTAATGTGTCCCTGGTAGCAAGGACTGTACTATATGCTACTCAAAAGACGAGCAAGTTGCTGTTGTGTGAGCACAGGGACTGTCAAAAGGACAGAGTAATTTTCATTTGGTTGTACAGGATAAGTTCGCCCAAATGTGGCAGTGTGTCCTTTGAGGACAGATTATTTGCCACAAAGACTGCCAATTTTAGGTTTTTGAGGATTCAGAAATATTAAATTTGCTTTCTTCTAAACACTAATTTTACTGATAGGATATAATAAATTTTGACTTTATACAAGTCTGAGTGTGCAATCCATATATTTATTTATATGATACCTATCAGGAGGCAGCCCCCCTTGGATTAGCACCTCAGCATGGCCCACAGGGTGTGCGCCTTCCAAATGCTAATGTGTCCCTGGTAGCAAGGACTGTACTATATGCTACTCAAAAGACGAGCAAGTTGCTGTTGTGTGAGCACAGGGACTGTCAAAAGGACAGAGTAATTTTCATTTGGTTGTACAGGATAAGTTCGCCCAAATGTGGCTGTGTGTCCTTTGAGGACAGATTATTTGCCACAAAGACTGCCAATTTTAGGTTTTTGAGGATTCAGAAATATTAAATTTGCTTTCTTCTAAACACTAATAAATACACAAGCAAAGATCTTGTTGAAACCCTATGTGCCTGTCTCTAATCTGTTTTAAAAGGAGCTTCCACTACCTTAAAAGCAATTCCTCACAACTGGTATAGTTGTAGTATTTGCACAGAACATGGTAAATCTAAAGAGTTGCCTCTATAGTGGCATTTCATTTAATGCCTTGTTTTGATGGTCATCATTCCTATACACAAAGTGTTCCATAACCACAATTGCAGCTTATTAAAATTGAACCACAAGTCAATTTCTATAAAAGGAGGAAGATCAAACCTAAAGTGAGACCGAATGCAAGATATATAATTAAAATTCCTCCAATGCAGTATTACTGCAGTCCTTAATCACTGCAAGGAATTAAATTACATGGATTGCTGTACTTTACTATTAAGTGTATTACATATTTACCAGATAATGTACCTACATGTCAAGTTTCTTCTTTACTTCACTGTTATGGCAGATCGTCAGCAAAAGGGTCCATGATTGGAGAGCCTGGATGTGAAGTGCTGAACAGTTATCAGCTCCACCCTCTGAATGATACTGCTTTGTGAACAGATTCTCCATGCACTCCATTGTGGTGTATAAATCCTGATAAGATAAGGAATTAAATAAAAAAAGAAAGAAAGCCAGCAGTCCTACCCGATTCATATACAAAAGACATTTACCTCAACATCATCAGTAGCAATGAAGCAACAGAGTCCGAGATATGTAGCACACTGTTGAAGTAAAGAATATATTTAGGCAAATATAGTCAAGAGTTTTGTCATTTATGGTCATTTCACCCATATACGTTTGTACAGTGAAATGAAACAAAGTTCCTCTAGGACAGTGATCCCCAACCAGTAGCTCGTGAGCAACATGTGGCATGTTTTGGTTGTATAATAACCAGGTGTACTGCCAAACAGAAACTCAATGTAGGTTGACAATCCACATAGGGGCTACTAAATGACCAATCACAGCACTTATTTGGCACCCCGGGAACATTTTTCATGCTTGTGTTGCTCCCCAACTCCTTTTACTTCTGAATGTTGCTCACGGGTTCAAAAGGTTGGGGATCCCTGCTCTAGGACCATGGTGCTACACACAACATAGATGTAGCAGACAACAAGTGCAAAAATATGCAACTCCTGCAAGACAGGACAGCATAGTGCAGGGACAAGACAGTACACACTAGGCAGATGTAATATGTTAAGTAAATAATGCTAAACGTCAGACATGATGGGTGTATCATTGTGATATGATAGTACTAAGAACATGATAGAGATTTATTTCAATTCAAGATAAGAGTTATTTGCACTCATAATTAATGGTCTAAACAGGAGTGTAAAATCTTAAAGATAAAACCTTTATTCATCTAGGTACAGGTTTTAAGAAACATTTAAGATAATCTTTATTTGTGACTAGATAAATAGATCAGAAAGCCATAGGGTAGGGGCACACTGGGCGATTCAGGGAGATTAGTTGCCTGGCGTCTTTGCGGCGACCAATCTACACAAACACTTTCCCTCCGTCTTGCGCCGGCTATAACAAAAAGTTGCCGGCGGCATGGCACACACGGTGCTTCTTATTCTGAAGTCGCCCCACGAGGAAACTTTGGACGACTTCGGAATACGGAGCGCCGCGTGTACCATGCCACAGGCGACTTTACATTATAGCCAGCACAAGACAGAGGGAAGACATTCGGGGAGATTGGTCGCCGCAAAGATGAGTCGATTAGAGGGGAGATTTAGTCGCCTGTCGACTAAACATCAACCACAGAGACCAGCACAATGCATAATTTATAGGGCAAATGGCACTTCAAGATGTAGAGTGGGTCAATGGTCCACTTGTCAGCACCATATATTACACAGAATGTTAAGAGTTGAAATTTTGGTTGCTGCCGAGATCAGTGATCTAAACCCCCATATTAAAAATGACATTTACTATAAAAATTAAGATAAATTGAAAGTATACAATATTCTTTACAAGCAAACCTCCCCTTTTAAATCACGTTTGCCTTGGAGTTGCAGCTATTAAATAAGAGCCATCTGCTTCAGATACTTACAGCTTGCCGTGCTTGTGTGTTTGCACTCCTATCACAAACAATGGTTTTTAGAACTGGAGCAACGGTTCGGAATACTTCCTCGCTTTCAATTCCTGATCCAAGCTGACAACAAAGGAGGCAAGCAAGGGCTGCTGCTACCTGCTGCTCTTCACTTTTCCCTGGAAACGGATAAGATTTAAGGATTAGCTTCTCACTTTAATGAAACGGCCTTATGAACTTCTGACTTTTTTTTTTTCATCAGAGTTTATAGTGGAATACTCTGCATGCTCTTACAAATGCTATATTCAGTATTGTGTGGTACAATTTTATCCAACTACTTTCTCTGGTTAAGGATGCGGAATACAAAAATAAATTTAGAAAACTGTGCAGGGGTTTGTAAATAGTTGCATCTTTGAGTTTTAAAAAAAGAACATTTGTCACTGGCAACAAATTGGGTAAAATCCCTTCCAAATTCTGGGACTGATTTTGCCACTCACATGCAGGGCCAAATGGAGTTTATCCAAGGCAACGATCGGATCATACTCTGTGACCACTGTTCCCTCTAAGCTGTGCACTTGCAGATGAATTTTGAGGCCAGCGCACAAAGAATTGTGTGAAAACACAATTTTGAAGAGTGCACACCATTCTAAAAACCGCACAAATGTTTTTTTGCACATGACCAAGAAGCAATTAAAGGGAACATTGATTACAACCTATATGGAACCAGTTCGACAAGGACTGCTGTATCGATGCTGATGTGGTCCTTACCAGACAATTTGCAAACCTGCCTGTACTGGCCATGCTATAGCTAAACTGAGTTATTGCTGATTTAGGAAACAAACTTTAACCCTTTCCCTGCCAGCCGTTTTGTCCTAGATGCGAACATCTACTGCCAAGCAGTTTTTAGATATTTTGCACTCTTTCACTTTAAGGGCCTTTCCTGGGGTGGTCTTTTAGTTAACCCAGGAAAACAATATATTGTTTTTTTCAGGACAACCTGAACTTTCACAATATGCAAGAATTTTGGTGTAATTCTACTTCTCTAAAAAAATATTGGATTCTAAGTGTCAAATAAAATGAAAAAAATCATGTTGCACGAAGAACAATCACATATATCAGAAACATCATTCATTTTACGTACGAGAACACAGCTGATTTAGAAAGGTCTATGTCTCCTGAACGCGACAATACCAAATATATATAGTTTTATGGAGATTTCTCACTTGTATAGCTCAAAATCTACAAGCAGTACACAACCAAATTTCCAAAGCAACACTCCCCAAACGGCATACTTTTGATTTCAAGGCCAAACATTCCACTAACAGTAGGTTTACCCAAGAAAACTACCCATTACTAGAAAGAACAGATTCTGGTGAATCAAAAATGGGTAGAAATATCTTTGTACTCCAAACCACCAAGTTGCAATTGTTTCCTAAAGTTATAGTGTTTTATAGAAATTGGTGAATTTTTTGAAAAATGACCTCAAAGCTTCCACTCTACAGCAACATATCTCCCACACATCATTAGGTATCAATGTAAAACACCCCAAATATAAAATCCTGGGTCCACTGAACAGTTTGATGCCCAATATGAATAGATGTACCCAAGCACGTGGCATAGGAGGCCCCAAAAGGAAGACCCCCCGTTTGTTCTGTAATTTCAGATACTGCAAAATCAACACATTTACATCGTTTTGGGGGGCGGCAAAGGTAGAAAACAGTACGTTCACCCCAGAAAACCATATATTTTCGGAAAGTACACATTCCCCTGAATCTAAATTGGGTATGCATGTCTTTCTACGCCAAAGTACCAAGCCGCAAATCATTCCTAAATTTGGTGATTTTGGGGACATTTCCAAAAATGACTTCAAAATTTCGACCCTGCAGCATCGTATTACCCACATACTTTTAGGTATCAAGACAAATCACCCCAAATATGAAAGCCTGGGGTCCTCTGAACAGTTTGATGCCCAATATGTATAGGTGTACCCAAGCACGTGGCGTATAGGGGCCCCAAAACGAAGACCCCCATATGGTCTGTCATTTCAGGTACTGCAAAATCAACACATTTACATTGTTTTGAGGGGGGCAAATGTAGAAAAAAGTAAGTTCACCCCAGAAAACCATATATTTTCGGAAAGTACACATTCCCACGGATCTAAATTGGGTATGCATGTCTTTGTACTCCAAAGTACCAAGCCGCAAACCATTCCTAAATTTGGTGATTTTGGGGACATTTCCAAAAATGACTTCAAAATTTCGACCCTGCAGCATCGTATTACCCACATACTTTTAGGTATCAAGACAAATCACCCCAAATATGAAAGCCTGGGGTCCTCTGAACAGTTTGATGCCCAATATGTATAGGTGTACCCAAGCATGTGGCATATAGGGGCCCTAAAAGGAAGACCCCATATAGTCTGACATTTCAGGTACTGCAAAATCAACACATTTACATTGTTTTGGGGGGGCAAAAGTAGAAAACAGTAAGTTCACCCCAGAAAACCATATATTTTCGGAAAGTACACATTCCCACGAATTCAAATTGGGTATGCATGTCTTTCTACGCCAAAGTACCAAGCCGCAAATCATTCCTAAATTTGGTGATTTTGGTGACATTTCCAAAAATCACCTCAAAATATCTACCCTGCAGCATCGTATTACCCACATACTTTTAGGTATCAAGAGAAATCACCCCAAATATGAAAGCCTAGGGTCCTCTGAACAGTTTTGATGCCCGATATGTATAGGTGTACCCAAGCACGTGGCATACAGGGGCCCCAAAAGGAAGACCCCCATATAGTCTGTCATTTCAGGTACTGCAAAATCAACACATTTACATCGTTAGGGGGGGGGCAAAAGTAGAAAACAGTAAGTTCACCCCAGAAAACCATATATTTTCGGAAAGTACACATTCCAACGAATCCAAATTGGGTATGCATGTCTTTCTACGCCAAAGTACCAAGCCGCAAACCATTCCTAAATTTGGTGCTTTAGGTGACATTTCCAAAAATCACCTCAAAATATCTACCCTGCAGCATCGTATTACCCACATACTTTTAGGTATCAAGACAAATCACCCCAAATATGAAAGCCTAGGGTCCTCTGAACAGTTTGATGCCCGATATGTATAGGTGTACCCAAGCACGTGGCATACAGGGGCCCCAAAAGGAAGACCCCCATATAGTCTGTCATTTCAGGTACTGCAAAATCAACACATTTACATCGATTTGGGGGGGGCAAAAGTAGAAAACAGTAAGTTCACCCCAGAAAACCATATATTTTCGGAAAGTACACATTCCAACGAATCCAAATTGGGTATGCATGTCTTTCTACGCCAAAGTACCAAGCCGCAAATCATTCCTAAATTTGGTGATTTAGGTGACATTTCCAAAAATCACCTCAAAATATCTACCCTGCAGCATCTTATTACACACATACTTTTAGGTATCAAGACAAATCACCCCAAATATGAAAGCCTAGGGTCCTCTGAACAGTTTGATGCCCAATATGTATAGGTGCACCCAAGCATGTGGCATATAGGGGCCCTAAAATGAAGACCCCCATATAGTCTGTCATTTCAGGTACTGCAAAATCAACACATTTACATCGATTTGGGGGGGGCAAAAGTAGAAAACAGTAAGTTCACCCCAGAAAACCATATATTTTCGGAAAGTACACATTCCAACGAATCCAAATTGGGTATGCATGTCTTTCTACGCCAAAGTACCAAGCCGCAAATCATTCCTAAATTTGGTGATTTAGGTGACATTTCCAAAAATCACCTCAAAATATCTACCCTGCAGCATCGTATTACACACATACTTTTAGGTATCAAGACAAATCACCCCAAATATGAAAGCCTAGGGTCCTCTGAACAGTTTGATGCCCAATATGTATAGGTGTACCCAAGCATGTGGCATATAGGGGCCCTAAAATGAAGACCCCCATATAGTCTGTCATTTCAGGTACTGCAAAATCAACACATTTACATCGATTTGGGGGGGGCAAAAGTAGAAAACAGTAAGTTCACCCCAGAAAACCATATATTTTCGGAAAGTACACATTCCAACGAATCCAAATTGGGTATGCATGTCTTTCTACGCCAAAGTACCAAGCCGCAAATCATTCCTAAATTTGGTGATTTAGGTGACATTTCCAAAAATCACCTCAAAATATCTACTCTGCAGCATCGTATTACCCACATACTTTTAGGTATCAAGAGAAATCATCCCAAATATGAAAGCCTAGGGTCCTCTGAACAGTTTGATGCCCAATATGTATAGGTGTACCCAAGCACGTGGCATATAGGGGCCCTAAAAGGAAGACCCCCCCTTGTATGTTCTGTCATTTCAGGTACTGCAAAATCAACACATTTACATCGTTTTGGGGGGGGCAAAGGTAGCAAAAAGTAAGTTCACCCCAGAAAACCATATATTTTCGGAAAGTACACATTCCCACGAATCTAAATTGGGTATGCATGTCTTTCTACTACAAAGTACCAAGCCGCAAACCATTCCTAAATTTGGTGATTTTGGGGACATTTCCAAAAATGACTTCAAAATTTCGACCCTGCAGCATCGTATTACCCACATACTTTTAGGTATCAAGACAAATCACCCCAAATATGAAAGCCTGGGGTCCTCTGAACAGTTTGATGCCCAATATGTATAGGTGTACCCAAGCACGTGGCGTATAGGGGCCCCAAAACGAAGACCCCCATATGGTCTGTCATTTCAGGTACTGCAAAATCAACACATTTACATTGTTTTGAGGGGGGCAAATGTAGAAAAAAGTAAGTTCACCCCAGAAAACCATATATTTTCGGAAAGTACACATTCCCACGGATCTAAATTGGGTATGCATGTCTTTGTACTCCAAAGTACCAAGCCGCAAACCATTCCTAAATTTGGTGATTTTGGGGACATTTCCAAAAATGACTTCAAAATTTCGACCCTGCAGCATCGTATTACCCACATACTTTTAGGTATCAAGACAAATCACCCCAAATATGAAAGCCTGGGGTCCTCTGAACAGTTTGATGCCCAATATGTATAGGTGTACCCAAGCACGTGGCGTATAGGGGCCCCAAAACGAAGACCCCCATATGGTCTGTCATTTCAGGTACTGCAAAATCAACACATTTACATTGTTTTGAGGGGGGAAAATGTAGAAAAAAGTAAGTTCACCCCAGAAAACCATATATTTTCGGAAAGTACACATTCCCACGGATCTAAATTGGGTATGCATGTCTTTGTACTCCAAAGTACCAAGCCGCAAACCATTCCTAAATTTGGTGATTTGGGGGACATTTCCAAAAATGACTTCAAAATTTCGACCCTGCAGCATTGTGTTACCCACATACTTTTAGGTATCAAGACAAATCACCCCAAATATGAAAGCCTGGGGTCCTCTGAACAGTTTGATGCCCAATATGTATAGGTGTACCCAAGCACGTGGCGTATAGGGGCCCCAAAACAAAGACCCCCATATGGTCTGTCATTTCAGGTACTGCAAAATCAACACATTTACATTGTTTTGGGGGGGGCAAAGGTAGAAAAAAGTGCGTTCACCCCATAAAACCATATATTTTTGGAAAGTACACATTCCTGCGAATCCAAATTGGGTATGCATGTCTTTGTACTCCAAAGTACCAAGTCGCAAGCCTTTCCTAAATTTGGCGATAAAAGCAACTGTTTTTACATTTCTGAAAATCGCCTAAAAATATTGCAATTGGCCGCATTTATCTCACCCAATTTCTTACATACAATTGTAAAACACCATAAATATTGATGCCAAGGGTCTACTGAACAGTTTGATGCCCAATATGCATAGATATACCAAGGCAGCTGGCATGTGCGGACCCCAAATAAAAATAGTGAATATGAGTTTTCTCCGCTGCCCATTCGCCTTCTGTGAACATAGACCCTTGACTTCATATTATTTGCCTCAAGACCCTCCTAACAGCAATGACCCCCCAAAACCATACATTTTTGGAAAGTACACATTCTGCCGATTCCAACAAAGATAACGACGTCTTTCTACACGAAACTACCAAACTGCAAAGCTTTTCTAAACATATAGGTTTTTACAACATTTCTGAAAATCGCCTAAAAATGTTGCAGTTTGCCGCATTTATCGGACACAATGTTTTACGTACAAAGAAAAATCTCTCTAAATATGGACGTCAGAGGTCTAATAAATAGTTTGATGCCCAATATGTATAGATTTACCAAAGTATGTGTTGTGTATGGACCCCAAATGAAAAACGTAACTATGAATTTTCACGCTAGCCAACTAAGCTGCAGAAAAGAGAACCCTAACTGTACGTTATGTGCCGTAAGACCCCCAAACTGTAAAAAGACCCCCAGAAACCCATATATTTTTGGAAAGCACATATTTTGGCGGATCAAACTAAGTAAAATCTATCTTTCTATACCAAAGCACCAAACAGCAAAACGATACTAAAGATACATAGGGAACAATAATGCAGGGATAAAATTGCAATAAAACCACAAAAATAGCGTAAATCAATGAAATAACAAAATAATTGTTCTGACAGCGTAATTAGTGGCCGAAATCGATTATCCAATAGTCACGCTGCCAAAATAACACGTTTTTAGGCAAAAAAAACAAAAGATAACAGTATAATGAATTCGTAAAAAAAAAAAAAACACCTGTTTGTGTATACATATTTGTGCACTAATAAAAGTTATCTGAGTGTGCAAATACATGTAAATAAGTGTAAATAAGTGTAAATAACTGTACAAAAGGGACCAAGTGTGCTAAAATTAAAAAAAAAAAATTTAAAAAAATTCCAATCTTTACTAAAATGCATAAATGTACTGTAAGTATGTGTAGGTGCAGGTAAGTGTGTAAAAAAACGTGCACTTACCGTTTTTGGAGCAGGAGAATCGCTGTCTTCTTTGGAGGAGTCCTGGCAGCGTGTCTGCAGAGTTGCTGCGCAGCAGGAAGTGCGTGGGCGGCTCTGCAGGCAGGAAGAAGGTGAGTGTAGTAGCAGACGCTCCATGCGATGCGTCTGCTACTTTGAAGTCGGATCTGCGACAATCGAGTCGCAGATCCGACTTGACAGCCCCCCAGCCTCGTTGCCTAGGGGGCTGTCTTCTCTCCCCACTCTCTGCGGAGGCGGCAAAAGCCGCCGAAGCAGAGAGAGCGCTCAGCTGCTAAAGAACGTACAATGTACGTTCTTGGCAGCCTGAGCATTTGCCTGCCAGCACGTACGCCGTACGTGCTTGGCAGGCAAAGGGTTAAACCTACACTGCAAAACCTCAGTACCTGTTAATATATCTTACCTTTTTTCAGGCAGCGTTCAATGCTATCTGTTAAGGTCATTCTTCTTTCCGAAATAAAATCATAAAGTATCTTAGATGACAATCCAGTCTTCAGACCTTCCAGGGCAGCTTGCCTCGTCTTTGCACTGTCAAAAAAATTGGGAGTTAGAGATAAAATTTGAGAAGATAAACATTCAGCAAGACACTAGCAACTCCTTTGGATATGGGGGCACAGACCAAAAAACCTTAATCAGATAATCAGACTAAAGAGGCCTGGTTGCATGGATACAGACTAATTAGTTCTGTTGCATCACCACCAGTGTTTTTATGATCTTTGACTAACACTAGATGAGCCAGTTGAACTGCACAATAAGCATGTGGAGTGCCACTTGCTCTCAAAATAAAGTCTAAAAAGATAGCAGAAGTAGCTTCTGTGAGCAAAATTAAAGGTCTGGACCATTACTGAACCTGGGGACTTTTACATACATAGTATTTCTGCCCATTTTTAGGTTTAACAGTAAAAGCAAAACAGCCCATAATGAAGTTTTAGGCTCATGAAAATAGCTTACCTTTTATCCATTGTTAGGTCAATTAATCCTTTTAGTTTGTATTCAAAGTCTTCTTGGGCAGCAAACTCATCCACCTCTGTACCTGTCAGTTGCATAAGGGATAGGTTACAAAAAATTTAGCAAACCAAAACATTAGGCTGAGGGCAACACAAGGCACAGTCTCTGTAGTCAGCACAGGCCAATACTGTGCCTGTCAGTGTTATGGAAAAGCTGAACAGATTGGAGCATATTGGCTTCTCTTCACCTGCAGGGAAAATGCAGGAAAAGAAAAGAACAGACTGCATCGTGTGTGCCCTCAGCCTTAGGCTAAAGCCACACAGGCAGCTTCTCTGCCTGTGTTTAAATGCAGGTGGAGAAAAAGCTGATCTGCTTCCATCTGCTCTGTGGTAGAAGTACAATGATGGGTGTTTAATTCCACTTTGTGTGTCCACAGAGCAGATGGGAGTGGATTGGCCTGGTGTGCCATTAGCCTTAAGCAGCTAATAAGCCAACCTACCATCTTCAGCAAAGCTGGCAACATCACTGAAGCTACTGCAGTGGCTCATGGTTTCTATGGAGGAATCATCATCGCTAAATGCTTGAACATTCTTGTGCTGGCCACCTACAAGGTAAATATACATTAATGTGCTTACATTTATAAATGTCATCACAGATTTCTATTCCAATGCTACTAAATACCATGATACAGCCTCAAAAAAGAAACCAGAGACAGATATTGGGTGCTGACCCATGTATGGGACCAAATGAATGGCTTCTGTGAATTATAACCAAAGGGCTATATCCTACCTATTTGCTGGGGACTTCATATGTAGACAGCACCCCCACCCCACAGTCTAAATCAGGGATCCCCAACCTTTAGAACCTGTGAGCAACATTCAGAAGTAAAAGGAGTTGAGGAGCAACACAAGCACGATAAATGTTCCTGGGGTGCCAAAAAAGGACTGTGATTGGCCATTTAGTAGCCCCTATGTGGATTGTCAACCTACATTGAGGCTCTGTATTCTGGTCAACAATATGGGTAACCAAAATGGACAATGATCTGTTTGATGACTGCAAACTGAACATGTTTTATGCTGCTTTACAATTAGAGATAAAACCATTTCTCAAACTCTTATTATTAAAAGATATGGAACCAGTTCTACAGAATGCTTGGGAACCTGGAGTTTTCCATACCTTATACTCTAAAAAATAAATGTAAACATGAATTAAACCAAATGAGATTGATTTGCATCCATAAAAGGTTTAATTACATTAGTTGGGATCAATTAGAAATTACAAATTATTTCCTTGATCTCTATAAACAAACAGTAACTTGTACTTGATCCCAACTAAGATATACTAATTGATCCCAACAAAAATATAATCGTTATTGAGGCAAAGCAATCCTATTGGGCTTAAACAATGTTTAAATTATTTTAGTAGAGGTATGGCGATCCAAATTACACAAAAAACCATTATATGGACTGCCCCAGGTCAAACATTCTGGGTAACCTATACCAATACATGTAGAAAAAAAAATGTCTGCAAATGGGTATCACTTAAGAATTCAAGTTGTGTCATGTGCCAGCCACAGTGCAATTCAGATAGGTGCGTTGCTGTATTTCTATTAACCCTTTAAGTGCCAGCCGTTCTTTGAACATTTTGTGCTCGCTCGTTTTAGGGGCATTTCCTCGGGGGAGTTTTTAGTTTACCTAGAAAAACTATACATGGTTTGGTTTTTTTTGGGGGGGGGGGGAGAACCTGAGCTTTCTAATCTAAAGGATAAAATCATAACCAATTACCAAGGGTATCCTTTGTGTGTTTTTTGAAACTAAAATTAAATTTATAATGCACACTACATAGCAAAGTAAATAAAAACATGATATAATCATGCTGTTATGGATAAACATCAGCATCAGTGGCTAGGAGCTATGGTAACCTCTTGTCTCTCAGGCCCAATTGTACCACAGTCAACACTGACTTAAAGGACCAGTAACACCAAATAAATCGAAATATTTAAAAAAAAAAAATGTAAATAAAATTTAGTGTTGCTATGGTTTGGTAAAAAATGTGTTTGCTTTAAAGACAACTATAGTTTATGTAAATAGGCTATTGCATAGCTATGGGGGCAAGCCATTCAAGCTAAAAAAAAAGGAGAAATACAATGGGATTCAACAGAGTGCATCTATTAACTGCTATGTAACCTGTGCTTTTTAATTATTTTAAAACTATTTTTGATGTTACTGTTCCTTTAAGTAGATAAGAGGTAGAACAAACCCATAGTGAATCAGCATTACATCAAGGGCACACAGTGAATAAGCATGACAATGTTCAAATGTGAACAGAGCTGACTCATCTAATAGTTAGATTGACAGCACTTTTTTGAGTTGACAGCAATGCAGTGCACATTCTGACCAATGTAGCAGTTTGCAAAAACAAGTGGTATTTTTACAGACTAGCAACCAAGCAACTAAAAATAAAAGGCCTCAAGATTAGTACCAGTATGGGACCGGTTATCCAGAAAGCTCAAGACCTGGGGTTTTCTAGATAACGTATCATTCCGTAATTTGGATATTCATACCACTAGTCTACTAGAAAATCATTTAAAGGAGACATATAGGATAAATAAAATCCCTAATTTTGTAGGCAATTATAAGTAATATATGGTGTTGCGGGGGTGGACAAGGTACCGTTTTATTATTACAGAGAAAGGGATTTTTTATAGAGTATATAGGAGACAGCGTTTCTGTAATTCTGAGCTTTTTGGATAACAGGTTCCAGGATAACTGATCCCCTACCTGTAGAAGTCAATTCAAAAGTTAGATAAAACCAAAAAAAAAACCAATATAACAAAGGCCCAATCACTTGTAGACTTAATTTTACCTCCAAAACCAGAGGCCTAATGCAAAAGATCAAGCTTAATGCAATGGATCTGCAAATATTTCAGCAAAGAAAAATGTGGCAAAAACAGAAATGTTTCCATTGAAAAGCTGATTTTCACAGTAAAATAATTACATTTTATGTATTTTTCAAACAAACGAGTTTTAAATGTTTCTAAGCAGCTTATACCAGTTTGTTTGCTGTGCTTCTAGTGCAGAGTACTGAAACAATGTTGCAAGGCAGTGGGCAAAATGCATTTAAAGAACTGAAAGATTCCGGTTATTGTTTTATGTGCCCTGAAAACAGGATGCTTTTTCTCCCTCATAGGAAATCTCTGCAGGGAGCAATAAAGTGCATGAAAATATTTGGCCCTCCTACTTCTCCACGTAAAACACTTAAAGGGCACCTGTCACCTTAAATAATTCCCAGTAGAGTTTAGGGCTAATAAGAGACTGCACCCCAACTGGGGGAAGCTTATTTTTTGTTTAAATTGCCGCTGCCAGTGCTAGACTGTACACACTAGGAAGAAGGTCCCAATGCTGGCCATGATGGGGCACATGCAAGTATATGAGTATATATCAGAAGCATATGAGCACTACACAACATGGCCTCTCACACTAGCAGGGGAATTAAAAAATTTTTTTTATATAGATTTCCTTCAACTGCAGTGTGGAGACTATTAGTCTGCATCTCTGTGGGAGAAACAGTTTTAGGGTTACAGGTGCCCTTTACCATGCTGCAATCCCAGATAATGTCATGAAAATTCCTTCTTTGACATTTTTACAAAGAAATGTCTTGCAAACAATTACAATTAGCTGACTTTTCTGGGTAATATGTTGAACGGAGGGGTATACCTCCCCTTTAAAATCTTAAGTACAATGAATAGGGCTTGAGTTTAACAGTTTTGACTATTTTAATCACTAAACATCTATGGTTTATTGAGCTAAACAGGGAAACTGAAGCGAATTAATTTGTTTCTTGCAAGGTAAATATTTCCAGAATAAAAAAAATCCTTCCATCTACCTTTGTTGTGACTGTTTTGTAAGCAGGAGTCCATAACACAGGGAAAAACTGCACTGGTAATTGTTTCTACCTTATGAAAAAATAAATAGGATTGTATGATCAACAAAAGCCCTAGTCATTGAATTTATGTTGAAAAGGAGAGATATGGTCCTGTTAATTTATTAATCTTACAGACCACAGTGGTGGACAATATACTCTCCCTGCTAACATTTTGGCACCCTTTCTCCATTCCTCTGGAGAGAAATTAGCATTAGTTTGTGACATAAGCACCAAGAACATAGATATTTTTGCATATGTGCATTCTGCTCAACTTGCTTTTTAACTCAGTTCTGAACATGTTTCTTTTATCTGGTCTAGCAATTGGACTCCTGTGCCCTCACTTTGTTTTCAAATTCAGAACTAGAAATGTGGCTTATAGGGAATTGAAGACAAAAGTAAAAGAAATATAGCCTTTAATCTTGAAGGATCTGTAACAAATTCGAATGCATTCATAGTCTATTTGCCCATAGGCTAACTTTAAAAACAAATGGCATTTCAGCCAACAGCAGACAGGACGCTTTAATGCCAATTCTATACCAATAAAACAAGCATAACCATTATGGGAATGGCTTGAAAAAGCTTCATGCTTAGTTTTGACTGGAATTGTTGAGGGTAGCCTATACCACGCAAAAGCAAGCCTACATACTATATCGATAATAGTGGGATGTAGGCTACTCATAGCAAAGACTTATGGGCCAGAAAGCAGTAGGCTCTACTAATAAATAACACAAAGCATTCCAGACAACTTCAAACAAGCCTGACATCTGCCTGTGAACATAAAGCAGAATTTCTATTCAATACTCGCTTAAGCTTACTATATACTTTTAATATAGACTCACTCAGATCGTGTCAAACGAGCGGATTCTTTGCCTAGCTATTCAAGCAATTAGATTGAGAACTGAATCAACTAAACTGATGAAGACCTCGCTCTGATTTAATTTTAAAACTTGTTGGATTGACATCTGCCTGATTTTTCGGCAGATGTCTGTCAGGCAAGACAGTTGGCGGGCAAAATACACAGGCAAATAAGCTGCTAACTCAGTTTGTGAGCAGCTTCTATTGGTCCGATTATGGCCACCTTTAGGGGTTTTGTACATAAATAAATCAGTATACATACACTATTGCTGGAGGAAAGGACCACATTCTTTACTTTGTTAGGCTAAGGCCACACTAGGCGATAGCGCGGCGATTTGACTCGCGGCGACTTTTCGCCGCGACTTTTAAGCCGCAATCGCTGTGGAAACTTTTGCGCTGGCGTCTATGGGGAATCGCGAAAAATCGCCAGCGTAAAAACACACGCGGCGATCTTTTCTCTACTGTCGCTCGAAATTGCCTCGCTAGGCGATTTCGAGCGACAATAGAAAAAAGATCGCCGCGTGTGTTTTTACGCTCGCGATTCCCCATAGACGCCAGCGCAAAAGTTTCCACAGCGATTGCGGCTTAAAAGTCGCCGCGAGTCAAATCGCCGCGCTATCGCCTAGTGTGGCCTTAGCCTAATAGTACCTATGCCTGGGCTAGTGCTCCTCAGCACCTGACCAATGGGGCCTGCAGGCTGAAAGAGCAGATACCAAACAAGTGGCCATACATGTTATTAGGGATGCAGCGAATCCACTGTTTTGGATTAGTCCAAAGCCCCGAATCCTTCGTGAAAGATAATACTGAAGCGAATCCTAATTTGCAGGGGTGGGAAGGGGAAAACATTTACTTCCTTGTTTGGTGGCAAAAAGTAAGGCGACTTCCCTCCCCTAATTTGCATATGCAAATTAGGATTCCGATTCAGTTCGGCTGGGCAGAATCCAAATGCTGCTGAAAAAGGCTGAATTTTGCTGGATTTAATCCTGGATTTGTTGCATCCCTATATGCTACAGCCAAGTTTAGTCCTTTGCTCCCCTTCACTTCAGCAAGTGCACCATGCACTGCTAGGGTTGCCACCTGGCCGTATTTTACCGGCCTGGCCAGTAAAAATGATGGCTGATCCCAATGTTATTAATAAGGGAAAAAAGATATATATGAAGGCTGGTATTTTTTTTTCCAGAAAAGGTGGCAACCCTATGCACTGCCCAACATGGAGCATCAGCAAATGAAGTTTCCAAAGACATCTGATACAGATACACATATAGCAAGCTTTAGCCACCAATTAGACGACTGCTCAGCCCAGATAGGGGTTACCAGCCAAACTTATAGCCGTAGCCACAGATGCAATGTCCATATTACACAGCAACTAGCGGGTGTTGTACATAGAAACAATTCCTACAGATAAACAAGTGTGCAATGTAAGCAGCTGTTCAGCACACAGTACTGGCTCAATGGCAAAACGAATAGAACTAATCTTTATACGTGTAAGCGCTCGAGAGAATGATCCGCAGTCTGACTCATTTTACAGCCTGTCCATTTACAAGCCAGTCGTTTTATTACTAAGCATCGTGTTGTGTATATGGTGGATGACACGTGACCTCGTGACTTCAGGGAGGCTTCCTGTACAAGCCGGGACTTTACAGACCAGTCCATGTCGGTATTACTCCCACCTTGTAATACAAATGGATTTACTTTATGCAACGTCACAAGTGCTCTGACGTATACATCACGAGAGGAGTGCCGGCATAATGAGCGCGGATACTCAAGGATCTTGTAGTTCTCCTCCCAGCGTCACTACCAACAAACGACGCATAACAAGGGCGCGTGAACCACGTTTCCCATCATTCACTGCGCGGTCCCCCAACTAAAGGCCCAAACGCCGGGCACTCACCCGCGGCCCGGTTACTCCTCTTCGGTTTCGGCATGCCTGCGGAGCCGCACCACTACCGTCCTTCTCGTTTGTCCGGATAGCTGTAGGCCGGGCCTCTCGGTTCTCTCCGCGAGTTGGAGTCAAAGTCAGCCGATGGAATAACACTTTTTACTAAAACGTCTCTCAGGAATCAGTTTAGAATCTTCTATCGGAACGGGGTAGAAATGCCTGAATGTAGAAGTGACTGAAACTCCGGTGAATGCCTGTGAATGAAGACGATACATTTTACCTCTGAAAACCTCGGGATAAAGCGGAATGAGTTGCCGCACGAGCTTTTATAAACGTTGGGACGCGCGTCACAGAGGTGGACACCCAGCCAGCGAATCCGCTAATGCGAGTCAGTACGTAGATGTTGGGCTTTGAAGCTTGCTACGGCCATTTTATAAATGGGAATGGAGTTAAAGGGCCAGTAACTTAAAGGGATCCTGTCATCAGAAAACATGTTTTTTTTCAAAACCCATCAGTTAATAGTGCTACTCCAGCAGAATTCTGCACGGAAATCCATTTCTCAAAAGAGCAAACAGATTTTTTTATATTCAATTTTGAAATCTGACATGGGGCTAGACATTTTGTAAATTTCCCAGCTGCCCCTGGTCATGTGACTTATGCCTGCACTTTAGGAGAGAAATGCTTTCTGGCAGGCTGCTGTTTTTCCTTCTCAATGTAACTGAATGTGTCTCAGTGGGACATGGATTTTTACTATTGAGTGTTGTTCTTAGATCTACCAGGCAGCTGTTATCTTGTGTTAGGGCAGTGGCGTAACTACCGGGGGAGCAGGGGGTGCGATTGGGCCAGGGCCCGCACCCCTTCAGGGCCCCCCGGCCGCTCGCACGCCACTCTATTCTGCAGATTTTCTGGCCGTACGGAGGGGGCGAGGCCTGGCTGCACGTCCCGCGCCAGGGCCTGCCCCCCTCTAGTTACGTCTCTGTTTTAGGGAGCTGCTATCTGGTTACCTTCCCATTGTTCTTTTGTTTGGCTGCTGGGGGGGGAAAAGGAAGGGGGTGATATCACTCCAACTTGCAGTACAACAGTAAAGAGTGATTGAAGTTTATCAGAGCACAAGTCACATGACCAGGGGCAGCTGGGAAATTGACAATATGTCTAGCCCCATGTCGGATTTCAAAATTGAATATAAAAAAATCTGTTTGCTCTTTTGAGAAATGGATTTCAGTGCAGAATTTTGCTGGAGCAGCACTATTAACAGATTCATTTTTAAAAAAAAAATGTTTTCCCATGACAGTATCCCTTTAAAGTGGACCTGTCACCCAGCTGTATAATAAAAGTCCTTTTCAAATTAAACATGAAATCCAAATTGTTTTTTTTTATTTAAGTATTCATAGCTGTTGTAAACTCATTTAAAATCTCAGCTGTCAATCAAACGCCTGCCTGCCCCTCCTCTTTGCGGCAAGCAATTACTTTTACTTTGCATTCAGCACTTCCTAGATGTCACTGCTCTCCCCACATTCCCCCAGTTCTCTTAACCATTTAATTGTGTAGCCAGGGCATGGGGATGGATATCAGACCCCCCCATTCTGGTGCACAAACAAGATTCTGAGATAATACAAGGCTTGCCTTAATAACAGTGTCCACAAAATGGCTCCTGCCTGCCTTCTATAATTAGAATTAGTTTCAGACTGTTGGAAACAAGATTCAAATAATTTATACAATGTAATTAAAGTTCTTCACTTTGTATTTAATACACGTAGAAAGCAGCAATGTAGCCAGTCCAACTGTCTCACAGGTGCTCCGTCCACACACCTCAAATCTTGTATACAATCAAAAGCGGAGAACAGAGGAACAAACTTGCAGAATAACTGCTAAAGTGCAACTTTATTATAGTCCACACAACATGTTTTGGGCGTCACAGGCCCTTTTTCAAGTTCATTTTCCTTGACTAACATGATAAAATAGGATTTGGAATATTGTTTTTGGGTGATGGGTCCCCTTTAAAAAGTTCCTACACAGGAAGGCTCATTTATGAATGCAAAGTGCTATTGCAGAAGCATTTTTTTGCCTGCAATGCAGCATTTTCCCTATAATTTCTGCATAATATTCGGCACTTACTAAGGAGTGTGCAATGCAACTCATGAATAAACTACAACACAATTTTTTCTTTGTGTGCAAATGGGATTGCTTCCAAGGCAGTATCACTTACACATAAAAAGGTGTTCTGAATAATTACAGCGTGTACAAAACATTGAATAAAACTCAAAATGCTTATAATAGCAATTATTTACATACAAGCAAATACATTGGGAACACTGCACATTCTATTCTAAATCAAAACATGATGAAAAAGGTCCCAACAATAAACGTACACACATTAGCCATCCTCTTTTAGTAGTCCATAGTAGTGATTCCCTGGGGGCTCTGTCCCTAGCCTCCTACTTCACTTGAAAAAGGGCCTTAGTGCCCGAAACATGTCGTGTGGACGCACAATAAAATGTAATTGCAGTTATTCTGCCTTTAGTGCGTGATTCCCAAATTCGTAAATACAATGACGATAAAGGTATCACATTTATGTTATTCCTTTACAGAAAGTGAAGAAAAGGGAATATTAGGCTGTTCAAAAAAATAGCAATGTCTATTCTTCTTTAAAAACGTATCCATGCACTGTATAAACTGAACTTTGCTTACCTTTGAATCACTGAACTAATATTTAGTTGTATAATCAGTGTTTCTGAGAACTGCTGTACATCTGTGTTACATCTGAGTCCACCAACCTCTGGCACCTGTTACATTCCACAATTCTTCTGCATTTTTGGTTTTGCCTCAGAAACAGTATTTTTGATTTCCCCTCACACGCTTTCTATTGGATTAAGGTCCGGGCTGGGCTGGCCAGTCCATCAATCTTGTTGGTCTGGAACCAAGATGTTGCTCGTTTACTGGTGTGTTTGGGGTCATTGTCTTGTTTGAACCCCAATTTCAAAGGAATTTCCTCTTTGGCATAAGGCAACAGGTCATCTTCCAGTATTTTGATGTATTGAAACTGACTGTTGGGTCTGTTGGTTTTCTCTTACTCTGCTACATCTACTAGTACATTATTTACCATGTATAAATATAATTTCAACCAAAAACATTGATTGATCAAGTTAGTGTTGTTGGGCTACTATTATTCTGAACACAAATGAATGTGAAAACCTGGAAGTAAACTCCGCTCTAAACACCTAATTTTCAAAGGAAAAGTAACACCAAAAATAAAACTGTTTTAAAGTAATTAAAATATAATGTACTGTGACTACATACTGATACAAATTTTAATTCAAAATCGGGAGTCCATATAGTTATTCAGCCAGGCCCAAGGGACTCGCCCCAGTTCAAAAAGTTGAGTACACACTGATACAAGTTATGTTTGCTTTAGAAAGACAACAATAATATATGTAAATAGGATATTATGTAGACATGGGGACAGCCATTCAAGCTAAAAAGGCACAGGTGTAAGGCCAAAGGCCTCAGGAGTAGTGAGGACCAAGGGAGGAAAACAACAATGTCCAAGTTCGCAGTACAGTAGAGGATGAGACAGAAGAATGGTCAAAACAGGCAACAAGATCAGTCCAGGCAGAAGAGGTTCGAAGTCGAGAATTCCAGGCAAGGGTCGGTACACAATAGACAAGAAGTTCGCAATGAATCACACCCAGGAGTAGAAAACTAAACCTATAATTGGGCACAGGTTACAGTCCGGAGTTCCCTTATAAAGGCCCAAGTTTGGCGCCAATTTCGGATGCATCGGCGTCATGACGTACGCGCGGACGCGCTGACGTCGGCGACTGACGCGCTGACGTGTGCGACGGACGCCGGCGCCCATTTTTGACGCCGACGTCCATTCCGTCGCCGGCGACCAACCAGGGTGTGGGAAGAAGCTGACATCATCCGTCTGCGTCCGTGAAGACCCAGGGAGCCACCATCTTGGTTATCTGTGCCAGATTCCATTACAACAGGTTACTTAGCAGATAAGCTTAGTAATAGAATAAAATGGAATTTTACAAGGTGAATCTGTTATCTGCTATGTAACCTGTGCTTGAATGGCTGCCCCCCATGACTACACAGCAGCTTGTTTTTTGTATGAACTATAGTAATGATTCTGAAGCAAACACACCAGTTGTACCTGTGCAGGGAAACAGTACATTACATATATATATATATATATATATATATATATATATATATATATATTTATAACTTTAAAAATACTTACAATTTTTGGTGTTACTATTCCTTTAACTGTGAGTGTTACATAAAGAAACCTTTGTACTTGCGCCTGTGTTACACCTACATTTTGAACATATGAGAAGACCTCATGATCACAAAAAAGTCCTTTCTCCCTCTAGGTGCTGGCATTAGCGATTGTGAGCAAACTATTTAATTTAATAATCTGGCAAGCTTATAACATGTGGTTAGGTATGGTTCTCCCTCCTGCTAATGAGTGGAAACATGGGAAAGCAAGAGCAGAAGTAAGACACTGAATGAGATGAAGGAGTCAAAGTTGGAATGTAGAATAAAAGAGCAGAACAGACTTCAGAAAGCATTGGACGAGGTTCATCTGTTCAATGGACATTTTCTTTCCTTCTTTCTTTCTCCTATTAAAAAAAAAGATAGGAAAATATAGGAAGAGGCAGCAAAGAAAGGGCATGGGAGATATATGGCTGTGGAAAGATGAGAGAAAAGCAAGAGAAAGAAAAGTAAACTTAATGAAAACTTAAGGGAAGCATGTTAAAGGACAAATAAAGTACTGCTTTTAACTGTAGAGAAGGAGTGTTATTGAACAACCTAAGGTTGTAGCTTATTATGCCATTTTTTGTTGGGGAACTGTATACCATTTAATTCTGTGGGTCAGAGCACCATTTGATATTGTGGCCCTCTTAATGCTGGCAAATGTGTCAAGTCATGCTGTGAGTCACTGGCTGATAAATACATTTATGATAGAGATTGCACAGATATAGAAAACAACAAGAGAGTGTGGTATCCACCAGCAGATATAGTCTACGCACATTTGCAACCATGTTATCTGCTTTTATATGCCCCTTTAAAAATCACAGCTTTTGGGCCGTAATAAAGCATTGACCATGTACTACAGCATAAATCAAAATGCATGCATGGGTAAATACTTCTTTAAAGCAAAATGTTTGGCTGCATGAGAAGGCACTTTATCTTTATCTTGTGTACAACAATCAGATATTTATATGTTGAAACAACTTCCCTAGTTCAGCTGTGTGACTTCTGGGAGGAGCAGTGCAACTAACAAAGTTTTCCTCTCTAGGCAACCAGGTGTCCCTGGAGGCAGCTTATTTATTGTCAGATACATAAAGAGACACCAGACAGCTTACATACCTATAGACTTCATATAGCAAGACACATTAATATAGTTTTACTTTAGCTACTTTGCTTCTATTCCTCATATCATTAACTTAATAATAATCAGTTATTCTGAGAAAGACAACGGTGATAGATTTTCAAGAACACATCCTGCTGCAAGGTAAACACATTTTGATACATATTATATTTAAGGGCATGAAACCAAATACTCTATAATTCAATAATAATTATTGCAACTGTGTCTGCTTTATTTGTTTAACTAGTTCAGCATTTTGTTGATTTTAGCTATTTATATTATCACATGTATATTAATACTGTTTGTTTGTAAAGCGATAGGAGAATTTCATTCCACTTCTTTGCTATTAATTCACACTCAATTAATTGGAAAAGCAATGCTATTACTACAAGGTATTCCAGAATGCTTCCATTCTTTGATGGACTTTATACAGACTGTCTTTCCTACCTTCCATCAAGGTGAAGTTTTGCTTTATGTCAAGTCAGCCTTGAAAAAAGTGCCTGATATTGGCTTTATAAAAAATGATGGCATCACATCCTAGATGGTGTCATCATGAGCAGTGCCACCAAACACTTTATGACACTGCTGTGAAATCACCCATCTTTCCACCTTTACCATCCTCAGTCTCTACTTGCTTTTACAGGGGTCCGCTAACTAAAATTCAACTAGTATCTTACTGCACATGGTCACATATTTTCTGCTGAAATTAGTTTTGCATTTCTCAGGCTAAAGTATGATGAGATGAAAAAAAAACATGGCCAAGTTTGATAACAATTGTGGCGATGAAAGTGTCAATGACTTGACATTTCTGATGATTCTCCTGGTTTTTTTTGTGAGAGTGTATATTTTATATCAAGCAGGTGGGTTTTTTATTTATGGGGATTTCCTTGAAGCAGGATTTTAAGCATTAGTATCAAATGCTATTCATTTTTTGCTGTTGATTAGACATAGACCATAAACATTAAATAATACATCATTCCACTATACAGTTAATTATTTGACTTTTAAATGGCATTTACATTCATTTTGCATATTCTTTCAAAAAATAATTGACTGCTTTTGTCTGAATAGTTTTAAGGCAAATGGGTTCTGGGGCATCTAAAAGCGATCCAGCCGAGAGACACAAAGCAAGAGATAATGAGGAAAAGGCCATTACACAAAATGGATCTGCTTCCACCCTACCAGCTAACAGTTCAATTGGAAAGCAGATGGGACAATCAAACTTGGAAGATGAGGAGATTGCAGAAGACATTGAGCAGATGGTGCAACATTTTAATAAGTCTCCAGAGACAACAGAGGTATAGCTACATCCATATAAAATATACTAAAACACTGTGCATTTCATTTTATTCCAAATGTAGATAACTATTAAATATACATAATTCTTGAGTCATAAAAATGGACAAGGAGCATTGTACCTTAGAATAAAACTCTTGTATTTTTCATGAATGCATAATAGAAATGTATTGCAAACCACAGTTACTGGAGGTTGGGTAATACAGATTGATGGTAGGCTTAAGTAATGGAGATTCCTGCCTGCAAAACTCAATACAATTAGCAAGATATATTTCTAGTTCAGTGTTACAACAAAATAATAAACAAAGGTGTAATAATTGTCATAAATAATATCTGTTTACTATTTAGTGAATGAATTTTGCCGGTATCTTCTTCAGATAGTATGCATTGTTTTACATTTGTAAGAATTATATATATTTTTTTTATATCACACTTTCCCTTTCCTGTTATAAGAATTCGACTTGTTTTTGTCATTTTTGTATACCTTTAATATTTGTACAACCCCAGTGCTTGGATATTAAAGAGGATGTTTCCCTGTTTATCACTGCAGCATTTGTGGGATAATATGGTATTGCTATAAACTGCTACAAGCTGACTAGGTGCCCTAGGCAACCTGACCAGCCACCATGCTCCCTCCACATGTGTGCAGTAATAGAGAGTGGCATAGGGGAGGGCAGGGGCGTGTGGCAGAGGGGAGAGCAGCAGGGGAGGAAGGATTGAGTCAGTGACAGAGGAGACGAAGGGGAGAGTGATGGAGGGGGAGATTGGCAGAGGGGAGCAAATTTGGACTAGGGGTAGGCAGAAGACCCTTTAACAGGTACCTGTCCCCTATCATGCACCCTAGGCAGGTGCCTCTTCTGCCTACCCCTAGTTCCGGGCCTGCTGCTTGGAATGCTGTGTCTATAAAATTAACTGAGTCCAGTACACAAAAAGAATTCAAGAAGTTAGTCAGGTGCAGCTTGGGTTGCCACCTAGAAAATAATTTACAGGTCTAGTTGGAAAATTATGCTTGATGCCAATGTTATTAATAGGACAGAGAGATAAAAAGTTTAGAAAGGCCGTACACAGGTGTCACGACCGGCACCCAATACCAGAACAAGTGCCAAGTACCCTGGTCTCGGCTTGGCTTCACCAGTAGTATGACCACCATTGGGCTTCGGGAGGAGCCCTCAGCTTACTTGGGTGACACCTGGACTTAACGAGAGGTACAAGGCGAGATGTTTTGGCTGGCAAAGGGGCATGGCTGTTAGCAGAGTCTTTTTGGGCCGAAGGTCATGGTACAAAAGGATTAGGCAGGAGGATGGTCAGACAGGCTGGGTCGAGGCAGGCGGATACCAGAATCGTCAGGCAGGCAAGGGTCGAAACCGGTTAGTTAATCAAGGGGTTAAGCTAGAAGAGTGGTCGTAGGCAGGCAAGGGTCAGGATACAGATTGGAGAGTAGTCAGAACAGGCTGGGTCAAACATGAAGAATCAGAATAAGTGGAAATGGCACAAGGCACAGGAACCACAGAACAAAGTTCTATCACGGGCAAAGGGCTGTACAATGAATGGCCCTTAAATAGTGTTCAAAATTCGCACCAAAACGTGCTGGCGCAAACACGCCAGCTCCTTTAAGCTTAAGGACCATGCGGCGGGCGTCCCCGCCGCACAGGTACTTTTATTACAACAGGATTCCCTTACATTACTACCCACATTACTTTATTATCTCACTGACGATGAACCCTTTTTTCAGCAATGGCACATGTGACATTAATTTGCTCCTTCTTATGGCAACAACTAGAACACTGTTTCTCACTCAGGATCACTTTCCATCCACTGGAATGGGAAACTCAGCCAGTCTTATGGCACCTGCATTTATGATGAAAAAGAAAATCCTGCAATGTTGAAAAACAGATGATTTAAGTTAAGGAATTCTATCATGGGAAAACATGTTGGGGTATTTTTATGCTGGTCCAGCAGAATCCTGCACTGAAATCTGTTTTTCAAAAAAGCAAAGAGATTTTTTTATATTTAGTTTTGAAATCTGACATGCGTCTAGACATGTTCTTAGTTTTCCAGGTGCCCCCATTCATTTGGCTCTTGCTCTGATAAAATTAAGTTACATTTACTGCTGCACAGCAAGTTGGAGTGGTATTACCCCTTCCTTTCTCCCCAGCACCCTGTTAACAAAACAACAGGAATGTAACTAGACTCATTAGTTATCACAAGACTCATCAACACTCATTGGTCATCACCCAAGTCACACTGCTACTCCTCCAGTTACACTGAGTACGAGAAACAATAGTTTATCTGAAAGCAGTGGTATTGTGCAGTGGTGGCTTTTTCTGAAATCACAAGATCAATCACATGAGATGGCTGCCTACTCATCAATTACTGTTTAAAATACACACTTGTTGATTCAAGAATAACATTTTATAGTGTAATTTAGAAATAAAAACTACACCATAAATATCATGACATAATCCCTTTAGGATATTGGAACACTGTGTTCTGAAAGCTGTTTTATAAACTTGCTGCTTTGGGAAGGAAATAAATGTAACCCTTGGGTGCCTATTTATTAAAGGTAACATTTTAGTGGTTTTACAGGTTTTTGAAACCAGTATTAAACTGTATTTCTCTAAAACCACAAATGCCATGAGAGTTATTTAAAGAGCTGAATATAAAAAGTATAAACAGCAAATAATGCTGAATGATGCCATAAAAATACGAAAACCTCTAAAAATTTGAGTTTTTAGGACAATTTCTTGGGAAATAAAATCAGAAAACCAGCAAAAGTCTGAATTTATTAAAAATGGTCCAATAGGGTCAGCACAGCTCCCATTGACTTCTATGGGACCACGACAGCTGTCACTTGGCACAGTTTTGTGTTTTTTACAATGAATAAATCTCAAATTTTTCGTTTTAGAAAAATACAAAAAAAAACACAAATTGAAATCCAAATTTTAATAAATCAGGCCTTTACTTTAATTATACATATTCAACAACAAAAGTGATGGTAGCCTTTTTAAAACTAAATAATAATATTTAGGGGGTTATTTATTATGCTCCGAATATCCGAAATTCAAATAATTTGTAGTTTTCGGACAAAAAAAAACTATGAATTTTTCGGATGATTTTAAAAGTCCGACTCCGAAAATCCGGCATCTCAAAGCTCTCGAGGTCCTGTATAAGTCAATGGGGAAGTTCCCAGTGTCTGCGCTGCTGTCCGTACTGATATCCAATAATTTCGGGGATTTTGAACCAAAAACGCAAAAAAATTTGTAGTATGTGCAGAAAAGTAAACAATTCATACTTTTCGGGCAAAGCTCGAAAGTTATCAGATTTTTGCCCAACCCAAATTTTTCTGACTTTTTTAATGATAAATAAGGTCCATTTGGGCAGTTGGAGTTGATCGTATTTTTATGTTAGAAATATTTCGAAAAATTTGGACCTTGATAAATAACCCCCTAAAAAATAACTTTGCTTTGCTAAACATTACACTATGTTTTAGGCACAAAACCTTTTATTTTTCATGATAATTACCCTTTAATAATGGCAAGATAAAACAGTAAGGGTAATGGTGCACAATAGGTATTTACTGGCATTGTTCTTTGCTAGAGGCAGCGGGAGTCAAAATGAACAATATGACATTACCCTTAAAAGTGGAAAAAGAGTTGTTTTTTTAATTCCCAAAGCCTGAGTGCCGTTTTATTTTAATTATAGTACCAGGTATCTTTTGGTTGACTCAGCTCTCCTCATTTATTGTACAAAGGTTGTTACTGGAATGCAGAGCACACTGGATACAGAAGATGTGTCGCTGACCTTTGAGAGCTTTCTTCACAGAAATGGAACACTTTATACATGTTTCACTCAAAACGGCACAAGAATGTATTTTGATGATGAAAAGGTAGTAGCATAGACAGGTATTCCGCTTTATTCTGCACATGTTCTTTTACTTCCATGATGAAATAACTGCTTATTTTATCTTATTATCAAGGGCATTGTGCCATTTCCTCAAGAACTTTATAGCGAAGGGAACTTCATTAACACCCAAAACCAGGTACTATTTTTGTCTTACTACAGTATATTTTAGGTCTGTAGGATATGCAATTGTTTTAATTTATAAATGTCTTTGAAAAATCCAGAAATTTGATTTTTTGATTCTAACATATTTTGTACCTGTCAATGAAATCTACTGTTTCTCATTCAAGCAAATCCTATTAAATGAGACTGAATAACTGAAATGTATTTCATTTTATTTTGTTTATATGTGTTATTATTTGTATCATGTATATATGCTTAAAATTCTCTAGTGTCATTAATTGAGCCTTACAGTAAAATCATGTTACTGTTGCCCACATCCTAAACCCTATGAGAAAATCCTTTTCTGATTTACCTTGTAAGGACTTCTAAAAATGGAGGCAAAAATCTGCATAGAAGCTTCAAAACTTCATTTCCATTTTTCAACCAGAAATGTATTCATTGATTTGGCTATGCTTTTAACCAATTGTGAGCACCCTAGGTAAGCAAAGGGGGTGAGGGGTGGTGGCATCAGGTCTGCTGAAATCTCTTACACATATATTTTCTATATTTTTCTTAGACAGTACATAGCTTATTTAATATATAGGTAAATATTTTTGGAGATTTACATTTCATTTTGTTTGGAAATATAAAATGTGTTACACTATTTAGGATTTCTTTCTTTCATGATGTATCATATGATCTGTATTATTTAGACACCTAAAAAATCTGATGGCATCAAGCAAGATATTAATGGCGTCCCTAGCTATTTGGAAAATGAGCGTACAAGTTCTTTCTACATACCAGGAAAGGGAATGGTTATGACATATATTTTTGAGGTATTTTTTCTAATTAATGTTTAAACAGATTTTCATATGGAATTAGCCTTAAAAGGCAAAATACCCTTGATAACGCTATTTTTGTGTCACATATTGCTACTGTAAATTACTTTTACTACTTACTGTGCAGCTGTTTGTGGAACTGTTAGAACTGCTTTATTTCTGAATATTATTTTCTCAATTCCCTAAAATCTGCAGTATATTTCATAGATGCCGAAACATCTATGCTGAAATAATGAACTGCTTCCAGTGAAATCCCCAAGTCAAATCTTAATAATAATACTTCATTTTCACTGCATTTACTGACACTGTTGAACACTCTATAAAACACTACCAAACGTTATAAATTCATAGTTTAGCTTTCTTACTCACTTTTCCTATAATGTATCAAGGGTCTGTCATGTGCAACCCATTAAGTACTAAGTATACACCCTTTCTTAGCTATTTAATCAATTGAAAGGTCTATGTACAGTATTTTACAATGGAAGATTAGTAGCTGCTCCCACCTTATTTTACATAATATAAATAGACACCACCTGTATGCAATCAATGCAAATATTTGACTCTTTATGCTCAGTCTATTTGCCTTGTCCACTACTTTGTATCATTGGCTGTTGAGAATAAACATATCTAGTGCCTGCATTATGGAACCTATTATCTGGAAACCCAAAAGCTTTAAAATACAGCAGGTTATCACACATTTCTGCACTATTTCCATCTCATATTAAAATTGTACTGCACAGTCTTACCGCGGATCTATCTAAAGAGGCAAAATAATGCTTTCATCCCTCGAGTTGATGCCCTTATTTTTTAAGTAGACATGATCCGTCTTTTCCATTGTGTAGCAATGTTCTCTCTAAGGTCTGTTGGGAAAAAAAATGTTTTTCTGAGCCTATGAGAGTACACACAACTGACAAATTCTGAAATCAAACATCTTTTCCCTATTCAGAAAATATTTCATTTGTGATTGCAGAGCAACAAAGGAAAAAAAATTAACCTTTTCTACAGGTCCCATCCAGCCATCAGGGTCATGCATCCATAAATACATTGGGTTATACCATACTATATAGCATATAGAGGTTTATTTATTAAAGGTCAGATTTCAGTGGTTTTAGACGTTTTTGAAACCACGACTAAACGCACAAACTCTAAAACCATGATTGTCCGTGAATTTATTAAGAGCTCCGATTATAAAAAATACAATTGAGAAAAGCTTTGAAAAATCCCCAAAAAAATACATGGAAACTTCTAAAAATCCGAGTGTTTTGGACAATTTGTAGCAAAAAAAATGTGAAAGCCTATAACATTCTGATTGTGTAAAAATGGTCCAATAGGATCAGGGCATCTCCCATTTACTTTTATAGCACCTCGACAACTTTTTATGGTGAAGTTTGGCATTAAAGGCTTTCGTGGTTTTACACTTGAATTTTTAGAGCTTTTTTTTATAAATATAGGAAAAGCACAAAGTTTTCATAATTCATAGAAAAAAAAATCACAATTCGTTTGTTAGTAAATCGGCCCCAGAGTATTCTATATTTTATTACAGATTAATTACTAGTTTCATTGCAACAAATAAATTACTACAATAAATCGCTAGAGTTGTGAATTAGCACAATTCATGAACTAATCACCTAAAAACTTGGATCAACAAAGTGCAGAATGTGTTCATTTTTTTTTTTTTCAGCAGCTCTCCAGTTTCAAGGTCAAATTTACCCTAGCAACCAGGCAGTTATATAACATCAAAATTAACAATAAGAATGTAGCATCATGGGGCAATTATGTTTTGGCTAGTGGCATCAGTGACCCTTCAACTGAAAAACCCAAAAGAGACAAAAAAAGGCAAGTAATTAAAAAAAAACATTTTTAAAAGAACAGCAACTAAAAAGCCAAGAACCTGCCATTCTGTAAAATACTTAAAGGAAACTATACCCCCCCTCCGGCCCAAAAAATGTAGGTCTCTATAAAAAGATATTGCATAAAACAGCTCCTATGTAAAACCCTGCTTCATGTAAATAAACCATTTTCATAATAATATACTTTTCTAGTATGTGCCATTGGGAAATCATAAATTGAAAATTGCCATTTTAAAAAAATAAGGGCCGCCCCTTGGAATGGTGTGCTCAGAAAGTGGTGCTTGGCTGGTTGGCCCCTGAATCAATCCTGCCACTATAGCCTATGTGCCTTAGCCTTTACATTTCCCTCTATTTAGCCTTCGATCTTCTTAATGACACCACATTTTTGTATAGTATAGGAAATCAATCTGTCTGTTAAAATATGGTAAAATAATGGTAAAATAATGTGTCTGTTTAATAGGAAAGAACCAATGTTTGCCGATATTTCGACAGTGAATCAGGTGCTTGGCTTATTTTGCCATTATTGTGGGAGATGAACCTCGATTTTACCACAAGTCGTGTACAGCAAGTGAAGGTAACACCAGCAAATGGGTATAAAAAAAGATACAAGTGGTGTAAGTAACACTGATGATCCCTTTGCTCTCTTGTCTAATTTCTACACAGGAAGCTTTACCTGCACTTACAGATTACAGAGAGATTATGGCAGCCCTTCGGCTCTGTAATTATGATCCTGATGAAGTAATTTCTGTGTTTTATGCAATATTCGGCGATAGCCTTGAGAATTCTACATCAGGAAATCAAAACTTTGAACAAATGTTTTTGCATCGGTAAGCCCTTTATAACTGTATAAGTAAGTAGAAAAAAACGTTTTCCTTACAAATGCTAGAAACACATTGTAAAACCCAAGAATGCAACAACAGTATATTTACAGTGATATGTTCAGGCCCGGATTTGTGGAAAGGCCACCTAGGCCCGGGCCTAGGGCGGCAGGATCAGGGCCGGATTTACATGGTGGGCGCCCCTAGGCCCACTTCCGTTCGTCACCCCTGTCGCCTCCAGGGTGACAGGAGCAATGGGGATTGGCGCACGGGAAATTAAAAAAAATATTGTCTCTCCAGCGCAACCCCAGTGTTTTTGAACAAATGTGGGTGTGGTTGGGCAGCATGCCGCCCCCCTAAAATCCCAGGCCTAGGTGGCCTTTCCACAAATCCGGGCCTGGGCAGGATTTTAGGGGGGCAGCATGCTGCCCAACCGCACCCACATTGGTTCAAAAACACTGGGAATGCGCTGGAGATACAATAATTTTTTTAATTTCCCATATGCCAATCCCCATTGATGAAAATTTCCTCGAATAAAGGAGAGAGGACAGGGGCGACGAACGGCAGTGGGCCTAGGGGCACCCATTATGTAAATCCGGCCCTGGATATGTTCCTATAAAACTTCATAACAACATGTCACTATTATAAGAAAGCATGGCCTTGATCTTCTTTCTGTAGAAAGTACCTTCAAGATGCCACAGCCCAGTGGTACTTACCACAGCTTGTTCTGTCATTCACACTGGGCTGGAGGCAATAGGGTCCTAAAAGAAAGGCTGTAGTACTTTATTAATTTGTATAAAAAGATTGCATTGCTTCCAACCCAGCTTGAAAAAGGAGGCAACACTCCATCTCCTGTGGCTCTGATTGGGTACAATGATCTCAGAACCCACTGGGCTAGGGGTAATCTGGCAGAACTTATGTATAGAAAAGTTTATGTGCATCAACACATTCCTATTGATTGATAGGTAATTGGGTCAAATAACTGAATAGAAGCAGGGCATCAAACTAAATTATTATTTTCATGACCTAAAATGCGAGATAATACTAATACTGGAGTATTTTCTGGGAGATTTTTAGCCCCATTACATTCCTATTAAAACCCAATACTGCTCAAGCCCTGTATATAAATCAGAGATACTTCTGGTAAATATGGGAGAGTTGACAGCTCTGTATCAGATTATTGCCTAAAATCAAACCCTGCCAATGGTTTCAAGATTTTGAAAACCCTGCCAATTTCAATTGTTTTTTGGCCTTCCACAATACAATGCAAGCAAATTTAGTTGAAAATCCCCATAACTACTACACTATCAGATCTCAGTATTTGTAGACTGCTTAAAGGAAATGCTTTAACATTTAAAATGATTGTAATTATGGTATTTTATATTGTACTTATTTTGAATGTTTAATAAACATTAACAACCTAATTTAAACTGGCTCATAATTTGCACATGCCTACTGTATGTACCAAACTAAATTACCACTGTGGCTTATCTTCACTTCTCATCTGCTCATTAACCATGTACACACCAACATGGCGCAGATGAAAGTTTTGAAACTGGAATTTCATGTTGGAACAAGGGAAAGGTTGTCAAACCTGACGCCTACCTTGCTCCTTAGTGATGTTTCAAGCTTTTCCAGCCCTTTATCAAGCTGGATAGAGGGCTGGAAAAGCTCGAAACGTCGCTTAGCTTGAGGCACGAATAAAGCAACAATTTTTTCACCATAATCGGAGTGCTACTGAAGTATTTTCTTGTACATGAATCAGACCTGGGCAGACAGAGTCACAGAGGGGTGAGAGTGTTTGTGTAGCACTACTTTGTGTTTGTTAGTTAAAGACTTAGCATTTTGTCTTTTCAGGTGCATGATGAAATAGCCCATTTAAAGTCCAGTTAAGGGATCACAGAGTTTGCTAATCTATATAGCTATCAACTGTTAGGCAGACTATATATTTCTGAAGCTGCTAGAGCTATTTCAGTACCCATGGACTTTTGCCCACAATATGCCTTCAGAACAACATATTTATTAATCATTGGCTCATTGCAGAAAATGTGCAAACCAAAGTACAGTTTGTACACAGGAAAGACTTTGATCTAGAAATTACACAAAAGGAACATAAAATTAACTGAGGGGTCACACTATATAGGAATGCAGCTGCACATGCTCAAATGGACACAGATGTGTTCATCGACACCATGCATTATAGGTACTTGCATCCAAACATGTTCTTCAGGGCCAGATTTATAAATGGTGCGCCCTAGGCTGCTCGCACCCCCCACCCCAACCTGCTCACAAACTTCCTACACCCCCCCCCCTCTGGCTAACTCACAGTTTACCTCATTCACAGTTCCTCTGATTGTCAGTATTGGGGACGTTCCTTGCATTTCCCATTGCATCCGTTCTGTCTCGTCTGCTGAATTATGCTTAAAGCGATACTGACACATTCCTATAAAAAACATAGGAAAGTGTCAGTATCAAGTATGTGCTGCACCCCAAATAGTTCCCCTCAAAGCCCCCCTCAAAGCCGCCCCCAGCCCTGCGAACCCTCCAACACTGCTAAAAGATCTTCTTTGCTGTTTCAGTGACGCTGGGCTGGGGGCGACGCAATCCTTCCATAGGCTAATTACAAATGAAAACAGGACTTCAGCCTATGGAAGGATCGCTCCACCCCCAGGCCAGTGTCACTGAAGCAACGCAGAAGATCCGTTAGTGTGAGGCGGTCGGCTGCACAAAGGTTCACAGGGCTGGGGAGGCTATTCCTTGTGCAGCACATACTTCATACTGATACGATCCTATGATTTTTATAGGAACGTCTCGGTATTGCTTTAAGTGCTCTTACTGACCTTGTGGAATCCAGGAGCTTCCTCATACCGACATGGCAGTAATTCCTGGGTTTACACAGCGAGTTCAGTCTAAAGGCACAGCCGACTTGTGACAGAAGAGTTACATGCACACATCCCTTTAACGGCAAACGCTGTATACACTATTCCAATTCCAAAATGTTGGCTGCAAAATCCTGCACTGTTGCAATTACAGTAGAACCCCCAGAAACCCCAGAAAAAAATTGTATAAAATCCAGGAAAATGTAATATCAGGGAAATGTATTATGCATAATATTTATAAGGGACCACAAAACAACAATGTAAAATGAGGGAAAACTTAAAATCAGGGGATGTAAAATGAGGGTTTTACTGTATACTGAAACTATAGGAAATGATGCTATATCATGGGAAAAACATGGAAATTTGCATCGCCCTTATATCTTTAACTTCGTGCAGCAGTGGTGTTTTGGTGTGGAAACAAATAGTGCAAGCATTTAAAGGAAATTATACTTTCAGAACAAATACTTAACCATCAAATAATTCATATCATCATGTAACCTATCAAAGTGTCTCATCAAAATGGCATGCACAGTACATAATGTTCTTTTACAGATGTTCCCTTGAGTCTCCATTTTGCAATGTTCTAGGTTCTCATTCACTGAACCCATTGACAGGAAATAATGCAGTTTCTCACTGTAACAGGAAGTGTGGGAGTAAAAGTCACAGCTCTGTCCATTCATTGGCTGGTGTAAACTAGCATGTATGTGTGCCCTTGGTTTGTGTGTGACTATTATGCCTCATACAAGCCAGAGGGTAAAATTAAAATGACACATACTATATAAAAGTATATTTTTTAAGAATAGGCTTTATTTATATGAAGCAGTGCTTTACAGTACATTTGGGATGGTTTATGTAATATATTTTTATAGATGTATTTTAAATCTAATAGTTTTTAGTCAGGCTTGCTCTGAAGTTAATTATTAAGTTGGGTCCTGCTTTGGGAAAAATATCATCACAGTCAGTCAGTCTCCTAAAATTCTCAATATCACCCTTTTTATCCTTCAGGCCCTTCCTTCTATAGTTTTGCTCCCGGGGTGGGGTTCAGACCCATGTTTGGGAAGCACTAATCTCCACTATCAAGACATAGTGCTATGAATTCTGCATTTTCCCCTATGGTTGTAGATATGCTGCAGCCAGATGGAGTGCTACAATAGGCATTTGCCAAGGAATGTTGAGGCAAATTTTCTGGCCAGCACAAGTCATATGAAAAATACAGTCATCTCTTTTGAGGCCATAAATAGAGACAACACATCTGCACCTGCATAAAAATACCATAGTTCTGGTGCTGTAGATTCTATATCATTAGCTTCAAATTCAGGTCATATAAGAAAGAGCCGACTATGACACTGAAATGGTAAAATTAGTCTCAGCCATTTGAAGCCTTTTTTTTTATATTGTTGACTATGTTAATAGTGCATTGTAACACGTCTATCATATGGCATATTGAGCTCAATGTTTGTTAATTACATCTTTTTGAACAATTATTGTTATTAAAAGTATGGGAATCATTATCCTATATGCTTCTGTGTGTAGATGCACTGACAGGCACAATACATTCTGGAATCTACTTCTCTCTGCCTGCCTACAAAACGCAAACTGAGAGTAGTGGACTTGACACAATTGGGGTGATTTATCAAAGTTCGAATTTGAATGATTGTTTTGTACAAAAACTCCCAATTTATATTTATTAAAACTCAAATTAAGCACAAAAAACCTGAAAAACTTGAATGTAAAACTTCAGCATCTCAAATTTTGTTCACATAGAAGTCAGTGGGAGTTGTCCTAGGTAAAAATTCAAGCTATTTTTTCAAGTCAAGATTTTTTGAGGTTTTTTGAGCTTGTAAACTGACAAGTTTGAACTCAAATTCAAATATTTGAGTTTTTTTAAAATGTGAGTTTATTCGAAATAGAAAAAAAAGACCTCACAAATTAGATTTTCAATAAATAAGTCCAAATGTTTGGGGTTATTCACCTTCTTAACACTTTTTCTTTTCAGTTGTTTTCCAATACACAGTACACCAGAAATAATTACCAGAAATAATTACTTTTTCCAAATCTTTCTATTTTTTTTTTTAACTGTTTTTCAAAAATTTGTTTTTAAACATGTTTTTACTGTTATTACTTGATACAATTTAAGACTGCATAATATGTATTTTAAAGTTTTGTTCCACATATGGTCCAAAATGCAATTCTTGAATTTAATATTGAATAAATATGTATACTTCTTATCTATGTTCATGCCAATATGATACATTTCTGTCATTAAAATAAGATGTTTGTTATCCACAGAGATATCCAAGAAAATAAGAAAATTATTGACAATTTAAATGAAAAGCTACAGAATCGGGAGAGAGAACTTGTAAATCTTCGTCTAAAATGCCAGTACCTAGAAGAAGAAAAAGTTAATCTAAACCATCGTACTGAAAACTTGAACAAAAAAATAACAGAGCTGCAAGCAGAACATGAAGTTCATCTACAAGAAGCAGTCCGAACAGAAAAGTCAGATACTCCGTTTCAGAGCAAAGAGAAAACAGTTTTAACTTTAAAAAAGGAATCTTTATTAAATATTTTGCAAGAATCTCGTGAACTTAATGTCTGTAACAAGCAGTTAAGAGCTGTTACTAAAAATGCCTTGTCTGAGATTGGACTACATTTGAAGCACCTTCAGAACACAACAGAAAACATGGATAGGTCAAACAAAGAAATGGAGGAAATACGTGCTCTATATCAACGGGAATCTCTTGAGCGAAAAATGTTGTATAATCAACTTCAAGAACTCAGAGGAAATATTCGTGTTTTTTGCCGTTGTAGAAGAGACGACAAGAAGGGTGATCATCTAGAATTCTTTACCAATGAAGACATTCTAGTTAATAATAATGGAAACAAAAAGAAGTTTAGGTTTGATCAGGTGTTCTTGCCACAGTGCTCTCAAGTAAGTATTCAAGATATTTATCTTGATCTACATTTTCTACTCTGCAAATAAACAAGGTAATTTAAAAACAGAGATAAGATGTGGAGATCCATGTGGATTATTGGAAAAGCCCAGCATTACGTCAATATGTAAATGTCAAGTTTTAGCGACTGAGTAGCTGGTTGATTAATCAGCAGTATGTATGTCATGGCTGTTACTCTACTACACCTACTAGTAAATTATTTGCCATGTAGAAATATAATTTCTACCAAAAACAGTGATTAATCAGGTTATTGATTTTGGACTGCTATTATTCTGAAAACAACTGTAAAATTGAGGTTTCAATGGCATGCAGGCCCTTCTTCTCCTTCAGGTATCTGCCCTGACAGGTAAGGCATTGGCCTGCCTGCAAACACAAAAGGGGTATGGGAATGTGTATAAGGAACAATTGATGAAGTTATTTAAACAGGGAGCAGGTAATGGGAGAATTACAAATACTACTTCTGGAAACAATGAGCAGAAAAGAAGAATAAAACATACTGAAAGAAACATTGTTAGCAGAGGATTGGAGCAGGCAGATACTAATTGTCAGTGTAGTATATCTTGGAAAGTTTACTTTTAATGTATCCAAGAAGTAGGCAGGCAGTCTCTAGAACTGGGACACTCCTGGACACAGGACTGACAGGTTAGAGGTGAGGTAGGTTAACCAACAGAGTGATCCCCCAGCTGTGTTGTAGGATGAGAGAAATGCAAGAGGAGTCACTTATGCAGAAGTATCAGAACTACAAAATGTGTCTATAGGGAAGTTTTGGCAAGAGGCATAAAATGAAAAGATGTGACTATAAATAGCAATCAGCAATTCAGTAATATGTTTGCATATGCAAAATGGTTGACTCTGTGCCTTAAGTGGGCATTAGTACAGATAAATACATCTCTCTATTTCTGTACATGCTTACATGAAGAAATGACAGCATGCTTTTTTTTGGTAGGAAGATGTCTTTGAAGGGACACTCCCTATTATTAAGTCATGTGTAGATGGCTACAATGTTTGCATTTTGGCATACGGACAGACAGGTTCTGGCAAGACATACACCATGATGGGTACTGAACAGAAACCTGGAGTAAATATCAGGTAATATAAAACTATATTATATATGTTATTGTTAATAGCTTTATAGCAACACCAACTGACGATACTGAACAATGGTTGTATGGCTTTTTGTTACTGCTAACTTACTATTTAGGACATCAGATCAGGCACAGGCTCAGGTTTGTGGGACAACCTAGGGTGGTAAGTCATTAGGAGCAACAGGTCATCCCTTTATTCTGGTGGGTACATCTGAACCTTTAGGAATAGTACTTTGTTAGTATTGGAAATATTGGAAATAATTTGCAATATTATTGACACAAGTAGTGCACATGGGTGTATGCAGGATCAAGCAGAGGCATACGGGGGCCAAGTGGGTGGTCTCTTCTAGGGGCACAGAAAAGGTATATATTTAGTTTACATCAGGTAAAAAATATATAAAATACATCCCTAAGATAAGAAAAACAGACATGTCTTTGAGCCCTGCCATTCTCCCTGAGAGGGTCACGGTGATCCAAAATATAAGTAAGACAAGGGGCTTGAAATGGCCGTGATAAGTGCTTCAGATAGGATTTGTAACAACTGGCATACAACAACAGTTATAAACATGTCTGAAATGTTAGCCATCAACCATGCCAGAGACAATAATTGGATCATAACCTGGTCCTATGTCCTTTCTCATCAGAAAAGGGACTACATCAATGGCCCAATTCAATCCCCACCCAAAGTGATTTTTACACCTGCCTGATATGGCAGTTCCTGCCAGATATTAGTTGGGCAGTCTCTCCTTTTGGCTCCATACATTTACCATTTGCTGGGTATAGCCATGTAAATGTGCATTATAAATTAGTTATAACACCTCCAACAAAAATATTTTAAAAGTCACACTTGCAGAATAAAATAGAAGCAAAAGTATAACAGCAACATACGGTGTCCATTTTAGAGCTCCTTCATCATCAGAAAGATGGTGTTAAAGTTGCAAACTAGTCTTTTTTACAATTTGAAATAGAGTGGTGTACAGGATTCATGTTAACAGCACCAAACAGAGTAGAGTTAAAAGCCTTTATTGTAGATAGGGCTTTCTAACACTTACACTAAATTTGTAGCCTTACAGATCATTTATTTATTTGATGGGGTCAGTGACCCCCATTCAAAAGCTGGACAGAGTCAGAAGAAAGGAGCAAATAATTAAAAAACTCTAAAAACTAAATAATGAAAAGTTGCTTAGAATTTGCAATTTTATAACACACTAAAAGAGGTGAAACACCCCTTTCATAGGCAACCAGAGCCAAAAAAGTCATAAAACCACTGGTATAGCAAGCACTCGCATTCATTACTTAAAGAGGAGTCAGATGTGACTTGCTCTGCATCCTTGTTCAAGCAGTTTGAGTTAGATTACATGCAGACATGATTATCAAATTATCAAATACACACCACAGGTCACCAGATGGAGCTCTCTGTTCACTTAGTACTTTTAAGATTTTAAGGGGCATATTTACCAAAAGGAAAATACTGTAGCTCTTTTTTATCTTTTAATAAATATGTCTTTATATTATAAAAATCTAGGTAAGTAGTATGTTAAAAATAAAAATGTTGCCGTGGATAACAAAATTAAAAATTGCAGCTCTGAACAAAGAATTGCCATGTTCATTTGTCTAGAGCTTTAAAGAACGAGGGGAAAGGCACCAACTCTTACACAGCTGGTAAAGGTGTAAAATATGGCGGAGCTGCACTACATTTTATTCGCACCCACAGTTGTAGCTGAACTCCATTTATCCAAATTTAGCCAATCATCAGATGAAGATGAAGGGCTTTATAACTCCCACTGCTGGCGGGCAGCATGTTGGACATCCCACTAGAAGTATGAGTTTCCAAATTCTGACTTCTGAAAAAAATGAAACTAATGGAAAGCAGCACACTAGAGGTTAAATACATAATTCAAGTCCGTCAATAACAATCACAGCTCATCAGAGCAAGGCAATATATAAAAGGTGCCATAGGACTCATTAGCTTTGCTGTTGCCAGGAGCACCATCTGTTAATGTATTCCCATTAGTGTGCTTCTGTAAGGTATAACAGGGCCTGTGATGCTGCAATTGTTATTCAGGAGAAAGGAATGTTAACAGAACAGAATTTAGACAAACGCTTTTCTTTTACTTCCTTGTGAAAAATAATGAGAGTTACAGATTGCTGTAATTAGGCTCTTATAATAAGCTACATATATAAAAAAAGTATAAAGGCATTTTTAGGTCAGTCTATTTTCTACACAATTTGAATACTGACAGTCACATAAGGGCCCGTTTACTAAAGGGCAATTTTTTTTTGTTTTGTTTTTTTTTGCTCAGGCGAATTTGCAAATGTATCAAAGTGTAAACTTTTCAATACTTTACCCTTTTTGCTAAAGTCTAATTCACCTGGTTCTACCTTTCAAATTGTTAAGATGAAGCTACATCTTCAACATTACTATGTCAGTGACACCATATCCTGTATTAAAATAAGTCATAAAAAAAGGAAAAAACGCAGTTTTTTTCATATTTTGATTTGGGATTTTGTTTAAAAGTTGTAACTGTTAAATATATATTATTTACACTTTTTTAGGCATTTGAAGCTCATGCCACATTTGTTTTACGGTAGGCTCAATTTTAGAACAATAGAGGATCTTTTTTTTCCTTGGATATTTTTAATAATAAGTGGCCACTTCCAGCAATTTCACCATCACTAATAAATACATACATATGACCTGTATGTACCCGCCATATTTAAAATGACGTAAAGGTGCCCATACATGGAGAGATCCGCTCGTTTGGCGATGTCGCCAAACGAGCGGATCTCCCTCCGATATGCCCACCTTGAGGTGGGCAATATCGGGCTGATCCGATCGGGGGCCCTAGGGCCCAACGATCGGATCCAAGCGAATGCAAATGGGCGGTCGGATCGCGGGACCGCATCAACGAACAGATGCGGTCGCGATCCGACGGGATTTTTAATCCCATCCGATCGAGATCTGGCCGACTTTCGGCCAGAACTCGATCGGGGAAGCCCGTCGGGGGCCCCCATACACGGGCCAATAAGCTGCCGACTCGGTCTGTCTGCAGCTTTTATCGGCCCGTGTATGGCCACCTTAAGCGTAAGTGTGTTAACAAATTTCACTATGAAGAAAATAACGCTACAGAAAATTCGCTAAGAAACTTTTGTGCTGATGAATTTTCATTACTGAAAGTATGTCAGCGTTCATTTGCCAAGACAATTTTTTGCCTTTTGATGAATACGTGTAGTCATAGCTAATTAACATCTGTCGTAGTTGTGCAAAGTATGACGTAGCTTTCCGAAGCGAAAATTCGGACCTAAGTAAATCTGCCCCATTGTGTATCTTTAAAGGGACAATATACACTTAAAAACACCATGGATAAAAATTAGCACAATAAGTAGAACTTGTGTTGACATTACATTCAAAATGCACAGTTTCCTATTTCTTTGCCAAAAGCACAAGTTGGGCTATGTTCACTCAGCCTTTAAGCAGTTTATTATCAGAGACTTCTCAGTGGATGGGTAATTAGCCCCTGAAGTTCTTTGGGACCAAAAGTGTCAAGAAGTACTAAACTAAATTGGCTTCTTATTCTTGTTTCATGCCAGACATTTCTTAATTAAAACAGTAGGCAAACAATATGCTCAGCACAAGCCTTATTTATTCAGCTAATGCTGAAAAGGGGTGTATACAGTCCCTTTAACGTTTACTATATGCCATGACTATATGCTAGTTTAGTTATGTTGTTGCCTGCACAAAACTAGTTTAAATATTTAAAATAATCATATAGAGTTTATACAAACAAGCACCAGTACTTTTAATCCCTTCCTCGATCTGACTGCTGCAGACCAGTGCTTTTGCAGCAGCCCCAATAACTGCTTTTATTATATGATTTGGCACTGATCTGGTATTTTTGGTCTAATCATGTCCAGTATTTTTTTTTATCAGCAACAAAATGTTGATCTATTCCAATAAGAGCTTTTTCTTGTGAATTAGAAACATATGAGATCTATGAAGCCCACCCAAGTCACTGAAGAAGAGCCAAGAAGGTTGCAAAGCTGGAGGAAAGCTCTCCATGCACATACATTGCTAATTCATGCACTGCTTTATAATTTTGCTATAATCCTGCCATTGAGGTAACATAGTTCCTCGGTAGTCCATATCACCCAAGCATCAGACAGAATTTGCTGGTGTGTTTTTGAAAGCAATTTAATTTGTAATTGTGTGTTGTTAGATCTGGAGGAAAAATAAGATTTTGTCAGGCTGTTTCAACAATTTCAACTGTACTCCCTGGACATTGGGACATATGTGTTTGTTTCAAGGTCATTTTCGGCAAACCATCTGGCAGTCCCGTTTAAATTATCAGAGATTTCATCTGCCAATATACCATGTCAGTGGTGCATTATCAGAAGAGTAAATGAAAGGAGTAGTAACTTAATTCCTGCAGTTATGATTATTCAGACCAACAGCCAACAGAACAATAGCATGTTGCCATCCCAGTAAATAGCTAGTTGTATGGAATCCATCACTTTGCCTTGTTGACTGTTCACTCAGATCCCATGGAGGGTTGCCCAGTGTATGGCAAACATTAGCATTAGCTCGCTAAAAAACATAAAATCATATAACTTTTGGGAGTATGAGAAAGACAAAAGAAAAACTATTTCCAATTTTATGTTAAGTTATTGTTTTAAATTTTCAATATTTCTGCCCCTAGTTCTGGCCCTATTATGTACCTCCTATTATAAAATAAAGGGATTTTATTTTAAGTCACCAAGGCCACCATGACCATATAAAAGCACAAGGCCCAAGGTGAGACTTGGATGGAGTCAAACTCTGACATATTTTGTCTGATGACTTCCTCAGTGGTGGAGGAAGTGGGCTCCAGAGCAAAATCATTTTTACCCCCTCCTAAACTTTGGCAATAGGACTTCTTTCATAAAAATATATAAAAACTATTTAGCAGTCAGTGTCCCATGGTGCCCCATATTTCCCCTGGGCTCCCTAGCAGTTACAGACCATGCTTCTAATATAGTAACACCCTTGGCCACAAGAGAGATTATACTGCTAGAACTATAAATATTGGATATCTCGGGTGTAAGCATAAATAGAAAAATGATTTCCCTATTTTTTGTTTTTAATTAGATCTATTAGGGAACTGCTACGAATTTGTCAAGAACGGGAGAAAATTAGATATACCACTAAGGTTGGTAATTTAAATAACTCATTACAACTTTATAGCCATTTCTTTATCATAGATTTCAGTTCAGCTTTGGACTCATGTTCTTATTAACTTATTTAGATTTCAATGCTGGAGATTTACAATGAAACTCTTCGGGATCTTCTTGTACAAAATGGCAACTCTCAACTGGAGATCAGATCTCAAGGAAAAGTGGTAACAGTTCCTGGCATGACAGAAATTGAGGTCCTAACCGAAGAAGACATAAAAAAAACCATGTCTCTTGGTGAGAAACATAGAACAGTGGCGTCAACTAAAATGAACACAGAAAGGTATTTAAAACACCCTAAAAAAATCTTAAATATTTTAAGTGTAAATGTATATTCCTGGGCAAGAAGAGAAAGCATCCATGCAGAATTTGGGCATGTTATGTCTGCTGGGTAATAGAGGCAATATAGCAGCTTCTGTAAGGTTATACATACAGGTATGGGATCCATTATCCATAAACCTGTTCTCCAGAAAGCTCCAAAATATGGGATGGCCATTTCCTGTAGACAAATTTTATTATAGTTTTATACAAATAATCCAGATTTTTAAAAATGATTTCCTTTTTCTTTGTAATAATAAAACAGTAATTGTACTTGTACTTAACAAAGATATAATTAAAGCTTATTGTGTTTAAATGATTTTCTAGTAGACTTAAGGTAATAAGATCCAGAAAGGTCCATTATCTGGGAAAACCCCAGGTCCAGAGCATTCTGAATAACAGGTCCCATACCTGTACCTATATATTACCACTTAGTGAATCTAATTTCCATACCTGAAGTAATAACATTATGTCTGTTCCTGATTGTATGAGAATAGTAGGTTTGGTGTTAAAATACTAGTTAAAGGCACAATTAATAAAATAAAAGCTTTCACCTTTGCAGTTTCTGTGACAGTAACCTTTATCCAAATGGTTTAAGTATTTCTCCCATCCCATAACTGTAACTTTTCAAAACAACCAAAAACACACTTACTGGCACTCAAAGATGTCCAAACTCAAAATTTGAGACGGGGACATGCTACAGACAACTTTTAAAGCAGGAATGTCTTGAAACAGTAATACAATACACTACCAACATTTTTTTTAGTATTTATATCTCATTTAAAAAGGTGTCTAATTTATTGAAAGGGGTGATTTACCTTTAAGTTAACTTTTAGTATGTAAGTTATAGAATGCCTATTCCTAGCAACTTTGCAACTGGTCTTCATTATGTATTTTTAATTATTTGTCTTCCTCATTTGCTTCTTTTTAGCTTTTAAATTGTGGGTCACTGAACACAGCTGCCAAAAAACTATTGCTCTCTAAGGCTACAATTTTAATGTTATTGTTAATTGTTATTGCTTATTTTATTTAGACTGTCTCCTCTTAATACTCTGGGGTCTTATTCAAACCACTGCTAGAGTAAATTAGACCCTAGCAACCAGATAGCTAATTCAATACTAGAGAGTTTCTGAACAAAAAGTTAAAGGGATACTGACATGGGAAAACATGATTTTTTCAAAACACATCAGTTAATAGAGCTGCTCCAGCAGAATTCTGCAATGAAATCCATTTTTCAAAAGAGCAAACAGATTTTTTTATAGTTAATTTTGAAATCTGAAATGGGGCTAGACATATTGTCAGTTTCCCAGCTGCCCCCAGTCATGTGACTTGTGCTCTGATAAACTTCAGTCACACTTTACTGCTATACTGCAAGTTGGAGTAATATCATCCACTCCCTTTCCCCCCGCAGCAGCCTCACAACAGAACAATGGGAAGGTAACGCGATAGCAGCTCCCTAACACAAGATAACAGCTGCCTGGGAGATCTAAGAACAACACTCAATAGTAAAATCCAAGTCCCACTGAGACTGATTCAGTTACATTAAGTAGGAGAAATAACAGCCTGCTAGAAAGTAGTTACATCCTAAAGTGCAGGCACAAGTTACATGACTGGCAGCTGGGAAACTGATAATATGTCTAGCCCCATGTCAGATTTCAAAAGTGAATTTAAAAAAATCTATTTGCTTTTTTGAGAATTGGATTTCAGTGCAGAATTCTGCTGGAGCAGCACTATTAACTGATTTGTTTTGAAAAAAATGTGTTTTCCCATGACAGTATCCCTTTAAATAAATGAAACAAAAAACTATACAAAATTTAAAAATGAAAACCTGTTGCAAATTTACTTAAAGGCCAATTACCATTTTAATGTACAATGGAGGGCTTGCGGTCTCCCTTTTCCATACCTATTTGATGTAATGGAAAGGTTAAAAAATTGAGTTGTTAATAGTTGGATTAGCATATCTGCGACACACTGGAGAACATGACCCCAAGGACACACTACCCAGGTCTCTGCACACCAGCAACTTCCACCCCCTTCCCTCATGGGAAAAAGCTTGGGGCAGCAGGGCCCACTGGGATTTCTCATGGTACCTAGGTGAGCCACTTTGACCCTGGTTGGAATTTTGATGTTTCTTATGACAGAACAAATTGTATATAGAATATGAATTTCATCTGTATGATTTGCTGGTATATACAGTACTATGTTTGTGCTACTCAAGCTCCCGCTCCCATCTTATGGTGATCTTGCATGTACATGGTGTGGACAGCATCTCTGGAGTTGTGTCTACTGCTGCTCTGACACTTTGTGACTTGGCTGGATCAGAGCGCATATCCAAGACTGAAGCTACAGGACAGAGGTTGATGGAGGCAGCAGCAATCAATAAATCTTTGACTGCACTGGGACAGGTAACACATTGCCTTTTTTAACATGTATAGTTGCACTGCTACTCCAGGCATAAGCATCCCTCCATTGGACATTTCCACATTTTGTTGTCTTACACCTGGAATAAAAATGAATTTCATTAGGATTTTTATCATTTGAATAAAACACATTAATGGTACAACTTTTCATGTGACACAAAAGTTATTAAAAAAAACAAATTCACCCGCCTATATTTTTTAAAACCAAGGTTTTTTTCAATTACAGCTACAGATATTTTGGCTGCTCAACTCTGTTAGATGGGACTGTGGGTGAACAGCAGTTATTACATATCATATACTAAATAAATAGCTATCTAAGTTTATTTCAGTATAATTAGTTATTGGTAGAAACATTTATTTGCTGACCTCTATAAAAAATACAGCCCATAGACCAAAAGAAGCGAGAAATCAAAGGTTACAGCAGTTAAAATCTGATTTTATATTTTTTTTGTAATCTAAAAATCTACTCTTTCACCATTCTGGCAGCCTATGAGATATACATACATATATATATATATATATATATATATATATATATATATATATATATATATATATATATATATATATATATATATATATACAGGGCCGCCATCAGAAATCACAGGGCCCCATACGACAACATTTCCTGGGCCCCCTGGGCTGCGACCACCGCAAGCCCCACCTACAGGTCTGCCCTCCCCACCCTACAGGTCCGCCCCCCCACCACACAGTAAAAAACAAAAAAAATATTGGTGGCTAGGGTTCCCACATGTTAATAAAAAATAAAAGATATTGGTGGTCAGGGCCCCCCATAAAAAAAACATTTGTGGCCAGGGCCCCCCCATTACAAAATATTGGTGGCTAGGACCCCACATGAGAAAAATAAATTGGTCGCCAGCCCTCCCCCCACATTATAAGAAAATTGGTGGCCAGGGCCCCTTAAACGTCCATGCCTTCCCGAAGTCAGCAGCTCTGAGAAAGATGGGGGGCCTGGCTAATCAAGTAAGTGTGGCGTGTCCGGGGCCCCCCATACCCTCGGGGCCCCCTACAAATCTCCCCCCTGTCCCCCCCTTATATATATAAGTCCAAGGGTTGCCAGAATCTCAATAATTTCTCCAAGACATGCTATTCAATAAAAAATATATATTTTATTCACATCAGTAGTTAAAAAACATGTATAGTATTCCCTCTAACGCCTAACGCGTTTCATGCTTACCCAGCACTTAGTCATAGGCAGAAACAAGGGTTGCCAGCACTCTCGATAAAGTTACTTAAATTTGCCTGGGTGCAGTGCCAATAAATTATCCATAACTACTACAAGAAGGTCCGCACTCTCAGGACTTATAAAAATCATAATATTTATTATAAATGACTGACTAGGTCCCTAGCCTTTCTTAAAACTAAAATATTTAATTCTGACCAGTATTGTTAGAATTTAAGACAAATGTAGAGGCTCTTATGCTTGGTATATTGGTATATTTGTGAAAGGGTGATTTGCCTATTTTGCTCTAAATTCAAAAATTTTTATATTTACTTATCATATTGAGGATTTAGAAGTTGAAGCTCTGCACCTCCACATGAAAGTGAAAGTAATATCAATGCATTCTATGATACAGATATCTTTTAATCTCAGTGCCAGGGTAATACTCGCCCTTACATGGCTTTCCTTTACCTTTCTCAACCTTCATAGTGAATAGATTTTGTCCAGGGAACCAGTAAAGTAGAGCTTTCCTGTATCTGATTCCATTTCCTGTTGAAAAAATTGACAAAATATATGCATTGTCAATTATTTTTGCCAGCTCTAGTTTTGACAGTAATTTTCACCCACCATCATTATTGTCAATATTCTTGCACTTCAATGTATAATTTTTTGGTTAACTGTGTACTGCCAGGTGTTTACAGCATTAAAGAACAACTCTTTGCACGTACCCTACCGAAATTCTAAACTTACTCATCTACTTCAGCCCTCACTCAGTGGTCACGCTAAGGTATAGTATCATCTTTTTTTCTTACAATAATTCACTTCAAATACAAGGTTTTTTAAACTTAAAATAATTCATTTCAAATACAAGGTTTTTTAAAACTAACTATTAGGATTGCCTTACTGAGTGTAGATGTTTTGGAGTCTATATACTGTAATGTCTGTAGATGATCTCAGTTTGCTGCAACCTTGCTTAAGTGACAAAGTGTAATAATCACTCAAACTGACCAGTCCAGTACAAATAATTCCAGTTATGATCCAATGTTAGGGCAAGCTCAGGCAAAACAGAGACCAATAAACAGTCAGGACAGGCAAGCATAAATGGAGCAGAGATTGGAACCAGAAATCCACAGCAGACTGGAATAGGCAGGATTATATTGGCCATTGGTAGCTACATTACAGAGTCCAGGCCTTAAAGGACCAGTAACATCAAAAAATGAAATTGTTTTAAAGTAATAAAAATATAATGCAGTGTTGCCTGCACTAGTAAAACTGGTGTGTTTGCTTCAGAAACACTACTATTGTTTATATAAATAAGCTGCTGTGTAGTCATGGGGGCAGCCATTCAAAGGAGAAAAGTTACACAGCAGGTAAGGTCTGTAGAACTTAATGGTATCTGTTATCCATTAATTATCCTGTGCCATATAGCCTTTTTTCAATTTCCGCCATTGCTACTAAGCAGTTTATTAAACTATAGTAGTGTTTCTGAAGCAAACAGATCAATTTTACCAGTAAAGGGCAACACTACTTTATATTTTTATTACTTTAAAACACTTTAATTTTTTGGTTTTACTGTTCCTTTAATGATAATGGAGCACACGTTTGAAAATAGCGCAGGAAAAGAATGTCCATTAGCATTACTTGTAAAGCTGCAAAAACTTCAAAAGACTCCAATGTCTACTACTAATCTATTAATCTACTCTGGATTAAATGAAGGGCAACATAGTGCACTGGGGTATTTTAGTACTTATGTTAGTAAGTTAGCACCAGAGTATTTCAATTATTTTTAAGGGTCATGCCATTTTGATTGTAGCAATCTTTGAGATCAAAAAGGCTTTTCTACAGCCCTACAATATTTCTATACAATTTTGCTAAATATGTAAATACTCAAATTGCAATGATTCTGAATGGATCAGGGAGGTGCAGCCATACCAATTTATTATTTCAGGTGCTGGGAAAAGGAGTTAGCAGTCCAGTTTTTTTTGAACAGAGTGCTTTCATATGAGACTAGAAGAGAGTCCATGACTCGCTTGCATCCAAAACCCACAAAGCATTAGTTGGTCTATTAGGGCCAAAAAACAATGATTTTATCATGTATAAAAGACTCCCTCCCTTCCCCCCCAATGTAGAGATTTATGGTAAAAACAAGACCATGACCTATTCTGCCCCTTTTAAACAAGAATAAAGGAAAGTGATTTTCTTAATGAAAAAAACAATAAGTGTTTATATTTATTTATATACAAGTCTCGCTTCTTGGCTCATGTTCAACAGAGGTGCTTATTGTCCTGTTAACGGTTTGCTCATTTGCTGAGTTCAACAAACTGTACTCATTGTAACGTTTTTATATTCTAGGCATGTGTGTTCGTGAACATTAGTCCTGACATGAAAAATATTGGAGAAACAATAAGCACTCTTCAGTTTGGCTCATCAATTCAGCAAATAGCGCTTGGCAAGCCTATGCAACAAACAACCAATGTCAATCATGGACCATGACTGCACGATGGATAAAGTTAACATATTCGTGACATTACTATCTCAAGTGTAGTAACATGAAATTATTGTTTGTATTTATTATTGTATGTTTGACAGCGACACAAGCTGTAAAACTTATTAATGCACTCATCATAATGCAATTTGCCATCCATCTGTGTCTTGACATTTAGGGGGTTATTTATTAAAGTCCGAATGCCAGAAGCTCGAAAAAAATTGTTTTTTTTACTATAAAATCTGAATTTTTAGAGGAACAAAAAAAATCAAATTTTTCAAGATTTATTATAACCAGAGGATGGAAAAAGTCTGAATCCGAAAATCTGGCATCTCAGACCTGCTGAGGTTATATCTATATCCTGATCTGTGCTAGGTTTCGTGCAATAATCCAAAGATTCCATGGTTTTCGGGCAAAAATTTTTTAAGGTTTTTTTTCCTGCACAGGAGATTTTCGCCCCGCACTATCAATTTGCCCTTGTTCACTAACCCATAGACAGAAACGGAACTAGAGGGGGGCGGGCCCTGGCGCAGGACACGCAGCGGGGCCCGCGCAGCCAGGAACTGGCCCGGGAATATGCGCCGCAAAGTGGCGCGCGGACTGCCCTGAGGGGTCCCGCTCGCACCCCCTGGTCCCCCGGCAATTCCGCCCCTGCCCATAGAACCAAAGCTTTCAAGTATTACTCTACTTGAGCTGTTAGTAAATTATCACCTAGGGGCAGATTTATCAAGGATCGAATTTCGAAGTGAAAAAAACTTCGAAATTCGAACATTGAATAGGGTAGTTCAACATTCGAAGTTGAAGGATTTTTAAGATCGTACGATCGTACTTCGAATCGTATGATCGTACGATTTAACAAAAAAATCCTTCGACATCTCAAAACACCAAATACTGGATATAGGTTCTAGGAGGTCCCCATAGGCTAACATAGCAATTAGGCAGGTTTAAGGTGGTTTAAAGAGGCAGTACTTCGATTTTTGAATGGTCGAATATTCAAAGTATTTTTAATTCGAATCAAAGTCGAATTTGGCCGATTCGATGGTCGAAGTACCCAAAAATTTGAAATTCTACGTTTTTTAATTCGAAAATTCACTTTGACCTTTGATAAATCTGTCCCTTAGAGTTGGATGATAACAGTGTGGCTAAAATTAACATATACAAAACAGCACTTAGAATTTGAAATAAATTCAAAGAGAAAGCCTACTGCTATGGCAGTACAGCCATGTATTATTTCCTGAGCACTATTTGCAGTTTGAGACATTACATAAATACATTTAGAATTAATAGAGCATGTAGAAACATGCATATTTCTGTTATGGATCACTGTGCAGCAGAACTGACCATTAGGAAGATAAATGTTCAGTAAAATAAAATATTTTCACAAAGACAAGAAAATAAGACTTTAGAGAATTCTATTAGTATATTTAGCTTTTAAGGGTTTTATCACATAATAGATGATTTAATACACTGGTTTGTTTTAAAGCTTCAAAACTGGAGAGATCCTCATCAATAACAGGGACATTGGCATGCTGTTCCTCATTAGCTATATCTCCTTCACTGTCAGACAGGGTGCACAGGAGAGAATGGTTGTCATATGTGGGGAAGTAGTATCTACTAATGGGACACAGTTACACAACAATTACATTTTTTGCAACTGAAAAACAATCACAATATGTTTCATCTGGCAATCAAGATAAACTTGACTTAGGCTACGTTAAAACATGCCAATTATTTATTTTTTATAATTTGATGAAATGCACAATAATAGAACAAATGCTGTGGCACTACACATGTAATCCCGATATAAACTAGAACAGAATCAATTTACTTTTATATCTACATCTCAGTTAGGCTGCTCTCTCATAAGAAGCTAGCACTCAAAGTGTGGTGTGTTATTAATGATGATCAGTCTAACAAAGTGATACACAGGATATGATTTGAGGGAAGGCCGGGAAGGCCATAAAGGCCAAGGCCTAAGTTTTTAGGGATGGCATGTCACCCATTGACTCCATATGCATTGGGACACCACTGGCAAGTAGCATACCCAGCATAAGGTCATACCTTGAATTAATCCAGTCCAATTCACTGCATGATGTGTAGTACTCTGTCTTTGAAAACTGAAGATAACTTATTGAACAAGCCAGTACTAAAGTCAAAGGATGAAAATTGTCCACAGAACATTTGGGTCTAAAGAATTATTTAAACAGCAGCTACACTGAAGTAGCATCATTCAATGTAAGAACCAAAAGAAGTGTTAAACAGATGGAAACCAGCAGGCGTTGGAAGGGTGGATAGCAGCCAAGATAAATCTGAAGGAGTTTTAATACAAGGGCAGTAACACTATGAAATGAGACAATCATAAGCATCATAAAACATTATAAATATGAAGGATGGTAGATTGTAGGTGGAAAACGAATAAGAACAGGTAAGGAAACCTCCACCACAGAATAGTAAAATATCATGTTATAAGGTGTCAGTCTTTTATATGAACAAAGTTGCATACGCATCATAAAATATTGTTAGACAATGTTTAAAAGGATGATAGACTGTAGGTGGAAAAATAGTGGGTTATAAAACTTCAGTGACAGATAACAGTTACATTTCAATCAAAATGACAATGAACTATTTTATTATTACAGAGGAAAAGGATTTTTTAAATGATATGCTTAAAGACAATCTATGAAAGATGGGCATCCTGTATTTGGAATGTTCTAGTAACATGTTTCCAGATAAGGGATACAACACCTGTACTTTGTTTAAAGCACCACAGTGTTGAATTTCCACAGGGAATACTGAACAGCAACCCAGCTTCTTGTGCTCCGTTAACAGTCAGGTCTGTATTTTTGGGTTGGTGTAGCAAATTCAACAAAACATTGCCAACCCCTGGATATTGGATCAGGGGACGTTACATAAGCATTAGTTAGAAACTTTATACTTAAAGGAGACATTTTATATAACCTTCATATTCAGATATATTACTCATCCTTCCTCAAAACATGAAATAATGCAGAACGAAAATGTTTTGAAAGCATTTTACCTCCTAAAACTGTCATTATCAGAGCTGCAGAGAGATCTTTACAGGTCAGAAGCTAGGCTGAAATGAAGAGTTGGAGTGTCTGTTCATTCTCTCACAGGAAGTGGTCATAGCACTGACTGACAGGCTGAACTCTGCTGTAGCAGCAAACCCTCCCCTCCCACCCTCTGTCCTGTGTGTTCCCAGCCTGTACATAACTGTCTTATGTTGCTGCCTGTTCATTCACTTATAAATATATCCATTAAATGCTCAACATAAAGCAATAGATGTGAAGGTTAATACAAACTGTAATAGTATTTTAATAGTAATATTTTCTTTTATTTAGAGTACAACAGTATGTTCCTGTGTTCCACAGCAAATAGGCATCAGTCACAAATGTACATGCCTAACTGGACATAATCTATAGTCCATAATACATTGTTGTACACTGTGCAACTCTCTGCCTCTATTACATTATAAAAGTTATACAAACTGTGTAAACTAGTATTTACTGCTATGATATTCCAGAACAGCAGCTGTAGGTTTGTTTTTCTGCATATTGATATATGATCAGGTGCAAGGAGTTGCAAGGAAATAAATGCAACATTCTGGAATAATTTATATTTAATTGCAGAGAGTTGCAATAGAATAAATGCAGCTGTTCTGGGACAATTTATGACCAGGTTCTGGGAGTTGCAAGGGAAAAATGCAGCTGTTGTGGAACAGTTTATGGTCAGGCACAGGGCGTAGCAAGAGAATACATGCAGCTTTTTTGGAACAATTTATGATCAGGTGCAGGGAGTTGCAATGTAAAAATTCAGCTGTCTGGAATAATTTATGATCAGGTACAGGTAGTTGCAAGGGGAAATACAGCTGTTGTGGAACAGTTATGGTCAGGTGCAGGGAGTTGCAAGGGAATAAATGCAGCTGTTCTGAAACAATTTATGATCAGGTGCAGGGAATTGCAAGGTAAAATGCAGCTGTTCTGGAACAATTTATGCTTAGGTGCAGGGAGTTGCAAGGGAATAAATACAGCTTTTCCGGAACAATTTATGATCAGGTGCAGGGAGTTGCAAGGGAATAAATGCAGCTGTTCTGCAAAAATGTATGATCAGGCACAGGGAGTTGCAAGGTAAAAATGCAGCTGTTATGGAACAAGTTATGATCAGGTGCAGGGAGGTGTAGGGAGTTGCAAAGGAATAAATGCAGCTGATGTTCTGGAATTGTATAACATATAATAACAGATGTGGGGAGTTACAAAGTAAAACCCAAAAGATGTTGATTGCTTTTTGTATACAACATAATACTGTGTAGAAAATGACTTTGGTATGTACACTGAATCCTGATACACATTGCCCCCTTAAAAGAACAAAATACTTTTAGTAGCAGATTATGTTTTATTTAGTCATAGCAGGGCAAGGGAGAGGAACACGCAGTGAAGAAAGGGGGGAGGAGGAAGGACAACGTACAGGGCAGAGAGGGGGTTGAATGAACAGGGCAGGGAGGGAGAGAGAGAGAGAAACTAACACTTCAGGGAGGGGGGTAAATAAACAGGGCAGAGAGGGAGAAAAATGAACAGTGCAGGGAGGGGGTTAAATGAACAGGGCAGACAGGGAGGGAAAGGAACACTTCAGGGAGGGGGTTAAATGAATAGAGCAGAAAGGGAGAGAAATAAACAGTGCAGGGAGGAGAAGGCCTGAAGCCTAAAGCCTGGTACTGGAAACCTCTGAACAGGAAGCTTGCAAAGGCGGAGGGCTGAGCATAGCTTTCAAGCTAGTACAGATGTTTTTGACCCAAAAGGTATTAAAATAAAAACAATTTCTTCTATTCTACATAGATTGATGCATTGTCAAAATGTATGCCATATACATTTCACAGTACAAGCACTGCAAACTTAAGTGAAAATGAAGAGTGAAACATTTAATCAGTTAACAGTATACAGCACAAAGCAAATGTTTTTGGCACATTTGGTTTAAGGAGTCCGCTAAACTGATATTTATGGCCAAACATTGCTTTCAATAGCTTGCTCGATAGATCAATTGTTTTTTCTGTACCCTCTTTAGTCATTAAGCATTCTGGTTTGCAGTTTCAATTATAGAGTGCCTTGCCCTGTATACTCTAGATAGGAGCTCTATACAATGCTAAAAACAACAGGAAGGCTAGAAGATATGGACAACATATTCTAATTACTGACTTAATCCTTAGTGCTTAGACTTCTAACTGGTGCAAAGTATATCTTTATGTCTCTGAAGTCATCTAGAACCACTAGCATAGATATAGCCTAATAAGTAATACAATGCAACTTTCAGACAGTCTGTTTACATCTGACCAGTGCAAGATATAGGAACATGGCTTCAGAGAAGTAGGAATTGCAGAGCAACCAAATCATATGGACACCAGGAAAGGTAATATATTAAAACTTTATGAAATAAATATTGAAGACCAAATGAAAAGTTGCTTACAACTGACAGATCTACTTAAAGCTAATTTATAGAACTTTTTCTTTAATCAAAATATTAAATAAGGCAAAGCTGATTATACCTGTCCATTTTCTTTTGTAATGCATCCAGAAATTCATTGCAATATACAATATTATCTGGCAAGCCCATGTTGAAGGAATGCTCCTGGTTTATATGATTAAAAATAAATGATATGCAGCGGGCTTACAAGATGTTACAATTTGTTTAATAGTTTTATCGGCTCCAGGTAGAAATGCTTCATACACCAAGGGTCAGATTGAAAATTGGAATTAAAAAAATTGAATTTCAAGCTATTTTTTGTTTACTTTGACTAGGGAATAGTCCAAATTCGATTTGAATTTAAAAAAAATGTGAAAATTTGAATATCGAAATTTATGTACTGTCTCTTTAAAAATTCTACTTCGACCACTTGCCATCTAAAACCTGCCGAATTGCTGTTTTAGCCTATGGGGGACATAGTAACATAGTAAGAAAGGTTGAAAAAAGACACAAGTCCATCAAGTTCAACCTTTTTTTATTTTTTTATATCTGCCTAACTGCCGGTTGATCTAGAGGAAGGCAAAAAATTTGCCTCAGAGGGGGAAAAAATTCCTTCCTGACTTCAAAATGGCAATCGGACTAGTCCCTGGATCAACTTGTACTATGAGCTATCTCCCATAACCCTGTATTCCCTCACTTGCTAAAAAGCCATCCAACCCCTTCTTAAAGCTATCTAATGTATCAAACTGTACAACTGATTCAGGGAGAGAATTCCACATCTTCACAGCTCTCACTGTAAAAAACCCGTTCCGAATATTTAGGCGAAACCTCTTTTCTTCTAATCGGAATGGGTGACCTCGTGTCAGCTGGAAAGACCTACTGGTAAATAAAGCATTAGAGAGATTATTATATGATCCCCTTATATATTTATACATAGTCATCATATCACCCCTTAAGCGCCTCTTCTCCAGCGTGAACATCCCCAATTTGGCCAGTCTTTCCTCATAGCTAAGATTTTCCATACCTTTTACCAGCTTAGTTGCCCTTCTCTGTACCCTCTCTAATACAATAATGTCCTGTTTGAGTGATGGAGACCAAAACTGTACGGCATATTCTAGATGGGGCCTTACAAGTGCTCTATACAGTGGAAGAATGACCCTCTCCTCCCGTGACTCTATGCCCCTTTTAATACAGCTCAAGACCTTATTTGCATTGGATGCTGCTGATGTCAGGACTATTGGGGATTGAATCCCTGGTCTGCAGGTTGACTGGACAGTGCATTCTCATGCTGAGCCACTGGAGGCAGTTGGAGCTCACACCTCGAACTGTCAGTGTAGATTACTGCTATTCCATGTCTCCACCCCTAATCTCATTGAAGCCAGGTGTCGGTGATCTTATCATCAAGGCTCTATATAAGCCATTACCTTTCTGCCAGCCATTGCTGGATCATTGATTTATTTCTGTGTTCTAGTCACCTTGTGCCAGTGTTCCTGAAATTACCCAGTCCCTGATTCCTGACTTGTCCTGCTTGTTCCTCTGACCTGTTTATTCCTTGTACCTGCTACATCCTTGATCTGATCTCCTGGTTTGACCCTTCGCCAGTTTCACGGACTTGCATTGTTTGCCGCCTGCCACTGATCTCTTGCCTGTTCCTAGGACTTGTATCGCCTGCCGCCCGTCTATGAACTCTTGCCTGTGTACACGGACTTGCATCAGCCTGCCCCAACCTTTGGTTTGTTATAGTTCTCATTTTTACTTCTTATTATTTGTCTTCCGTTTCACCAGTACCAATTGTTTATAGTTTACCATTAAACTTCATTCTGAGCACACTTCCATTTCCTGGTTATTCTAACACCAAACATGGTGTCGCCATGTTACCATGCATTTTGGCTCCTACCTGCCAACCACACACTGTTGGTAGATCCTGACAGAATGATCCAGCCTAATTACAAGGAGCCTGATGGTAACTGCTGTGCTGTTTCAGATACTGCTGAACTACAACTCTCTGCCAAGTGGCTTGCCTCAGTGAAAAAGTATGAAGGGGAAAAGGACACGTTTGATGAATTTCTTCTTGTATGTAAAAGGTTTGCGACTGTCTCTTTTTTCAAGCAAGCACCTGAGTGCATGAAAAGTAGGCTAATTATATTATTCCTTTTGGGAGGTAAAGTCTTAGAGTGGGCTGAGTCTTGCATAGATGAAGAGGCTTTTTTTCTGCAGGATCCCATTCTGTTTCTCACTTTGTTAAAGGCACATTCTACAGGGGATCTCTGGCCAGTATCGCCTGATATTTTCAAATCTACTACAATTGCCCCCTCAACTTCCTCATTTCCAACTTTTTCTACATCTGAAATTACTTTGCAATCCTCTTGTTCTGATGTTTTCTCTGATGGAGGCAATTTAGAAAATATTTCTGATGAAGAATGGGAAGATCTGGACTCAGATGGGGATGAAATACAAACTGCATTTACTACTAAGTTCAAGGGCCAATCAATCACCCAGTTACCATCAATACCTGTGCCTCCTGCCCCTAGGCCCACTGTTCAACCTTCAGTTCCTGCTCCAGGGCCAGCTGATATTCAACAGATTTTTCTGGTTCCGGTCCTCCGGCGGCTTGGTCCTTCCCCAGCTTTCCCACGAATTGGGCCTCTACCTGCTCTCGTCCAGCCTGTTCCAGCTTGTGTGCCGGCTCTTCAGTCACCTGCTCCTGTGCCGGCTCTTCAGTCACCTGCTCCTGTGCCGGCTTCCCAGCCAGTCCTTGCTCCTGTGCCGGCTTCCCAGCCAGTCCTTGCTCATGTGCCGGTGGTCCCGTCTGCAGCTCCTGAGCCAGTGGTTCCGTTTACAGCTCCTGTGCCAGTACTTCAGCTTCCAGCCTCCGAGCCAGCAGCCTTGCCGCTTCCAGCCTCCGAGCCAGCAGCCTTGCCGCTTCTAGCCTCCGAGCCAGCAGCCTTGCCGCTTCCAGCCTCCGAGCCAGCAGCCTTGCCGCTTCCAGCCTCCGAGCCAGCAGCCTTGCCGCTTCCAGCCTCCGAGCCAGCAGCCTTGCCGCTTCCAGCCTCCGAGCCAGCAGCCTTGCCGCTTCCAGCCTCCGAGCCAGCAGCCTTGCCGCTTCCAGCCTCCGAGCCAGCAGCCTTGCCGCTTCCAGCCTCCGAGCCAGCAGCCTTGCCGCTTCCAGCCTCCGAGCCAGCAGCCTTGCCGCTTCCAGCCTCTGAGCCAGCAGCCTTGCCGCTTCCAGCCTCTGAGCCAGCAGCCTTGCCGCTTCCAGCCTCTGAGCCAGCAGCCTTGCCGCTTCCAGCCTCTGAGCCAGCAGCCTTGCCGCTTCCAGCCTCTGAGCCAGCAGCCTTGCCGCTTCCAGCCTCTGAGCCAGCAGCCTTGCCGCTTCCAGCCTCTGAGCCAGCAGCCTTGCCGCTTCCAGCCTCTGAGCCAGCAGCCTTGCCGCTTCCAGCCTCTGAGCCAGCAGCCTTGCCGCTTCCAGCCTCTGAGCCAGCAGCCTTGCTGCTTCCAGCCTCCGAGCCAGCAGCCTTGCCGGCTTCAGTCTGTGAGGACCTGTGTACTGTGGCCTCTGGGCCCAAGGACAAATCCATTTCTAGACCTGTCGTACCTACTACGAGATCTGATAGTTCTGGTGCTCCAGAGTCTACCAGTCTTGTTGCTGTTCATGATGGTCTTTCTGTTGTCCTGGGCAAGCCATCACCTGTAATGGGTGCCTCTGCTGGTCCGCCACCTGTAATGGGTGCCTCTGCTGGTCCGCCACCTGTAATGGGTACCTCTGCTGGTCCGCCACCTGTAATGGGTGCCTCTGCTGGTCCGCCACCTGTAATGGGTGCCTCTGCTGGTCCGCCACCTGTAATGGGTGCCTCTGCTGGTCCGCCACCTGTAATGGGTGCCTCTGCTGGTCCGCCACCTGTAATGGGTGCCGTGCCTCTGCTGGTCCGCCACCTGTAATGGGTGCCTCTGCTGGTCCGCCACCTGTAATGGGTGCCTCTGCTGGTCCGCCACCTGTAATGGGTGCCTCTGCTGGTCCGCCACCTGTAATGGGTGCCTCTGCTGGTCCGCCACCTGTAATGGGTGCCTTGGCTGACTCCTCTAATCTGGCTCCTGACCCTGGCGACTCCTCTGATCTGGCTTCTGACCCTGGCGACTCCTCTAATCTGGCTTCTGACCCTGGTGACTCCTCTAATCTGGCTCCTGACCCCGGCGACTCCTCTGATCTGACTCCTGACTCTGGCGACTCCTCCGATGTGGCTCCTGACCCTGGCGACTCCTCTGATCTGACTTCCGACCCTGGCGACTCCTCTAATCTGGCTCCTGACCCCGGCGACTCCTCTGATCTGACTCCTGACCCTGGCGACTCCTCCGATGTGGCTCCTGACCCTGGCAACTCCTCTGATCCGGTTTCTGACCCTGGCGACTCCACCGATTTGGCTTCTGACTCAGCCGAGGTTCCTGTATTGACTCAAAACTATAGCAATGTTTCCGTTTTGACTCTAGACTCCTCCGATCTGGTTTCTGACACTGGCAGCTCTTCAACCTCTGTCCTTGGCAACTCTTCAGTTCTGGCCCTCAACCCTGGTGACTTGCCTGCATGGGCTCTTGAGTTTAGTGGCACTCCTGATCCTGGTGGTCCTCCGGTTCCAGATGTGGCTCCAGGTAGTACTTCAGTGTTGGTTCCTGTCCCTGGCAGCTTCTCTACCCTGACTCCTGATCTTGGCGGTTTTCTCCCTGTTAAAAAATTTTCATTTGAGTTTAGTATCACCCGGAGGGTGATACTTGAAGGGGGGGTAATGTCAGGACTATTGGGGATTGAATCCCTGGTCTGCAGGTTGACTGGACAGTGCATTCTCATGCTGAGCCACTGGAGGCAGTTGGAGCTCACACCTCGAACTGTCAGTGTAGATTACTGCTATTCCATGTCTCCACCCCTAATCTCATTGAAGCCAGGTGTCGGTGATCTTATCATCAAGGCTCTATATAAGCCATTACCTTTCTGCCAGCCATTGCTGGATCATTGATTTATTTCTGTGTTCTAGTCACCTTGTGCCAGTGTTCCTGAAATTACCCAGTCCCTGATTCCTGACTTGTCCTGCTTGTTCCTCTGACCTGTTTATTCCTTGTACCTGCTACATCCTTGATCTGATCTCCTGGTTTGACCCTTCGCCAGTTTCACGGACTTGCATTGTTTGCCGCCTGCCACTGATCTCTTGCCTGTTCCTAGGACTTGTATCGCCTGCCGCCCGTCTATGAACTCTTGCCTGTGTACACGGACTTGCATCAGCCTGCCCCAACCTTTGGTTTGTTATAGTTCTCATTTTTACTTCTTATTATTTGTCTTCCGTTTCACCAGTACCAATTGTTTATAGTTTACCATTAAACTTCATTCTGAGCACACTTCCATTTCCTGGTTATTCTAACACCAAACATGGTGTCGCCATGTTACCATGCATTTTGGCTCCTACCTGCCAACCACACACTGTTGGTAGATCCTGACAGCTGAATGGCATTGCTTGCTACAGCCAAGTTTATCATCTACAAGGACTCCAAGGTCCTTTTCCATAATGGATTTGCCTAGTGCAGTCCCATTAAGGGTATAAGTGGCTTGGATATTTTTACATCCCAGGTGCATGACTTTACATTTATCAACATTGAATCTCATTTGCCACTTAGCTGCCCAGATTGCCAGTTTGTCAAGATCGTGTTGCAAGGATGCCACATCCTGGATGGAATTAATTGGGCTGGATAGTTTTGTGTCATCTGCAAACTCTGATACATTACTTACAACACCCTCCCCTAAGTCATTAATGAACAAGTTAAATAAAATTGGACCTAATACCGAGCCCTGGGGGACCCCACTAAGAACCTTACTCCAAATAGAGAATGTACCATTAACAACCACCCTCTGTACCCGATCCTGTAGCCAGTTTCCTATCCATGTGCAAACGACTTCATTAAGCCCAACAGACCCTTAGTTTAGAAAGCAGTCATTTGTGGGGCACAGTATCAAACGCTTTGGCAAAATCCAAATCACATCTACTGCCCCCCACTGTCCAGCATCTTACTTACCTCATCATAAAAAGCAATCAAATTTGACTGACATGACCTATGCCATTCACTAGGACAAAATTTTGAATGTGATCCCTTAACAAGCCTTCAAATAATTTGCCCACCACAGATGTCAAGCTTACTGGCCTATAATTGCCAGGCTGAGATCATAATCCCTTTTTAAATATTGGAATAACATCAGCTTTTCTCCAATCCATAGGCACCATACCAGATGAAAGTGAATCTGAGAAAATCAGAAATAGGGGCTGGTCTAAAACTGAACTAAGCTCTCTTAGAACCCAGGGGCGTATGCCATCAGGCCCTGGAGCCTTGTTTACATTAATTTTTATTAAAACTTTATGGATCATATCCTGAGTCAGCCACTGACTAGATTTGCTGAGCTCCTAGAACCTTGAATCAAATTCGATCGAATACGATAAAACTTTGCTTCATACGATTTGAATGAAAACTGCCTCTTCACCTGAAAAAAAAAATGATTTTTTTTTTTTTATAAATTTCGGTTGGTCTTTTTTATTTGAATTTCAAAGTTATGAGAGTTCAATAAAACTCCCATTACTTTGAAATTCGACCCTTGATAAATCTGCCCCCAAATATATAACCCACTGAAACACACTGGGAAAATTCTACGCATGTCCTTAACCTATGCTTTTCTAGGTTTTTATTTTTTTATTTTTTTATTTTCCAGGTCTTTTCTTGTGTAAAGAATCACTAAAAGCCAAAGGGACTGATACTGCTGACACTATTGTAAGCAAGGGTGACAAACAGACCAATATGTGTTTGTAAGTGTATTGACAGCTTAAAGATAAGAAAATCTTTAAAACTCTAAAACTAAGTGGAAATCTGGTACCGGGTATTCTAAAACTTGTTACATCACAGGGGCCTCAAGTCATTCCAAAACCTGCAGGTTCCTATTTACATTCGTGGTGGCTATTTGTGGTGGTGTAAATATATATTTTTTATAGAGACCTGATATATGGTATTGCTTCCCTTAAAGGAATATTAAGCCATTTGGGGGGGGGGGGGTTTGATGACATTAGTAGTTTAACGCTGCCACAATCATGACTGTGTAACAGAAGCACAACTTAGTTATATTAATGACATCACAATCAGTGAGAGAAACATCATATATCCAGCAAATTAAAGGAGATCTAACCCTAAAATGAATATAGCAGAAAATGAGGTTGGCCTGTAATATAAGCTGATGCTACAGTGTTGATTAAATCCTGATGCTAATTGCACTGGTTTCTGTGCTGCCATGTAGTAATTATCTGTATTAATTACTAATCAGCCTTATATTGTGACATGTTTATTCTATGTGTACTGTATATTGTGAGTGGGTCCCTAAACTCAGTAAGTGACAGCAGCACAGAGCATGTGCAGTGAATCAGCAGAAAAGAAGATGGGGAGCTACTGGGGCATCTTTGGAGACACAGATATTTACTACTAAAGGGCTGTGGCTGCTTTGGGCTGGTACAAAAGCACAAAACATAAGGTACAGCATTTCTACGCTACTTTTTTTAGTTAAGCTTAAGTTCTCCTTTAACCATTTCTAGTTCTGTTATCACATTTTTTTGTCCACTGGCACAAAGTAACCTTTGAGCTCCAGCAATGAATATAATTAACAAGGAACTACTAAAATAAAAAGAAGGATAATGATAAAAATAAGGATATAGATATGGTTACTATATTCATATAATATACTATAAAGTCTGTATTTTGATAATGTAATCACAATAAACAATTTTTAGTATTTTTATTAGCCATGACAAATCTATAGAAGCTGTGCAATCTGGACAACATGAATAAATGATAAAGCATCCGTGGCACTGTCTGCATTTGAGACACATAAACATGGACCTTGTAATGCAGCAATGACTTGAATGCAACACCTCATCCTTTTTTTTAAAGAATACATTAGTGAAGATAAAAAAAGCTGACCAAACAAGTAATACAATCAAAAACCCTTCCGGAAATTAAAAAAAAATGGAATACTTACCAACAACAGTTAATTGTTTAACCCTTTGCACCAACAGTGATGCGTATTTTATCATAATGATTTATTTTTCCACTGATAATAAGCATTTTGCCACTAGGTGGAGATGGAGGTGAAAATTAATAAAACTATTTTCTAAACGTTTCCGGAAATTTAGATTACTACAAAGTTGAGACATCACAGAATGAAGCCCTGTCACCATTCTTCTCACTATTCTATATATACTATATTAGTTCAGAGCAGGTTGGCGTCTTAGAATTTCTTAGGTTTAGAATTCATCAGGATTAGAGAGGTTTCAATATATGTATTTTTTGTTGCTAAATTGAGCACTTAAAAAAAAGACATAACATTTAAGTTATTACAGTACATCGATGCTACAAATAAACCTGCAGGAGTGATAGATATTAATGATGTGTTCTCACGGGTTCATGTTCCACATGATGCTTGTCATATTAGCAATCAGTTCATGAATGAATACTGCCAAATGGACACTATGAGGGTAGGGACTAAAAGTTTGTATGTAAGTGCAATATTTAATAATATTTAAGCATTTTATTGAAAAACTGTTTTACACTATTATTGATCCTGCTCCATTTCAGAGTATTTTACAAGTGAGGCAGACATTGGACATTGTGATTACTGGTTGTTTGCTGCGCTGCCTCATATAATATGTTTGTGAGTATCCACAATAAGGGGCATATTTATCAAGGGCCTTCGAAGAAGAATTATCGAAATTTGAATTTTTGGTCGAATAGGTCAGTTCAATTTTTCAAAGTCCACCTATTGACTACAAATGGGTTCTAGGAGGTCCCCAATAGGCTAAAACAGCAATTCGGCAGGTGTTTTAGATGACAAATGGTCGAAGTTGAATTTTTAAAGAGACAGTACATGATAAATTTCAATATTCGAATTTTCACAATTTTTTCCAAATTCAAATCATATTTGGACTATTCCCTAGTCGAAGTACACGAAAAATAGCTTGAAATTCGAATTTCTTTCATTCGAAAATTCATCTCAACCTTTGATAAATCTGCCCCCAAATTTTGGTATATGTAAAATCTATCTAAAAGGAAGAATGACTTTTTTAGGACATTTCTCTGCATTTCTTACTATTTTACCTACATATTTTTTGTGAAGACATTTGGAGATGTTACATAAAACTTTGGCGAAGTGTTGAACCACTAGTTTTCACTTTTAGTTTTAACACATTCTATTTTTGTTTTTGCTCAAATCCCCTCAGCTTTAGCGCTGGAAAGAGCTACTTTTCTGTTTTGATATTTGTGGATCACAAGGGAAGATCGACAAAATCCGGCTTCAAAAGAGGATATTGAGTATTACATTTCACACACTATTATATTTTTTTTTGGTTTAGATACTGTGTGTGTGTGGGGGGGGAGAATGGTGGTAGAGCAATGCTCAAGGCAAATGTTGTGGGACCATTATGCTCACAGGTTCATGTTCCACATGATGCTTGTCATATTAGCAATCTGTTCATGGATGAATACTGCTGCATTTACACTAGAGATCTTGGGGCAGATTTTTCAAAGGTCAAAATGAAAATTAGAATATTTGAATTTCTAATTTTGAATTTTCATGTTTTTTTATGGCCAAAACTGTCAAATTCAACTAGGGAATTATTAAAATTTGATTCAAGTTTTTAAATAAATTTGAATTCGATTTTCAAACTTTATCATGTACTGGTCCTTTAAGAATTCGAATTTGACTATTCACCACCTTAAACCTGCTGAATTGCTGTTTTAGCCTATAGGTGAGATCCAGGGATCAATTTGGAGTTGTTTGCAGCCTTCCTGAAAATCAAGGGTTTTTTTGGAGAAAAAATTCGAATTGAATTTGATTAGAGTTTGTGGGTCGGTCCCATTCACCCGAGTTTGAGAAATTACATTTTTTTAATAATTTGCAGTTGGTAGAATCTTGGTCGAAATTTCGAGTCCATGGGAGTTTATGCGAGTTTTATAAAAACTACCGAGAACTCTAAATTCAACCCTTGATAAATCTGCCCCTTAGGGTAAGGACTTACCTAAAAGTATGTGTTTGGGAGGATTTGAGGAATGGTGGGACAGTGAAAGAGTGATTTTTCAAAAGACTATGTTGGGAGGTGTGATCATAAACGCAATGTAGTCTATCATTTTACAAATAGAATGTTTTTTAAAATAGCATATATATTATATTAAAGAGCAAACTATATATATAGGTTTAAGTGGTTTTAAAATTATGATGTGAAAATTGTTTTACAAATGCCTCCTATGCATTTCTGTCATTTTTTGTGAACATCTATCATGACACACATAAATACAGGAAACCCAATTTGCATTGCCGGGTTTCGGTAGCAAGACGTTCTAGGGCAATGAATTCCCGTGGGGATTCCTTCTAAAATATCAAATCCTTTCAAGGACAATCTGAAGATCTGTTTCTGAAATATCTAAAGAACTGTAGATCAAGTCTTGCTTAAAATCCTATTTCTGCTGGCAGATTGTACATTTTACTTTTCATTAGTACTCACAGCCAGAAGCAATGGGGGCATACAAGAGTTCACATGTAGAAAATTGCATTAAGGCTTAGTGTGAAAGATGGGTTTCAGAATAAAAACAGAAAAGAAGAATGGTACCTTATAGGATCGGAAGTGAGCTGAGAGGTTCACAAGGAGAGAGAGAAATGAACATAGGAAAGAAATGATCACCAATAAAGGAATTATCTAGAGCCACCATATGATTTTTAAGGAGGTGTGCTATGGTTACTCACAATTTGTTTCCATGATTTTATATGTATATGCCGTCTAGGTTCAGAAACACTGGGGATGCGCAGGACATACAATAGTTTTTTAAATTTCCCATACGCCATTCTACATTGCTCAGGCCCCATAATGAAAATTTGAGTTAATAAAAGGTAGAGGATGGGGGCAACGGACGACAGCGGGCCTAGGGGTTCCAACTATGTAAATTCAGCCCTGAACAAAAAGAATGGTATTTTACATAGTGTAGCATGGTTGGGAAAATCATAGATGGAAAGTATATCCCTCCCAGAATCCTATATGAAGCAGTGCAGAGGGATGTGAAAATGAGGCTCTGAGTAGCAGTGAGATGATAAGCCTCACCTGGAGGAAAAAGGTGGGGGCTCAATTAAGGCTGCTCTCTGCCCTGGAGAGAGAGAGAGAAAGGAGAGCTACTGGAGGGCTGTGTTAAAAGTTTGCATAGTAACTGCATGTTACCTGTGTTTAAAGCAAAAGGACTTTTATTGCTGGGCACAAGTTTACAGAAAGAGACAAGTTATCTGGTAGCAAGGACTGGCTTGGGGAGCGGCTGCTTCCAGGAGAAAAGCACAAGGAATCTCCAAAGGACTGTGAGTTAACAGTTAATTTTTTTTGCTGGACTTATATTGCCCCAGTGGGAGACTGTGGGACCTTTGGGAAAAGGACATTTTCATTTATCAGTACAGCTGGATTATTTTTGTTTACTGCCTTCCCAAAGGGTATGAACTGTTATGTTGGTGTTTAAGCTGCTGTGTTAAATAAATGCACACGTGAGATCAGCTGGAAACCTGTGTACTGTCTACTGTCTGTGTGAAAGGAGTTGCTGCTGCTACTACCTAAAGAGTCATTCCCCCACAATAGTTAATCTTTACACTGCTAAATATGGGGCCTACAGCCCAATTCTTGCTTGAAATGCAGCACTGAGAGCTCCACTGGTGTCATTTAACATCAATTTATTTTCAAGACCTGATCTATAAGTTTATTGATACAGTGTAGTAGTATGTCAGGTGGAGATAAAGGAACTTTTTTTGTAAAAACCCACACATAAACACGCAATATAGTTACTAGTGCCTCTTGGTTGTCTTTACTTGAATTAAAAGATGTTTTATCTCCTGAACAAACAGTTGCTAAATACAATATTTCTGCACTCGTCACGAAGTATTAGAATTTAGAGAAAAAGGTTTCTTGCAAAGTTATCTAGCAAATTCAGGGAAGAGAATTAAGCTAGGCAGTATGGCTCCCACCTGACAGCAACATTCCTGCCGCCTTCCACACACACATCATCATAGGTGGTAGGAGGGACACATTTTTTTACCAAGTCCATTTTATGGTAACAACTCCTTATAACCATGTCCATTTTACAAAATTTGGCAGGCTATGAAAGTTTTAGCACATTTCTGTGAGTTTTAGGACCAAATTTTATTTGTTATAACAGTTTTCCTAATAAAGATGAAATTGCCGTTTAAGCTGTGGTCCTTGGTGTTCTCACAGTGTACAGTAGATGGCACTGTGCTATAGTATAAAGGTCTGGGTAACCATGTACTCGAGGTCCATTGCTTTAGCCCTTCCTGCCCAAGCAGGCAGGAAGGGAATGGGTAGCGGAACCTAGGTACATTAGGCCTAGTAAAGCATAAGCTACACTCTGTAATAGATCACTCTAGGAGTGATAGACAGGTTATTTAGTTGAGCAGCCTAAAGCTCCGACGAGGAGAGTCAGAGGGATTAAGATCCCAGGTACTAATTGCCCAGAAGTAGGGACTAAGTGTACATACTTAGGGATGTAAAGATTCCCTTGGGTTCCACTAAGGGAAAAGGCTGAAAGCTGGGTGTATTTTCATTTGCTGCTGTGTATGTTCCCTTGCCTGCAGGGACTAAGCTGAACATTGGTGCTTGTGAGTATATGCTATCCTCTGTTACTCTATGTTCTTGTTGATTTCTGTGAACTCCTATGTGGAAGAAGTTGTTAAATAAACTATGTTCTCTGGTTAAGCATAAAGAACCACTGGTGGCCAATTATTGTGCATAACACTTTCTTACAGCTTCACTACACGCTGCCTCCAAGCTTCAAGCGTAGTGATGGGCGAGTAAATTCAGCAGACATGGATTCATTGCGAATCTCCGTGTTTCAACGTCCGCAACAAAGAGAAGAATTTTTCAGCAAATCGAAACGCCCCAGATTCGCCCATCACCATTCAAGAGTCAATGAAAAGCATTTACACACCTCAATGAAGTGGTCTATACATTATTTTGTTAACTAAACTTTATTTAGCATAGCAGGATAAAAGGTACTTACCATTTATATTTTCCCATAGAGCAAGCTTTTTCATGTGCAGTTCAGATTACATATTGATAAATGTACATTTGCACACTTTCTTTCATGAGTATACAGCTGTAGTTTTCAGAATTTTTTTTCTACAAAATATATGAACCAAAACTGTGGACTTTAAAAAAACAAGGCTGCATGTTTGCAAGCAAACAACATATTTAAGAAAGTGTTTATTGTAGTGGATTAAATGCCTTCACAGGGTAACATCAATATTGCTCCTGGAATTATGGTGTTTCAAGTCAAGCAAAATCCATCTGGGGATGAAACCTAGGAAATATTTTGCTGCACTTAACACAGATCCCATACGCGAGAGCTTGTATAAAGTTGAGTTACAAACTAAAGAAACAAATGAATCAGAAATGAATCTGATCTGCTATGAGCCAATAAAATATTGGAGTCATTAAGAAAGCTTGCCTTAATAACAGGGTCCACAAATTGGCCCCTGCCTGTGTGCTGTGACTGTGAATTCTAAGACTGAAGGGAAAAAAATAAATTTATATAAGTTTATTTTGTTTAACTAGCATGAATAACAAGAGTAGTTAGTACAAACTAGCACACTCATGGTGTGTATAATATGCAAAAAAGAAAAAATTTTTCAAGGTTTCAGTCCTAAACAAGTACCTTCATGAGCTATTCCTGACCACCGTCCTGGTTTGGGACCAAAACATTGTATACAATCTCCTTTTCTGCATATTATACTAGCTATTCTCTACTTTTCTGCATATTAACTAGCTAATGAAGGTTTCCTTCTTAATAGTCCCCATTCTAGTAATACAACTAATGATGCATGGTTCACGCAAAAGGAAATTCAAAAGACACTAGACACATGTAAAGATAAACAAAGGTTCTAGACTGGATGGTATTTATGCCAGGGTACCAGCTTAGCTCTGTGATTGCCAAACCTCTTTAATTAATTTTTTCAGGATTCAATGAGGTCTGGCATGGTGCTGAGAGACTAGCAAATTGCTAAAGTGTTGCCACTACTTAACAATCCCATTCTCAGCCTCAAAACTATAGGTCAGTTAGTCTGATGTCAGCAGAAGGAAAGCTATTTGATACTTGACTTCATTGCAAATAATAATACTATGAGTTTGTGCCAGCATTAATTTATGTATAATAGATCTTGCCAGACTAATTTAATTTTTTTATGAGAAGGTGAGCAGGGACCTCGAATCTGGGCTGGCAGTGGATGTGATCTACTTAGACTTTGCTAAAGCATTTGATACAGTGCTACACAAAAGGTTACTGGTTAAATTAAGGAATGTTGGCCTGGAACATAGTATTTGTACTTGGACAGAGAACTGACTAAACGATAGATTACAAAGAGTGGTGGTAAATTGGACCAGTGTTGTTAGTGGAGTACCACAGGGGTTTGTACTTGTTTTAATTACCTGGAGGTGGGCATTGAAAGTACTGTTTCTATTTTGCTGATGATATTAAATTGTGCAGAACTATAGGTTCCATGCAAGATGCTACCACTTTGCAGAGGGATTTGACTAGATTGTAAAAATGGGCAGAAAACTGTATAATGAGGTTCAATTTTTGATAAATGCAAGGTTATGCAGAAATAATATAAATGCAAGTTATACACTAAATTCAGGGCCGCTCCTGCCATGAGGCAAGGCGATAACCTTGCCTCAGGCAGCAGTGAGCGGCCAGTTACAAGGCGCCTCTTGTAACTTTAAATGTGATGAAAAATGCGACAGTTGGGAGGTATGATAAAATCGCAATGAAATAATAAAATAATTAGAAAAAAACTAAAAAAACTTTAGTGGCCAAAATAGATGATCAAATAGTCATGCTGCCAAAATGAACAGTTTTTAGGGGTTAACAAAATACAAAATGCTAAAATTAAAAAAAAAACCTCTTTGTGAGTTTTTTGTGTGTACACTTCTAAAAGTTGTGTGACAGTGTGTAAGTGTGTATATAAATGTATAAAATTAAAAAAAGGGAAAAAAAAAGGAATTGTTGCTAAAATGTGTAAAAGTGTACAAATGTGTGTGTGTGTGTGTGTGTGTGTGTAAGCGCGTGTAAGTGTGGAAATAAACTAACTGTTCCTGGAGCAGGAGGGACGATCTGGTTGCTGGAGGGGTCCTGGAGGAGCGTGCCTGCAGAGTCTCATGCAGCAGGAAGTGCATGGGCGATGCAGGAGAAGGAGGAAGTTGGGCAGTGCAGCAGACTTGCAAGCACCTGCTGCTTTGAGGTCGGCCCTTTTGAAGGACCGATATGATAGCCCCCCAGCCTCGTTGCCCAGGGGGCTGTCAATGCTGCTGATTCTCTATGGAGGTGGCTGAAGCCACTAATGCAGAGAAAACTGCTCATCTGCGCAAGAACGTACATGGGACATCCTTGGCAGATAGAGCCCTGCTTGCCAGCATGTACGCTGCAGTGTAGTAAATTTAACAATTAAATTAAAGGTATAAATTTGCACTTGCAATTTGCAGAATAAACACACATTTTCCAAGCAATAGTTGTGCAATACTGTGATGGTTCATATTAGCTCAACAAACATTATCAAGAAATTCTGAGATACACCAGCTTCCTATGAGTAACTTCAGCAGAACCATGATGATTACCTTTATGTAAAAAAAAAAGTGCTCAGAATTCAGTGTAAATGTAATACAGTAACAGTTCAGTCTTTTGTGCATATAGAAACCTGCTTCCTCAGATGAGAATTATTAGATGTAAATATATATAAGATATGAAAGATATAAATGATAAAAACCCTTGTATCTTACTCAAGACTGAGTCATAAGTCTTCCCTGAGCAAGTGGGTTCACATTGGGACTTTTTAGAGCAGAAGCATATGCACAATGATGTTTTACAAAGTTGGCTAATGTGTTTTTTCTTAACAAGACATTGCCTAAAATGTTCAATTCAATCCAGTTGTTGAGTGCCAGTGGGAAGTGACCACTGGAGAATGTACACTGCTTTCAAACATGAACCATCTGTTGTGCTGATCACTTGATATACATTTCTATCCTGGTTTAATCAGCCAGGAGATAGAAACTAAGTTAAACAAAGATGCTTCAATTTATCGTTTTTCTTATTTTATATTGCTTAATTTTTATTTCAGAGCCTCTATTATACTATCCACTACATTATTTACATTTTTACCATTTTGTTTCAAAACAATCCCTATTTGCTAGCCTAATTAACTCCCAGCAACTGCATAGCAGATTACATTTCAAGCCTCAGAGCTGCAGGACAAAAAAACGATGGAAATCATTTTGAAAAAGCTACAAAATAAAAATATTAAGACTTATCTAAAAAGATGTTAGAATTCTGCTGTCAACACTATACTATAACATTTGTTTAAGGGTTATGGTAGACATACAGCAGACGAGATTAGTCGTCGGCTATAAATTTGCTCTACTGTCGGTGACTAATCTCCTGAAAATGCTTTCCCACCAGCAGCAATATACATTTCCAGTGGGAAAACATACTTGTCACTTTGACTTTCCAAAGTGGCCCAAAGTGACCTTGTGAGGAAACTTCTGCCTACTTCATGAAACCAAAGTGACACGTCTCTGTCCTTAGCAATGAAACAACAGCACCTTGTGCAAGATCTGTCAAAGGAAGATTTCACCATAGTACCACCTAAACTATTCTGCACAGGACCAAGTGGGATTTTCTAATGTTTAATCAACATGACCCAAAGATATTTTGTTATTCAAAAAATGCTATATTATGGTGCATGCTGGAAACTGCATGCCTGTATTCAAAGCTGCCACATCTGAATAGGACTTTTTCAGATAAAGGGTAATTTCATTAAATTACAGTCCATGAAATATGTCCAGCTGCACCTCCAGCTCTGTAATTATATGTCATTATCATCTTTTTTTAACAGACAGGAGACTAAGAATACATTAACAAAAAAACACACACAAGAATTGAAAAAGGATAAGTTGTGAGGGTTAGCAGGTCTAGTTTGCAAGAGCTTACAAAGCCTACAGTGGCTTGGTATCCACCACACCCAGGGGTCCAAAGCAGCACACAGAGCTGGTGGGATGGGCATGTAACTCTAAAATGACGGTTTCATATGATTGATCACATCCTTGGCACCAATACACATAAAGCCTTGTAATTTAAAATGTGTGGAGATTTTACTACCAATTTTTATATAATAGCAAATGTTAAAGGTGATAAAAAATTACCATCTTCATTGATTGTGAAGTTATGTGTAAGGGCAACAGTACATGGGGCATTTTGTTGAGAAAAGAAATGGTGTACCCACAGGTGAAAAAATACCTAAGAATACTTACAGATGAAGCCACTTGGATTTGTGAGTTAAATGCGTCATGACTCAGAGTTAATTGAAGAAACTGTGTTATCTAAAGTTATCTTAACTCATTTAATGCTTTTAACCTTTTCATTAGCATACCAAAGCACCATTGTTCACAATGGTGAATGCTTTAATTAGATGGGATGTTGTGTCACAGTTTTCTGTGTTAAATGAGATAAATGGGATATCTGTGTTTAGTTATTCTGTGTCAAACAGACAAACCAAAGTGGCTGCATCTGTATGCATGGACTAATATTTGAAGCACTGTATCTTTGCCAGTACATGTTTATTGCATGAAAAAGAAGAAAACAGCATTTTTACACTGTCAAGAGTTAATGTAGAGTGTGATTTCCAAAAGGAAGGCCCGGACTGGCAATCTGCGGGTTCTGGCAAATACCAGAGGGGCTGCTATAAGGTCCCATAGAAAGTCAGTATTTAGTGGGCTGGTGGGAGCTGTTTGGGCCTCTATGTGGGGTGATTGGGCCTCTGTGTACCTGAAATGCTAGGGCCTATTTAAATTCTCAGTCCAGACCTGCGGGCGATAGGCGTATCATTGCCCTTGCGATGACACCCGTTAAAGCAGTTTCAGCCTCTCTTGAAGGCTATAGAAACTGTTATGTTTTGGGTAGCCAAGGATGAGTAAAGTATAACAGTGCTTTATTAGCAGGTTAATGCAGGCATTATACAACAGTAACTTTCACTTTTAAGCTGTCAGGAAGTATGCACAGTATAAGTCTGGGCACAGTGACATCTACAAGCCATTTGTATAAACACCACATATTCCCCCTATAGTAGGAAAGCATTTGGGCAAATGTAATAAGCCATCTCCAAAGTCATATTTAACAGGAGCAAGAGGACTTGCATTCCATATGCATCCATCAGACAGTTCATATGTGTATGGTCCTCGCTGGCGTCTCACTTCAAGTGGTGTAGTAAATTTAGATTGTCCTTGTTTCAGTATTTCTGGTTTCTTAATTCTGACTAAAGATGGTCAGTATAAGACATGCATTTGGCTTGTTGACGTTTCACAATGTCAGCAGTAGATTATTTTGTAGGCACGATATTTAGTGGAAGTTTGATGTCTACAACATGTAACTTGTGCGCATCTGTCTGCCATGTAGTAATTCAGCTGGAGATGATTGGGTTATGTAGGAACTCCGTTGTAAATACTTTCCAAGATTTCCCAGTAAGATTTGCTGTCTGTAGTGCTTCTTTCAGACTTCTGTTGAATCGCTCGATTTCTCCATTTGCTTGTGGGTAATACACTGAAGATTTTCTCTCTCTCAGAAAGGATTCAAACTCAGATGAGAGAAACTATGGTCCGTTGTCTGATATTAAATCCTTTGGATTACCTTCTCTGCTGAAGACTGTAGACAGAAATGTTATTACTGTAGCTGATGTTATATGAGAAACAAATGCAATTTCAGGCCATTTACTGTAATAGTCTATCAAGGTTATAGCAAATCTGCAGTCTATAGGAGCATCTGTAAAAGGACCGACAATATCAATACCAAGTTTTTGCCATGCTGAATCAGGGAATGGTACTGGTTTTACATCTGGTCTCAACGTAACTTTGTGTACAAAGTTCTTTGCACAGCCCAGTGAAGTGTTGCTTTGTGGTGACATTTTAGACACTGGCTGTGTGGCAGGCACTGGTGCTGTAGTAATGAGACCATCAACTAATTGTAGGTTTAATGCAGCAAAGAAATCCCTTTCAAGTATAGCAGTACCCTTATTCACAATGTAAAAGTCACATTTTGCAGTATTTGATTCAAATTGTACAGTCACTGGCAAGCGACCAAGCACAGGGATTGGATCCTTTAAGTAACTGACAAGTTTCAGGGCAGGTGCAACAAGTGGATTTTTTGCAAAGTATTTCAAGACAATATCCTTTGGTAGTATAGAAACAGCTGAATCTGTATCAAACATCAGGTTAATGGAGTGTCCCTTGTCAGCAGAAGCAGCACTGATACTGACCGTGCATATAAACTTGTCTGGAATAAACGTACCAGCTTTATCCACACTTAATACTGTAACATTTGTAGTAGTGACTTCATGAACATCTTTAGCAGAACTACAGCAGATCTTGGCAAAATGTCCTACTTTTGTGCATTTGCGGCACCGTTTAGCTTTTGCAGGACATGTAACATGATTTGCAGTGTGTTGTGTTGAACCACAGCGATAGCAGTATTTTCTATTTGTATTTGCTGTATGGTTTTGCAGTGTAGGTGAATCCCTTTCCTTAGCACTGTATTTTGCCTGTAACTGTGCATTCTTAAGCCACAGTGTTGAATTCAAAATCTGTACTTTCCCAGCAGTTCCCTGACTGCGAGTTTTAGCCTCTGCCATTGCTGTTTCAATTTGGCTAGCAACTGTAATAGCCTTTGCAAGGGTTAAATCCTGCTCTAGGAGCAGTCTCTCTCTAATGCGAGTTCAGTTTGTTTTTTCCACTATTTGGTCTCTTAGCATTTCATCTGTTAGATTCCCAAACTCACAGGTAACAACCAGCTCTCTCAAAGCTGCTACAAATTGTTCTGTGGATTCGCCATTACGTTGTCCACGTTGGTGGAATTTATATCTTTCAGCAATCACTTTTACTCTTGGCACGAAAAAGTTCTTTATAGCAGTAAGAGCAGTTTCATAAGTATCATCAGGTAATGGAAATGTATAGAATGTACGCTGTCCCTCTGCTCCCAGGCAGTGAATAAGTAAAGCACGCTTTCTAGCAGCAGAAATCTCCCCTTGGTCAGCGGCAATAATGTAATTTTTAAACATATGGATCCAAGCAGTAAAAGGTATGGTAGGCTCACCAGGGTTTGGAAGAAAAGGTGCTGGCTGCTGCAGAGGTAGAAGATCCATCCTGTCGCCAATTGTTATGTTTTGGGTAGCCGAGGATGAGGAGAGTATAACAGTGCTTTATTAGCAGGCTCATGCAGGCATTATACAACAGTAACTTTCACTTTTAATCTGTCAGGAAGTATGCATAATATAAGTCTGGGCACAGTGACATCTACAGGCCATTTGTATAAACACCACAGAAACTGCTTTCAATCACAATGACTTTTATAATTAACTTTAAATGAAGGTTTTTAATACATATACATTAGATGTGTCTTAAAATTGTTTTCTTTCACTGTGCAAACAAAATTAGATTTAATTATTTGGGACATCCCCTTTAAAGGAACAGTTCAAAATTAAGTGTAAAAATTGAGAACACATGTTTGGGACTGTGGTCATGGTGTATGAGATGCGTGGTTTTTAAAGAAATTTTGAAGTGCAACTATTTTTATTAAACGGTTTTAATTGGCAATACTTGCACATGCTTTGTTTTGAAACAACAGATCCTATATTGGTAGTTTATTAGTAGTTATCCTAGATGCATGGATAGGTTCTAAAATAACAAGATATGGTTGAAAAGGGATTGTATTTTATTCATGTATTGCTGCGAAACATTTTATATACCTGAATGTTAAGAAAAAAAAGTACCTAAAGAATTAATTTAAAACAAGTGAACCATTTGGAATTATTTTTAAAGGTACTAAGAAATGCTTCCAACATACAGTAAGACATAGTATGGCTGTGTATTGATAAGCTATATGTAAACATGTGTGGGAGTAATGCACACTGCAGTTTCTAGTGTTGCTATGGAAAGCATTAGCGTACTTCGGAACGTCACACATTTGAGTGGATGTTCATAAAAGAGTGAATCATTTTATATATTTTCTCTCTTTACGACATTTATTGCATTTTCCCCTACACCACCTTAAATCATGCCTTAAAAGTGTGGAATGTGCACTAAAAATTCACAGTAAAATATAGTAATATAGAATATGAATGAAAACTGGGTATATATGTAGGCTGTGCAAAATAAAAACAACAATTTCAATATAGATAGCCAAAAATGTCATCTATAAAGGCTAGAATGACCTGATGTCTAACATAATAGCCAGAGCCCAACATTCTGGTTTGCAGCCGTCTGATTGATTACTAGTCAGTAACCAATCAGTGACTTGCCGGGGCATATGGATCATAATTGTTTGCTTTTGAATCCGAGCTGCATGCTAAGAATCATTTGCAAACTCAATGAACAGTTATGTCCCACGTGGCCCCCATTCAAGTTGCTGACTAATTTAGAGTTAGAGAACTGCAAAGCAGGAAGTTCTGTTCTATTATGTTAGACATCCAGTCACTCCAGCCTTTATACAGTAGATAGATAAATGTTTGGCTAACTAACTATATTAGAAACATTTTTTTATTTTGCACAGCCTATCTATTTACCCAGTTTTTATTTTTACACTGAACTGTTCCTTTAACCTTGCCAGTCATCAGCTTCCACCACAAATCACAAATGGCTCTTTTACAGTTATTTTCCCACTATTAACAATAATTTAGTCTTTAAAGGAATGGTAACACAAAAAAATAATGTTTTAAAGTAATGAAAATATAATATGTTGCGCTGAACTGATAAAAATGGTATGTTTTCTTCAGAAAGACTATAATAGTTTATATAAACAAGCTGCTGTGTATCCATGAGGGCAGACATTCAAGCTGGAAAAAGGAAAAAAGGTACAGATAACAGATAAGCTCTGCAGTATACAATGGAATTCATCAGAATGTATCGGTTATCTACTGTGTATCCTGTGCTTGAATGGCTGCCCCCATCTCTACACAATAACTTAATTATATAAACTACAGTTGTGTTTCTACAGCAAATACAACAGTTTTACCAGTGCAGGACAAAAATACATTATTTTGTCATTCATTTAAAACACTTTCATTATTTAGGGGTTACTGTACCTTTAGGAGGGTGATCTCTATCAGTCTGGAAAGCTGGGTAAATGTTTATTGAACAGTACAACCTTGATGCTGCTGGGCTACAGCTACACTTCCAATGTAGCACCTATGCCATTACCTTAACCCCATTGTGTCCAGATATCATGCTTTTATAAATGTAAACAATCTTAAATAGCTAGTAGGATTTTTAACACACTGTGGGGAATGACAATGTCAGCGGTTACCTTTTACTATATAAATATAAAATGTTAGTGTGGCAGCAGTGCCATTCTCCTCCATCTATTTAAAATTCAAAACATCTTAGCAAAAAAAATATGCATGCCATACTATTATTTTGGTTATAATCTAGGCTATAATTCAAATTCAAATGGATGTGGAAACCCAGTGACCCAGTGACATCCTTTACCAACACAGTCTTTGTGGATTGCTAGTCTCGAAGCAAAACGAACATCTAACTGGTGTTACAATTTATCCTATCTTCTCCAGATGTAGCACTGCAGACAAGAAACATACATATGCTGCTTCTGCAAATCCTTCATTGTTAATATAGCCCAAAAGCATTGTAATGTAACTTAAACATCACTTTGTTTATCATACAGAAAATTCTTCATCAGTCATCAGTTAAAGGAACAGTAATGTCAAAATATAAAAGTGTTTTAAAGTAATCAAAATATAATGCTGTGTTGCCTGCACTGGTAAAACTGCTGCTTAAGAAACACTACTATTGTTTATATAAAGAAGCTGCTGTGTAGCAATGGGGGCAGCCATTCAAAGGAGAAAAAGCTCATGTTACACAGCAGATAGCAGATAAGCTCTGTCTGTCTAATTGTGTTATCTGTTATCCATTCGTTAACCTGTGCCATATAGCCGTTTTTCAATTTCCGCCATTGCTCCACAGCAGCTTGTTTATATGAACTATAGTAGTGTTTCTGAAGCAAACAGATCAGTTTTACCAGTGTAGGGCAACAGTACATGATATTTTCATTACTTTAAAACACTTACATTTTTTGGTGTTACTGTTCCTTTAATCTCACGTGAACTTTTCTTATTCATGTATTAGTAGGCTTATGAGAATGTGCATATTCATCCCCGTGCTGAATTTGCTATATTTCACAAAGCACTGCTAGATGAGCTGTGACCTTACAGAGCCACGCTTTATTTCTGGCATGGCAGGTACCTGTTGTAGCCGGTGAACCATTTCCCAGCAATCAAGAATTTGTCAGGAAAGGTCACAATTATGCGGATATAAACTATGGCACAGAATACTGTAACAGCATCCATCTAACCAGATATATCCAACTTTTACAGCAAAAAACAGTTCTAGATATATACAAGTGCTACTTTTTCACATAATTCAAAATGTTCTTATAGACTGATCTTCCAGTTTAAAACTGGAATATACGCATATTATATATCCATATACAGATACACAAACATTTTATATTTTTATACACACTAAAGACATATACCCCATCACTCTATTATATAGTCGTAAGAGAAAACTAGAACCTAATTTCACACACAAGGGAAAATGTCTACATTTAGTGAAAAGAGACTTTTAGTTACATGGTTTGGTTTGTACAAAGTATGCATAAGCTTGTGCGTCAAGGCAGTGTCCTTGTATTAGTTCTAACTAAGTGGGGAAAAAAAGAGTATTTTCCTTGGAGAGAGAGACCAATCCTGTTTTTCTCTTTATTTGGCATGACCTCTTCCAAAGAAACCATTCAGCTTTTTGTGCTTCTATGCTTCTAAACACCTTCTTAACTGCAGGACTATCCTTAAAGGGGTAGGAGTTCCCTAAGTCAGCTTTCGTCATATATATATATATATATATATATATATATATATATATGTATATATATATATATATATATATATATATGTATAGAATGCTGATGCACACCAGGATTTTTCTTTAAAATTTGCTTACTTTAAAGTAAGCAAATTTTAAAGAAAAATCCTGGTGTGCATCAGCATTCTATTACTATATAAATCTTTCTGTTTTGCACCCAGGTATAAGTTTTTCTAAGTGGCATCTAAAAGCTTGCACGTTCATGAAGAAGTCAATGAGATTTGTCCTTGGCAAAATTCAAGCAATTTTTTTAATTTGAGATTTTCGAATTCTTCAATTTAAAATTTTTGTTTTGTTTTGTTTTTTTCACAAGTGCATTCAATTGAGTTTTTATATTCAGATTTTTTATGTGTGAGCTCACTGAGAAGCTTGGATTCACCATAAGGTTGGAACTTTATTTTCCTTCATGTTCTCTGTGTGGGAGTCTGGTGTACTCCTGGTTAGTTAGGACAACTGACCTGTGTTAGTTAGAAACCCATTAAGTGGCAAAGGGCAGTATTTTTTCTAGGACTCTAGTTGTTAAGAATTTCAGTTACAAACTCAGTTCATTTTTAGAAAGGCATTACTAAAATAATAAATATTGTTTTATTAAACCAAGACAAAAGAGGTCTGCCTTTAAACTAAGTTTATCAAAAATCACAAGATTCAGAAGCCGTAAACCTATATTCATATCATAGTCCTGTCTGTCCTTTCTATTTCTTTCCTCAAAAAGCTAAATAAATAACCTAACAAAGGGAAAATGCATCTCAGGCTGCACAAATAGATGATGATTATAGGAAGCAACAGACCTTGCATGCATCATCTCTGCAGCATAATTTCATGGTACATGTAATGTTACTGCTTTTTCCCACCACTACTTCAATTTGGCCCTGCTGGCAAATTGCATCTATAGTGTGTGAATTACCCACTTGATACACAAGATACACAACTGAACATATATTTTACAACTAGAAAAATATATAAAATATATTTTAAAAACAGCTACCCATGCTTCTTGTTTACAATCGCAAATGTGAGCAACTCTCACTCTTCCTACACATACAGTATTACTCTGTACTGTTTCAGCAGACTATTTATGGCCCCATTTGCAGGTGCCATATGTGCTCCAAAATACTATACTATATTGTACTGCCTTAAAGGGCAAGTAACCCCAAAATAAAATTTTGTCTAATAAAACAAAACAGAATTCTAAGCAAACTCTAACATACATTTATTAAACATTTTCAGTGCTTTAAAAGATATTTGTAAACACATTTGATATTGCAGTTTAGCTTAACTCCTAGTTGTTATTTTTAAACAATGTTGCAAAAATGTTAGTTCCCCAGCAAAGACAGGTCTGCTATTTAGCTGCCTTGTTTTACATTGTTTCAACAATATATGGTAAGCCACCAGGGCAGAGAATAGAAAGGGACAAACAAGTAGTGCTTTCATATACAAATAACCTAAAAATCATAGAAAATTTGTAATGAATGTATATATCAAAGTTGCTTAGAATTAGGTTTTCTTTTATTAGGCAAAAAAAAAATATTTTTTGTATTGACATTCCCTTTAACCTGACAGCAAGATGAGGAAAAAATCCATAAAAATATAATGCAACATTAAACAAGTTAGAGTATACTATTATGAAGTTAATCAGCGACAAAATTAATATTACAGTAAACATCATGTATTGTACCATTTACCACTGAAAAAGGTTGATTGTTTACTATGCTAAAAAAAGTTTTTCAAAAAGGAAGTAAATTGGGGATAATGTTTGCACTGTGTTCTTCGACCATATTATACTGCAAAACTATTGAATTTGAGAAACAAATATTTATATTTAATTTAACCCATTGAAGGGTTATAAAAGCCCCAGACCACTTGTAGAAAGGGAAACTTTCTTTGGCAAGTACAGATCTGTAGGGGGGAGGGAGTTCTGTGGAGGGGTTCTGCATTGTCAGAAGGGTTTGGTTCTCCTTTAAAAGAGAACTAAACTCTAAAAAGTAATATGGCTAAAATACCATATTTTATATACTGAACTTAAAGCAAAAGCCTAAAGTTTCAGATTCACAATAGCAGCAATGATCCAGGACTTCAAATCATTCAACACTCACATGCTCAGTGAGCTCTGAGCAGCTGTTGAGAAGCAAATCATAGGGTTCATCGTAAATTATCAAGCAGGAAATTCGGTTGACCTGTCATATAAGCTGATGCTAATGTATAAGGCTGATTATTCAATTGTTATGCTAATTGCACTGGTTTCTGTACTGCCATGTAGTTATTATCTATATTAATTACTAATCAGCCTTATACTGTAACGTTTATATTCTACAGCAGGGAAAATTAGTATTGAACAAGTCAACGTTTTTCTCAGTAAATATATTTCTAATGTGGCTATTGACATGCAATTTACACCAGATGTCGGTAACAACCCACATAATCCACACATACAAAGAACTCAAAACAAATAAATCCTTAAATTATGTATAGCAACATGGAATAACACAGGGATATAGGGGCACATTTACTATGGGTGGAATATCGAGGGTTAATTAACCCTCGATATTCGACCATCGAAGTTAAATCCTTCGACTTCAAATATCGAAGTCGAAGGATTTACCTCAATTTGAACGATCGAAGGAAAATCGATTAAATCCTTCGAATGAAACGATTTGAAGGATTTTAATCCACCGATCGAACGATTTTCCTTCGATCACAAATTGCCTAGAAAGCCTATGGGGACCTTCCCCATAGGCTAACATTGGTGCTCGGTAGGTTTTAGGTGGCGAAGTAGGTGGTCGAAGTTTTTTTTAAAGAAACAGTACTTCGACTATCAAATGGTTGAATAGTCGAACGATTTTTAGTTTGAATCGTTTGATTCGAAGTCGTAGTCGAAGGACGAAGTAGCCAATTTGATGGTCGAAGTAGCCAAAAAAATACTTTGAAATTCTAAGTATTTTTCCTTCTAATCCTTCACTCGAGCTACTAAGTGTTGAACAAGCTTACTGAAATGTATTTAATACTTTGTAGAAAAACCTTTGTTGATAATAACAACTTCAAGATGCCTCATGTATGGAGAAACTACTAGCATGCATTGTTTAGGTGTGATTTTGGGCCACTCTGCTACACAAACTGTCTGCAAATCTTCAGTTCTTCCCATAGATTTGCAATTGGATTCAAGTCAGGTGATTGCCATTCTAGCAGCTTTATTTTCTTTCTTTAAAACCAATTGAGAGTTTTCCTTGGCTTTGCGCTTGGGGTCATTGTCTTGCTGAAATGCACTCAACTGACATGGAATCTAAAGTCTTTTGTGCATGACAGCACTATATAAATAAATGATGATGATGATGATAGAGTCCATGTCAGTTGAGTGCACTACTTATTGTTTTCTTTGAAACAACTGTACCTGCTAATTCAAGGTTTTTCTGAAGCTCTCCACGAGTGATCCTTGACTCTTGGGCAACTCTTCTGATTATACGTTTGACTCCTCTGTCAGAAATCTTGAGAGGAGTACCTGGTCGTGGCTGATTAAGGGTGAAAACAGTCCACTGAGTATCTGCACTCCAAGGTAAACTTCTTCTATGTAATCGGGGTGTACAGTTATATTTGATGTATATCCATTAATATAAGGAACTGGCACACCCATGTAAAAAAAAACTTAGGGGGGGCTTAGCCAGTTGAGGCTCTCGCCTCAGGTGGCAGCGCCCCAATAGGAACCAGGGGCGGAAGAAATGCCACTCCTGGTACTTTAAGAGCTGAATTTCCAGTTTTCAAACCTGAAATTTGGCTCTTCTAGCACAGAGAGAACAGTTAGGCACTCTGTGCTAGCGTACTGTATTCTCTGCCGCCCTCGTGGACCCCCTCAGGTGCAAAAAGGTAAGCGCATGGGGGAGGGGGGCAGCCTAATATGATGTAAAACAGAGGTGACATTTTTTTTTACACAGGTGTGCCAGTTTCTGATATTTGTGGATATATATATATGCTGGAGTTTTCTCTCTCTCTATAAACACACACAACAGTAAATAAGAGGGCTTTCTAAAAAAAAGTACAAAACTAAAGCTACTCAAATAATAATAATAACAAAAGACAATACATTGCAGAAGAGGAATCTGTCATTCTGCTCAACAAATCATCAAATTTCTGAAGTCACATAGCTCCTGGCTTAGGTTTTGACCTAGAAAAAGTCATTGATATTTCAGGCACTAGTTGTGATACTGCTGGGCCCCTTTATATAAAATAGCAACATAACTCCATAACTCCTAATGAGGAGGTAGAAGGGATGTCCCAAAATGACCCAGCTGATATGAAGAAGTGGGTGCAAGCAAAATGTGCAAGGACAGAAATGATTCTGTTTACTGCAGCTGAAGAAATATATTGAAAGCACATGATTCTGGAAAGTTTAAGCTATCCAATAAACTATTACAGTTTACAGCATATATTCATAGATCAGGTATAAGATCTATTTTCCAGAAACCCATTATCCAGAAACATGCAATTATTATTATATTTTGTACTGATTTGATATTTCTCCGTAATAATAGGACAGTATCTAATACTTGCAGGCATTAATTCATGTTCATGGTAAAGCAATCTTTTACTTTTTATGTATAAATGGTTTTAGTAGCCTTAAGGTGCAGTTCTCCATATGAAGATAAATAATTGTATACCTTTATCTATAGTATACAGCAGACTGGATTAACCAGCCCCATTATGCCTATCTCCACAGACCTCTTTGTAAAATGTAATTTTATAATAATCAGGCCAACAAACATATTAAATAGTGTAAAAAGGGCTGCAGCATTGAAACTCTTTTGGAACTGATAAACTGTATATGCAAATGTTAAAAAACTCATAGGAAATTAAGAAATAATTTGAACAATAATGGGATATTCTTCCACTATCTCCAACAGGGACACCATGGAAAAGGGGTGGGGCTTTGTGGGAAAGTGTATGGTGTATGGCTGGATTGGAGGAATATATGGAATATATTATGGATATATATATATGGATATATGGAATATATCTCCCACCCATCTTATCCAGCTCCTGGGACTTTCATTTTCATCAACTATGCTCGAGGTGGGCGTACACAGGTAGTTGTAATTTAAAATCTGTCATAAACTAGTATGGTTTCCAGGTCAGTTCCTGTAATATATTTGTATTACCAAATATCAGCAGTATATGAGCATTCTGTGATGTATAGGTGGGAGATCTTATAATACAGTGCCCAGGAATCATTTCTCCTTGATGGTCATGTTTGGTATCATTAAGAAACATGCCATTTCTTCATAACCAATATACTATTGAAGAGTTTGTGACTATATGTTGGCGCTCTAAAAATACATAATAATAATAGATTTCACTGTAGACTGACCACTTGTTGCATTGAACTGTGTTAGTTTAGCATATAATGGCTCGCACATAGCAGACAAAGGGAGTACATTCTCTATCATGGACTGCGGCTTGAAAGGACACAGGAAAAGTATCATACTTCTTTTCTGTATAAGCCTATGATTAAGGGAGTTGCTCCCGAAATGCTTCAGGTGATGTTGGTCTGTGACCTGTTGCAATAAACCACCCTTTTCTTTTTAACTGGAGTGCCGCCTTTCCATTTTTTTTGCAAGTTGTTTTCTGTATATCCCATTAGTACTTTCTTTGCAACTGAAAAAAGCATGCCTTCCTCACACCATAGCCTAAAATAACAGGATGTAGCTTAAAAGTCTTGCAAAGCCCAAAGAGGGCTCAGCAGAAAATCCATGTGGGTGTATAGTTTTTAGTTTAAAATTTCAGTTATGTCATTTCTGTTCTTCTTCTGTTTATCCCATTCAGTGTTCCTGTTAAGACAGATGTACAGTTTTCAACTGCCACTAACAAGGGCTCATTACAAGAAGGTTGAATACCTGTCACAAACAGCAGAGTCATTTTATACATGAAACATTTTTCCTGTAATCCAATAACCTCCAAGTACTCTGTTTTCTGATGATAAAGCAGTACTATAATAAATTTAATGTGGATGCGCATTTCAAAATGCAAATACCATTGCCATACTTCCATGGAACCCTTGTCATAGTGATCTTCATAGCAAGAAAAGCAAACAAAAACTAAAAAATGAACTCTAATATTATTATGTTATAGAGTGTTCTATTCTTTGCAACTTTTCAGTGAGTTTTCATTAGTGATAGTTTTTTTAAAGTATATTAGCCTTTTTACTCTGCCTATTGCCAGCTTACAATTTAAATGTTCAGTGATTGCTGTGGTTCACAGATCCCAACAGCCAAACAACTATTGCTCATTGAGGCTACTTATCCTTATTTTCAGATCCTCACCATTCATCTTCTAGTCTACCATTCAAACTACTGCTTGGTTGCTACAGTAAACAGAACCCTGACAACCATATAAATGGTGTCACTCCAAACTAGAGAGCTGCTGAACAAATATGTTAATAATGAAAAAAATGAAATAAATCCAATTGCAAACAGTCTCAGAATAAACTGGTCTATAATATAGTAACATTTAAATGTAAACTACCCATTTAGCAGTTTGGGTCATACTATGTATGCATAAAGAGCAAATAACAAACCCACAACCATAGACATTTAAGATGTTAATCTCTGCACCAGCACTATTTCCTGCATTCCAAGGGAAATTTTCAGGGATGCACCAAGTTTACATTTTTGGAATTCGGGCAAATGTTCCCCAAAGGATTTGTTCTAAACCTAAACCAAAATGCAAGCCCTAATTTGCACATGCAAATCAGCATAAGAAAGGGAGGGGAAGAATCTGAGTATGCATGTTATCAAATTTTGCAATTTTCTTAATCTTGCTGAAAAACACTTGGGGGTAAATTTATAAAGAGTGAAGTTCCGCCACTAGAGTGAAATTCCACAGCTCTCAATTCATTTCTATGGGATTTTGAAAGGCGTATTTATCAATGGGTGAAAGTTCACCCTTTGATAAATAGGCCTATAGAAATCCCATAGAAATGAATGGAGAGTGGCAGAATTTCACTCTAGGGGCGGAACTTCACTATTAACTTCACTCTTTGATAAATATACCCCTTGGATCTGGCCAAATCCCATACTGAATCCTGGTTTCTGCGCATCCCTAGATATAATAATAGCACTGCCAATAACTTTGTAGTGTATGTTTTGATTAGAACATTAGCAATTATTTTATTTGCTAAAAAAACAATGCAATATTTAGTATAGTATTATAGTAGTATGATAGCAGCAGAAGGTAAATCTCATAAGCTTTCTGTAAAACATTACAACAGTCCCAGACAATAAGTGTGGGAATACCTTATTGTATGCAAGTGAAAACTTGGAAAATTATAAAAACTGACAGTAGTTAATTGTCTCTACCGTAAAATCTGCCCACTCTTCAGATAATCTAAATTCCAGAATGTTGGTTAGATTCAGAGCTCAAGTTAAACTCTGACCTGGGTAACTAATCCAGTCAAAAGTAGCTGTTATTAGCATGTAATATGTACTAAGTAAATAGTCAAACACTCTCAAAGTGCCTGCTACTAAATGACAATAGGAAGAAAACCACATTCTATACCATTTCTCTCTAATAAGAGAGAATGATGAAAATAATTATGCTTCTTTTCTTGCAATTTATTCCCCAGGCAAACTCCAGCCCAGTGATGCCACAGGGCCTGACATTCTGAGCAATTAAACTGTGTCAGGACACCACAGATCCAGATCACTAACTTTGGGTTGGGTAAACAGTTCAGTAATTATTGAAGGATTGCACAAGTGCAAGCTTTGTGGTACTCACTGGATGACCCCCAGTTTTCTGCTGATAGGAGAACTGGCCCAGGGTGTTATGTAAGAAAATACAATAACTTGGGGGTGCCTAACTTCTGGCAACCCCAAGCAAAAAATACTTTCCTTCTCCTATACTGTTCCTTTCTCTGGTGTTTCCGGCTAGGAGCTCAATAATCTAGGCACAGACTCTGAACTGGTACTATTTGATACATTTCTCAGCAGAATGTTAGTAACAATTGTATCAGTTATAACAGTTGTAAGAAATGTATTACATAATGTATCAAATTAAAACAGCTAACAGCATCAACAACTTCCCTCAGAGTGGCTCCGTGGAGACATGAGAAGGTGATAATGGAACTTTGAACTTCAATATTAGTAAAACAGAAAATAGAAAGCAACTGAAAAAATACATAATTGCTTGGGTACCATCAGAAAACAACAAATGGAAAAAAGTGTTTCGAAGGTTAGAAAATCAATCTATAAAAGCATGAGAAACAAGAAATATGCACAACAAAGACAATACTCCCATAAGTAATACTGACACCAAGTCACCCCCTGCCCTACAAAATGGCTTAAAGAACCGGTAACATTTTTTTTAAAAAAAAAAATTAGTTTCTACTCAGCCAAAAAAAAACCCCACCAAGGCAGTTTTAACTTTAAATTTGCAAAGTCTTTATTAAGAAATTACTCACTGATTCTCTGCTTGCTCTCCTCTTCAGAAACGGCAACGAGGCGAAGATCCATTGTGCCGCATTTGATTTCTCCTCCCTATCTCCTATAGAAGGCAGGGAGGAGAAATTGAGCACCGCATGATGGATCGTCGCCATTTCTGAAGAGGAGCGCAAGCAGAGAATCGGTAATAAAGACTTCACAAATTTAAAGTTAAAACTGCCTTGGTGTTTTTTTTCCCGTTAACTAGAAATATTTTTTCAAAGAAGTAGGGACGATACGCTGCATGTGATGTTTTGAGATTTTATACCAGCCTAAGGTGACCATAGCCATTTAACATTAATGATCTAGTAGTTCGAATATGTCTGTAGTAGATCCCCATCTTTATTGGTGTTGATTCACAGCACATAAAAAACAAGTCAAAGTCGTACTCATTTCTCAATTTTAAACATTAGGCAGGGGTGCATTGAGGATGTCACAGCAAAAATGTACACTGAGTCTTTAAACTTTAAATCTTTTTCATAGAAAATGAAGACATACTATATTGCAAATTGTCTTGAAAGCAAAATTAAAGATGAACAACTCTAGTTCTAGATAGAGAGTAGCTTGCCCATTATTACACTATATCAAAAGCATGTTACCAAATAGACCATTTTGGAAGGGTTATCATGCAAATTGTACACAGGGCCCTTTTTGTACTTGTTGAAGCAAATACCCACTATCATCACAAACCATGCCTGTGTTGTCAAATGTGACATTGATTGTTGCAGCTTTACCACTTCTGAATATCAAATCTGAGAGTATGAGAGTAAATCTGAGTATAAATATGAGAGTTTTAGAAAAAGTGAAGGCGTAAGGAATGGGATATATAAAAGCACTGCATATTAACTGGCTGGAGTAAAAATGTAACAACAGGAGAGATATGTACTCTAGGTATATACACATTTTTGCTTGCCACTGCTGAATTTTATAGCATTATTTGACTGTAAAAACATACTTAGCTAATACCATGTTTCTGGAAGTTGACAACATACATCGATAGAGACCAATGAGTGGGGCAGTAATTTCAGACTGCATCCCTATGGCATGTTTACGTGTCAGCAGTCGGTCTTGAAGCGTTGGACTTAAAACTAGAGCTCTGCATTTTCACACATAAAGCAGGTCTAGCGTTAACACACTCTGGGGAAAAACACTGGCATTCACATAAGTAACAGTACCTTCTCTCCCTAGATCACTGCAATTATCAGTGCATGCTGCAGCCATGCTGTCACGATTTCTTAGAGAAGGAGGTGGAGCGAAAAGGAAAAGCTTCTTCCACTATGGTGGCTCCATAACTGGTAGCAGTAGGCAATTCTCAGCATTGCCGGAGTCTGAATCCAAAAAGGCCGGGGAAACCTATGAGGGAGGGCAGTCTATCGCCTTGTTGTGCTTGCCATGGCACAATTGTTATGTGTCTAGGAAAGCCAGGTGAAGGAAATGTCAATCCAAAAACAATGTTGCTTAAAAGGAAATTGTAGGTCTAGGCAACTTTCCAACGTACTGTATGTTGGTTACAAAGTTTCAATGGCTTTGAAGATTGTTATAATTATAACTGCAATAGAAGGTGGTATCCCTCTTGCTACATCATATTAACTCTGGTGGGTTTTGGTTACTTTTAATGATGAAGCAGAAGCCAGTAAAGGGGTTGTTCACCTTCCAAACACTTTTTTTCAGTTGTTATTTTCAAATTGTTCGCAATAAACAAAGACTTTCTTCAATTGCTTTCCATCTTTTAATTTTTACAGTTTTCACAATATTTAAACTACATTTAAGTTTAATGTTCATGTCTGGCAGATCAGTGATCGAGGAATCCATTTTTTATAACCGTACCTGACCCATACCCAAAACCTGACCACTTTGCGGGTATTAAGAGGGTACCTGACCCGTACAGGACTCTATCATACAGATTATTTGATTTATTCCACCACGTATTTGGAATTGGTTATTTTATTGATCAATTTGGCCCCCCACATCAGACTGAACAGTAGATTTGCCAATGTGGCAATCCTTATATTTCACAAATTATTCTGAGAGTCAAACTGTTAACACATATAGGACTATTGACAACATTTTGGTGCATTTTAATGCAGTGGTGCTCATACATTTGCCCATACATCTAGGAAAATATTCAGGTAGAAACGATATACAGAGTACACTACATTTGTACAAGCGTAAGCAATAAGAGACAGTTTTTATTATTTACATAATTTGCATAAGTCCCTGCCGATCAAAACTTACAACTATAAGTATAGTCTATGAGAAATCGTGGTCTCACGATGACGATCCTGGCCCGCTCGCACCCCTGGTAGTTCCGCCACTGCCTCAATGTAGGATTGAGAATCCACATAAGGGCTATCAATAGGGTTGCCAACTTTTGCTAGATTTTTTACCCGCTGGTGAGGGGGACGGCTACAAAAAGGGGCGGGTGTGACGTCAAAGGGGTGGGTTGTGTGTAAAATGGGCGGGGCCACAGCGCGGCCAGGACCTAAAACTGAGGAAAAAAGATACATTTACAGGGGATTGGGGGCAGGCTGAGGGGTCTTTTTAAGGGTATTACAAATTTACCGGCAGCTACATTGCCGGTAAATTTGTAATACCGGCCCCGGCCTTGGCAGGTGTTTTACCGGCAAGGCCGGTAAAATACCGGCTGGGTGGCAACCTTAGCTATCAAATGGCCAATAACAGCCCTTATTTGGCAACCCAGGAACATTTATTTTCATGCTGGTGTTGCTCCCCAAATCATTTTACTTCTGAATGTTTCTCATGAGTTCTAAAGGTTGGGGTTTCCTGAATTAGGGTCTCATGTGGGGTCTGCTTCCTCTGTAGTCACTTCGCTTCATTTCGCTGAACATATTATTGCATCACGAATGAAATATTTGAGTTCCAAAGGCGCAAGGCGAATAGTTATTCTTGTAGCAGCAGAGCGCCTTACGTCACAACTAATCACTACGCATAATGTTTATAGGAGGCGGAGCCTCTGCTTCCCGTGGCTACTTGATTGGGCGTTTCAGAATTTTTTTTTTATTTTCGTGCCGGCTCCGCTGAATTCACGGCTTGTTGTGTTCGGACTACATTTCCCAAAAGGCCGTGCCGTTTTAGCCTTGTTCTTAACAACAATGAGTTCGCCTACAGAAACCCATGCCCGGGCTGAATGACGCGTGCTAGTACTCTCCAGCATATGGGGCAAGGGACACGAGCTGTTTCTTATTGACGTTAAACGTGTCGTTTCTAATGTATCGATAAATAAACACCAAGGACGCTGATAGTGTGTGAGTGTGTATGAGTAGCGTCGTCCCCATCACGTGACCTTATCATTGGCATTTCTTGAAGGCGTCAGAGCGAGAGATGCTAGCGCTAGTGATGAAGACATCCCGATAGAGAAGAATGCTGCCACTAGTTCATGGGGATATGCTAAGCTGTCGCACGGCACACAGAGACCATGCCCCCCACACAGGGTAGCCCCCTGGCAGACCACTACTGCCGCAAATACACAGGCTAGCGGCGGGCACTGGAAAGCAAGGGCAAACAGCTGGTGCAGCTGCACAGTAAGCAGTCAAGCGCAGAGCTCAGCACGCACTTTACGTACGCACAGGCATTTACTGTACTTACACACACACAAGCACTAACTGTACCTACACAACAGCCCGAGGGGAGCGGCGCAAAGCAACGGCCAGTTTTACACAAAGGAAGGAGACTTCTGCTGCTGCTGCTGCGACCCCCTGACTGAGGAGGAAACAGTCGGGCCGGACAGAAGGAGGCTCTGTCATTAGCACTGGCGGAGAAGGCAAGTTGTGCAGCTTCTGAGGCGCATACACAGCCCTGCTCACCGCCAACATGTGGATCCCTACAGAGCACGAGAAATTCGGCGTAGGTGAGTGAAATGGTGGAACTTTCAGCCCTTTTCCCCCTTGTATTGCGGAGGGACACATCGCTCATCGCTGCCTGTCGTGCATGGGGCACGTCTGTCGTTGTGTTGTTCATATTTACACGACTTGCACATAGAAGGCAACAGCGAGTGTATTCAGATGTGTGTAGGCTGTGCATGGAGGCCAGTAGTACGGTATAGAGCAGAGAAGTGTGTACTGCACAGAAGTAAACACACACACAGTTTTGCCATAAAGCAATGTGTGCACCTTATCCTTATAGGTCACATCTCCCGACCTTCTGCTTCAACAGATTCCTCTCTGTTGCTTTTGTCCATAGAGAAACTGACATCAAAAACCTCTTTGATTATAAATCTATTTCTATTCCTGGGATGTGCTCTGTGGAACTTCTTTGAATGCATAACAAAAATGTGTGTGTGTGTGTGTGTTGGCTACAGCCCATCAAATGGTAACAAAGAAGCCATAGCAGGTATGTTTATCTGGCTTTATCTAATATTTACTAACCAACCTAATAAAACAAAAACAACAATTTCATTATTACCCTTGGATCGATGAATTGGTTCTGGTGTGTCGTCAGATGTTTGTAGCTGGGATACTTTGTTGCTAAACCTACTGATTGTTCTTCTGTTCAGGGCCCTCAAACCAGTTTTCCATGTAGGTTGCTTGTCTATGGGTTTGATTAAACTGATATTTATACGTGCTGCTGAAGTGACTTTTTTTATTCTGAGAAGCACACATTGAAGAATTTGTTTTTCTAAACCTCTCCAGCAGTAATAAAATCAAACATGCGTTGGAACGAAAGCTTTTAGCCATTACACTGAATCTGTCTATGACATATTTAATGTAGATTATTCTAGACAAGAAATATGCCCTGCCTTGCCAGTTCTAGAAATGGGACGTTTGTTATAATAAAAAAATCCCATTGGTTTCATAGCTTCTTTGTATTTTGCCTGGCATGGCTTTTGTTACTGCTTTTGTTTGTTTGTGCTGAGAGAAGTGTTGTGATTGTTGTCATGATGTGAGGTCTGCTCTATGGGATGTCATTTGCTAAGCCCCTCCTAACTCTGTCAGCAAATAGACCTCTCTCAAACCATCCGAGACATCCTGATTCCTTTGTAGTTTGTGGTACATATTATCCGAATATATTACTGCTTGCTTTAGACAAGGCAACTATGGCTGTATATCAACTATCCAGTCTATGGTTTATTAATTTGTCTGGCACCAAAGTGGTTAATATCAATGGAAATGTATGTCACCAGTACTTTTTAATATTTACTGTTTATTACCTTTAGAATAACCATCTGCTATCATTTTTGGATGTACTTTTCTACAACACAGACAGTTTTCTGGCATGTGTGGGATAGAGAACATAACCGTAATATTGTGCCTGTTTTAAATGTGCCTTGTAAAGCCATCATTCTTTGGTGTTTTGTTTTTCAGCCTGCATTTGTGAAATCATTTTTGCTGATATCTCTTCATTTACAAATCAAATATTTTTTTTTAATGTGAAAAGCTATAGCCTTGTATTCAGATTGGTTATTCTCTGTCCTTTTAAACAGAGGCAGGAATCCTAAATATTAACTTAAATCCGCACAACAGCTGTATGCAATATTATCCTGCCATGCCGCCACATGCTGGGTTTGTCATTGTGCTAAGACGTGATAAATTATACTCACCATTACTGCCTTTTGGAGGATGCTGGAAGTTGAAGTTAAAAAGAGAGAGTGCCAGATTGTTTTTTTTTAGTGTGTATACCACAGATAAGTATTGTGTGTGCTTCAGAGAATTGTTTTTCTTTCATGTTATTTACGTGGTTTCAACTGAAACCTTTTGCTTAATCATTATAAAATAGAGGAAATAAATGAGCAGAGTTACTGTAACCTTTTTTGTGTAATGAGAGCTCTGACATATATCATTATCCGACAATGCGCAGTCACCTCTGTTTGCAGATTATAGCTCTGCTATGTTTTATTGTCAATTTGGAGGAGTTAATCTGCACCCATGGGGGTTCCTTTTTATGCAGTACTCCATGTCATTAACACTGATTTTGCTTCTATCTGTCTAGAAGGACAGAAGTCTTTGATATTGATTTTTTTTAATATTCTGATGTAGTTAAGCTGAGCTAAGATTTAAAAAGCACAGGGTTGTTTTTTTGGAATGGCATGTGAAAAGCAAGTAGTTTATTTCAGGCTGCAGCATTCTTCTTGCATAGTTTGAGGTCATGGTAACAGGGAGCTGTCTTTGTCTCTGGTGCTGTTTTGTGTGTTGAGCTCTTGTGATTGGTCATCAGTTAGTCAGCGTCTGAAAACTCTAGAATATATTTATAAATCAGTGCCTGCTTGGAGAAGTGGTGTTTTTATGAGCCTGGTTATGAAGCATTGAGAAAGATTGAGGAAGGATTGCAGTACTCTTTATGTTTGTGTTTTTCTTCTTTGTATTTTACATATCAGGGCAAATTAATCAAAAAGATGTGCAGTATTAATAATGGTAACAAAGGTGTCTCTACAACAAAATAGAACACCAGTACCTTGTGCTTCTAACAGGATAATCCCAATTTTTATTGTAAGGTGCTTCAGACACTGCACACCCAATCAAACATTTCGGGACCCAAATGGCACTTCCTCAGTGAAGTGTATTCTCATGTGTATTCTATCCATAGATGTCTTATGTTTTTCATTTTACATGTAGCAGTGCACTTTGTAGTAGGAACAGTGTATATGCCTTTGTTAGTTAAAAAGTTTAACAGACTGGTAACAAAATGCTTTGCTATTTTGTATAAACTGTTTTCATATTGGCAAAATATTAATGAACATCAGGACATACAGTTTAGGTTGATACCACACCAGGAGATGTATAGATACATCTGCGCTACTGTGGACAACAAATCTCATGGAAAAACCATGTGATCACTCAATTTAAAACATTATATGTGGTGATCCAGCTTAATTGTGGAAAAATGCTGTCTTTTGCAGTTTCCAAAATTAAAGCTGGCCATAGATGCAAAGATAGAGTCATATTAAAAAAAGCCAGTGTCCCAACATTTTTCGTATCATGGCAATCGGTCGTTTAGTCAATCAGACAGGTTAAAAGATCTATTTTAGTAACCGATGAGATCTCTGCATGTATTGCCTATCTGAGAATTAGGTATATAACTACTTGAAAAGTTAAACGTTTAGACAGAAACAAAAGGCATATAGACCTATTTTAATATCAACAGCTAAATCACTGGTAGAAAATAAACCCTGACAAAATTCCACTGTTTTTGTGCATCCACTGGCACCATAGGTACCCAGACAGATATCATTGAGTCTGAAAAACTTGAAAAAAGAATTAGGCAAAACAAATTAGGAAATTCAATGGTTGAATGTTATATTACTAACACATAAAACAAGTTAAACTGTGAAATCCCAGGAAACTAATCTCAAAAGCCTGTGAACAGACTTTTCTTCAGGGTATCAGATGTTTCCTGTATCCCAGGTTTCACCATTGCATATTTGCTAATCCTGAGAAATTATGCAAAGTATTTGGGGTAAAGTACTATACAATAAACCACAGGAAGGGATCCCCAAAAGACCCAACCATATAAATACTTTCAATGCTACCTGGGATATTAAGGAAAAAAAATAAGGGTATAATTAGCTTTTTTTTGTCAGGCCACCAGATCAATAATACAGAGATACTAGAAGGCACTTTTGCCACCATCCATCAAAGAATGGATAACAATACTGTATAGGTATTATGAAAATGGACAAATTAATCTCATCAAAAAATGAAACAAAAATCAAAACAACTTTGTACAGGTATGAGACCTGTTATACAGAATACTCGGGACCTGGGGTTTTCCGGATAACATATCTTTGCATTGTTTGGATCTTCATGCCTTAACTCTACTAGAAAATCATATGAACATTAAATAAACCAAATAGGCTGATTCTGCTTTCAATATGGCTTAATTATATCTTAATTTAAACAAGTACAAGGTACAGTTTTATTCTTACAAAGAAAAAATCACTTTTAAAATTTTGGATTATTTGGATAAAGTTGAGTCTATGGGAGGCAGCCATTCCATAATTTGGAGCTTTCTGAATAACAAGTTTCCGGATAACGGATGCCATACCTGTACATTGCTGGTCGACATGGATTTTTTTATTTAGAATATGTGTTAAAGCAAATCTTCACCTCACCCATATTCCTCCAATATGAAAACATAGAAATTCATTATATATAAAGTAATTTTATTGTTCAGATGCTACAAAGTATAATGACAAATATAGATTTCCATGTAGGCTTTTAAAAACAGCAACTTTCTTTGTTCATAAACATTTATAAGCATATGAAACAATCATACAAATAAGTAGCATTTAAAACTTCTGTAATGAAAATGTAAAATAATTATTCCCCTGTAACCAAATGTTCCAAACATTTTAAGCTGTTAAAAAGGTAATAAAATTGTTAACTACTTGAACCTCAGCACTACCCTGTATGGTTGTGCCAGAGAGAATGTTAGTCGAAGCATACGGTATATGTATTACAAATCATGTGTTTTAGCCAAGAACTTGCTACAAAGTATTAATAATGCTGCCATCCTTAGTTGTAACATTGTATATTACTTAAGGTATCTTACCATACAGAATTTTTCAATTCAAATTCATATTCAAAGGCAGCACTATCTGTTAAAGAAAGAAACAGTATTTGTCACCCATTCTACAAAAAACAGGCTACACTCCATTGGTCATTTAGACCTAATGGATCCAAATCGCATAGCTTCTTTATCCACAGTGCTTCTTTTTGCAGAAGTATTTTCTTAACATCACCCCCTGTCTGCAGTACCTGGATCACTTCTTAAACCAACGATTTCAGTTGTGACATTATGTCTTTTCTGATTAAAATGGCATGATACTGGGGTGTCGGTATCACACTTGATAAAGAGCTGTTAAGCTCGAAACATGTTGTGTTGTTGAATAAAGGCACTTTGCAGCAGAATCCCTGCGCCTATTGGTATCATTACCCAATTACTAGATTTATAAATTTATCCATTGTCCAACTGTTTGCTGGGCCAAGCAGGCAGCTACCCACAGTTTCCACAGTACATTTAAACAGTTGTTTCAATATTAGCTTGGTCTTACTATAACGAAAACATGTTTTAAAAATCTTAACAGCTATGGCCACCTTTAGACCTTTGTAAGTTCGTTCTAGCAAAAGTCGCTCATTTAAAACAATTACACTGTTTTACAAGGAGCAGCCTAGTGATGTGTGGCACATTTTGTACATAATGAATCTGCCAGGTGCCAGTTTGTTCAGGTGCCATAACCCTTAGTAACTAATATGATGTTTGTTTTTAAACTTGTGATCGGTAAATTATATTTCCTGATTGGTTGCTATAGGCAATGAGGCCTTTAGCAAACTTTACACCTATTATATTATCTTATAAAGCTTACTGTCACTGACTGTGCAGTCTCTTTGATGTACAGGAGATTTACACCAGAGAATGTGAAAAAGCCAAGCATCCTGAAAAGAGTGAATAAAATGATGGTGTTCCTGAGCAGGATACAAATGTCAAATCAGGATAAGTGTTACATTTCACAGGCCCTAAACCACAGGCCCCGTCCTAGACCCCCACATCCACAAACCACAGTAAAAAATCCAAAAACCATGGGAGCTAAAAACCCATTGGTGGCCAGGGTCCCCCCCTACAAGTTAAAAAATAAAAGCAATCAGTGGGCAAGGGCCTCCTATATAAAAAAACTTCACTGGGGGCCAGGCTGCCCCCTGCAAGTTAAAAGAAAATTGGTGGTCATGGGTTCCCCCTACAAGTTAAAAAAAACAGCACTGGTGGCCAGCCTTCCCCCCACATGTTAAAAAAACATTGGTGGCCAGATTTCCCCCCACAAGGTAAAAAGAAAAACATTTTTGGCCAGTCCCCCCTTACAAGTTAAATTTAAAAAAAAACATTAATTCCCAGGGGCCCTATAGAATATTTTAAATAAACATTGGTGGCCAGGGTCTTGTAGAGTATTAAAATAATACGTTGGTGGCCGGGGGATTAATAACATTAAAATCCAAAATGTGTCACTGGTCGTTCCTCAAAAAAGAGAAAAAAAGAGAAAAGGGAGAAAAAACAAGACAATAATAGTGTAGCGTTCTTTTCTGGAGTCACACCTCCTTGCGCTTACATTCACACATTTATCAGTGCTATTAACCCCACCTCGACCTTCTTAGGTGCAAGTGAAATATTTACCAAGTGTACTCATAACACCGTCAAGTAAAAAGTGCAAGTGCTAAGATATGAAAAGAGAAGTTGAAAGGTAAAGGTAAGTAGGGTCTGGCCTTTTCCAGCAGGATTCTAATCCAAGTACAATCTGATAGGAAATACAGGACTGTGTTAGCTCATACATTCCCCTGAGGTAGAGCACATATGCTTGACTGTAAAGAAATGAAAAAGCAAACACCTGTGTGTAAGAGCCCTTTATCAGATGCTGGATACTTGATTTTGGGATGTGTAAATGTAGATGTCCTTGCTAAAAGGGGAGTGTTGAGAGGCATACTATAGGCAGGAACTATAACTATCAGAGATGCTACTATCATTGGTGCAGCAAGTGCAGGAAAAGTGGGGCCCAGATTGTTGTAGGGTACATGAGTTTGTTTCAAAAATGGAAATGCTAAATATGCAGTAGTGCAGGGCTTACAAGCTTCTGTTTCAGCTTGCACTTGTTCCTATGGCTGAAACCATGGTGTGACAAATCATTTCAGTAATTTTGTCCTTTTATGCTTGCTATGTGAATAGGAAAAATATGAAAATTAAAATTAGGAAAATCTGAACAAAAATAAAGCCATAATAAACCAAAATGAATCAAGTTAGCAATACTTTCAAAGCACAACACACAAAATCTTCAAGCTTTTAATTGATCTATAAAAGAGCTTTTTGTGCTACAAAGTTACTTAAAGAAGCTACAAAGCACTTCATTACACTGTTACAATCTCAGGGTGCAAGTTTCATTATCTATAAATGATCGATAGGAGAGATTTTTGTGACTCGAAGTTACAAAGCACACTGTTACAATCTCAGGATTCAAGTTTAATTTCTTCTGCCAAATTATATAATTTAGCAAACATTCCAGCTGTACAGGGCGTTTAATAGTTTGTTTTGGCACTTGTCTCTGTGCTCCATTGTCTGGGTATTTTGTTACCAAGCAGGAAGAAAATCGAGCAGCTTGGTATTAGTTATTATCTGGGTGCAACACATTTGACACTATGCAACACTATGAAGATAAGTGCTCTTTGCACACGCAAAGTGCTGTGAGTGTCAAAACACCTTAAATATATTATGGTAACATTGCACGCGAATCGCCAAGTGTAAAAC